>NW_022145607.1:1925813-2029235 GCF_000002235.5 Strongylocentrotus purpuratus | reverse complement strand
CCCCCCAAACCCCCCCCCCCCCCCCCCCCCTTGCGTACGCGCCTGATCACACGTCACTAGGTTCAATACTGCATACCCATGTATATTCAACTGTCATAGTACTTACTTCTGTTAGAACACGAAGGTGTAAAAGTGCCCTCAGTCTGGCATTAATCTAGCAGTAGACACGTCATAGGCCTAGTCCAGAACAGATGTCAAGAACTTTGCTGTAAATAGCACACCAAACCAATTGCCGGGAGCTGTCGCAAAATAATGGCGTGTACTTTTAGAACGTTGGGTAGGAACGTTTTGATAACGCCTTTATTTGTCACGTGATGTATGTTATCGCACCAATTTCGGTCCCTAGAAGATATGATGTCACGAGGTTTCGAAGGCCTGCTTTGACCTTTGTCTTTTTATGAGTTAATTCAGTGGTTAATAATTTTCCATAATTTGTGTTTGTATTTTATAGCTTGTGCCAGAGGTTAATATGATAACCAATCAGAATTAATATTTCAATCGGATAAATATGGCTCCTGTTATCTGATTATATCACCTTGATCATATCAAATATTTGAAGAATCTTTTAAAGTGTTCAAATTTCGTTTTGCCCACGTCACGTAGGCCACGTATTTAACCCACATCTTCATTTTTGTAGACTGGTAAACAATTTTTCACTCAAATACTGTATTCCCTTCCTAACACACCATGGACTGAAATTTTAAATACTAGATTATGAGGAACATTACTGTACAAGCTGTTGAATGGGTCTTTGATGCTAGTAGGAACGATTTCACACTACTAACTCGCGATTAAGCAAGTAAGAAATTAAATGAATAAGTTAATGAATAAATAAAAATTTTAAAATAATACTTTGTAAGGTCCTGAGACCGACAGCCCAGAATAATAAGGGCAACACTAGACCGAAATAAAATCAAAGAAATAAATTAGAAAATATAGAACACAAAATGAAGTTATTAAAGTTTGAATATTCTGATGACCCACGAGACCAACAGCCGATGTGACCAACAGCCCATGAGACCGATAAAAAGAAGAAATACACATGGGAAGATGGAAAAATGCAAGTCTCGTGGACCGTCACTTTGGCGAAAATTATTAAAATTGCCTAGAAAGCTCAGATGACCGACATTTTGGTACAGTGGTCTGATGGTATCATGGGCTGTCGGTCTGTATAGTGGACCATCAACGAAATCGCCAAACAAGAAAGATTAACAGAATCATAAAGGTTGTATTCGGATGTTTATAATTTTTCGCATCTCGAAATCTATGATCCAAGATGAACTCAATTTGATCAGTTGCTGGATTAAAATGGAAAAGATTGTTGTTTTGTAGAAAGTAAATATACAAGATGGAATATCTGCCACTATATATACACCCCTCCCTCTCGTCAATTTAAACACTACCAATATTCCCGCACTCGACACCTGATATTCGGGCAGTGAGGTGGTCAATTCAGTTCAATTCAATTTATTTCGCAAATAAAAATCAAAGTATACAAGGTAACAGTAAATGTTAACTAATTTTACAAAGGTTATATGCGGGACTTTCCATGAAGGTTGCGAAAACCTGTAAAGTTGGATCGCCCATTACAGAAATACAAAATATTATAAGCACATAACAATATATTAAGTAAAATAAGCAAAATACAGACACTTGAACTGATGATTAAACTACTGCATATCATATCATTTTAAAACCACTTTTGTGCGAAAAACTCACGAAAGCACAAACTCTCATGAATTACTATACAATTTTTGTACAAAGGGGGGGGGGGGAGCGTATAAAATTGTGTATGTCATTGTATTTGTAATATTTCGATACATTGCCTCTATATTTTTCTTTACTCGCATCGCTCTCTTCCAAAATATCTAAAGTGGTAATTTGAATTGGGCGAGCGACCTCAGCCTCCATGTCCCCCTCCCCCCCCCCCCCCCGAAGAAAAATTGTGTATAGTAATTTATAAGAGTTTGTGCTTTTATGAGTTATGTTATGTAATCCTTGTACATAATTCGCACAAAAGTGGTTTTAAAATGATGTTATGCAGAAGTTTAATGATCATAAGCTATGGTGGGGCAAGATGGAACAGGAAAGTATGGGATAAGGCGATGCCATCATGTTATGATTACCCTTTACTAATGAAATCTTTCCGTATTTTATTACATAATATGTGTTCCATTATTAAAGGGATAGTTGAGTTCTGTTGCAGAGGGCGCTGCACAAAATATTTTTTTGTGAGATAATGAAAAACTGAGTGTCAAATTTGAAAGAACATAATATTTTAAATGACAAAATCATCTTTGTTTGATCAAAAATCGGTTCAGAGACGGCTGAAATATAACGATTTCTAATACTTGTGTACCACCACAAATATTAGATATTTTGAAAAAATTGAAAAAACCGTTGAAAAAACGAAATAACGCCTTTTACGTCGTATTACAGCCAATGTAGATGTTGGCTTTTTTGTTGGCATTTTCGTGTTGCTTATATACCCACAATATTTTAGCCGGCTCATGTATTGTTATTTTTAATTAAATAATTAATTAACGGTCACAATGTTTTTTGGAAAGTGGAGCTGAATTGGTATGATCGTTTTGGCTAAATTTCACACATTTTGGGGTCTAAAATTACCTTCATAGCAATTTTAGGTTCTAAAAGGGCACTATAAATATCATAGATAAGAATAAGAGTAATAACCATGCACTTTGAAGGCATTTGCGGTCTGAAAACAGAACTCAACTATCCCTTTAAATTCATTCTTTAAGTTATACGTATTCAGTTTGAAAAATATAGAGTTTACCATGAGGGTGACTCTGTCATCAAAAGAGGTAGATTATTTTTAATTAAATAATATTTTTATTGTATTGTATCTTATTTAGTTTTATTATATTTTTTTGTTCTTTTCAAAATTTTCCTTTTATTTTTTTAAATTTCTTTCAAATTATTCTTCATTATTTTCCCGAATCCAAGCATTAAAACAACCAGACTCAATCATTATCTATAAATTGATTGTTTATCATGGTTGAAGCTTCTCAAGCTTTAAAAAGTATGTGGGCTTAAACCTGACTCACTGGAGGTATACTGGGTCAAAACCAGATATTTGTTGTTAAGGAGTGTAAATTTAGAGCAGTTTCTTTTTTATAATTATTAATATGGCTGGGCTGTCAGAAGTCGATTCATATATTTATCTTGTTAATCATCGAGTGTTATGCGTGTACGTAATCTGTATGGCTATATTTACTGTACAAAGTACAGTGTCAAGCGGGGTTATTTACTCCTTACTGTATTGATTTAGCTTGATATGTAAAATAAACACTTGAGTCCATATCTATCTATTTCCGTGAACTCTTTCGTTTAATCTAGATATATGGAGCTTAAAATCATGTGACTTGGCAAAGATGCGTAAGGAATAAAGGAATGAAGGTATCATTATTTGTAAAGATTCATCGTTGAAATTAAAATAATATAATAAATAGTTTGTTGTCGCTCGCCACATGCACCATTTTCTTCATATTCTGACAGACTGTTTACTGTAATGACTGATTTTGAAGTACCAGGTAGTAACCCTAGCAATACTTTCGTCAAATATGTCCAAATTGTAATCTCTCTCTCTCCCTCTCTCTCACACAATACATGGCTGAAAGTGCCCTTTAATTCGCACAAAGAGACGTTTAAAAAAATAGTCAATGTAAGGATTCAGGTATTAGAATCCTACTTGGAACAGCTGGATGAAAAGAATGGAGTAAGTTCATGTATTTTGTTTTGTAATTCATCGCTTATACCCTGTGTAAGAGGACGATACGAGAGCATTCCTAGGCTTAAAAAGTTGTGTAGTCTTTGTACTTCGGACAGTATCGGTGACGAATTTCATTACTTATTTGATTGTGATAACTGCACTATATATTTTTCTCACTACAGGACCCGCCCAAACACATCGAAAATGTTTTAAATAGACACAAAAAACGTAGCCCCCCCCAAGCAATTCCTCGTAAATTTTGAACCACCAAGTTTCTTTACAAATTTACCTGAAAGGAAACTAATTATGTGGTTCTCATATAATTTTTTCGTGTGAAATCAGAGGTACCACATGTCAAACTTCACAAGATTGATGTCATTTATTGAGTGTACTGAGAGACAGTCACATTCATGAATGACGGCGCTGTGTGTATGCATCGGGCTGGTTAGTGATCTCCTGACACACCCGAAAGTCCATTATTACACTGTTCAAATGGAACTGAAGTGGTGTCATTACTACAGTTGTATTGAGAAACAGGTAACATATAGTCCCTTGCAATGCCACTATTATACTTCAGCAATCATTGACTCTTGCTTATTGTTCCTGTAATTTGAACTCAGTCAACCGTGAAATATAGATTCAAGGTCAGCAGGGTGTCAGGAGATCATTAATTAGCCCGATACAAACAAACAATGTGACTGTCTCTTAGAACAATAACAAAATAATAGCAATCTTGTTAATTTTGAAATACTGTTATTTGTCTTCAAGGCATGCTTATTCTAGCATGTCTCTTTTGGGTAAATATGTTCAAAACTAGAATCTAGAAATTATGAAGGTTTGCCCAGGAGGAGGGGGACTCACTTCCGTTCAGTGTTGTTTTGCTGAATATCCCTAAGATGTCAACAATAAAAGGTTTGTTAGAATTATTATGTTAAAGATTGGTAAATTCGCAATTATTCAACTACGTATGTTGATCTCTTCGTATAATCCTAACATTACGCATGTATGTATTATTATAAAAGTTACACTGTCTTAGTTTGTTTAAAAATGCTTTAATTGCCATCTTAACTTTTTTGATATGATATTACAAATAAACAATGTATTATGATTTTCATGCATTTTTCTCATACTCTGAAAGGGTCCTTAGAAATGAAATTCCAGTTTCTAATTTATCTCTCTCTCTCTCTCTCTCTCCCTTTCTCTTTCTCTATCTATCTCTTTCTCTCCTATTATCCCTCTCTCCATCTGTCTTTGTATCTGTGTTCGTTTTCTGCAACCCATTTACCCTTCTCTCTCTTATATTTTTTCTCTCTCCCTCTCTCCATTTTTTCTCTCTCTCCTTCCCTTCCTTCTCTCTTCTCTTTATCTGCTTATGTTTTTTAATTTAAAGAACACGTTTGTTAATGTACACTTTGACTCCGTTCTATCGCAACCACGTGAGCTGTCTCTTGGCAAGGCTCACCGGGTTCACGTTTATCAGACACGAAATGATTTTTGACATCTATAAACTCGTTCAAAGTACTGTTTATTTAGGGATGACAACACACCATGAACTTTCCAAGATAAGAAAAATTAACAGGTCCAAAGTGATACCATAATCATCCTCTAGATGTTTTTTTCACAAACAATCCAAGCATAAAAGAGTATGAGCATGGCTTATCGAAATGATATTTATTTTGGGTCTATATAAACACGACTTCCACTGATAGGTCCATAAACTTACAGAATAATCATTGATGATAAAACGGGTAAAATTTCCCGATGAACTTATAGTCATATATCGGCTTATCATGAGTTTACATGGACAAATTTAATACTAACATGTATCATTTCTTTAGAACCCACGCCTTCAAAACAGTTACGTCGAAAATAATTATATCTCATGTTAATACAGTATTTTGAATTTTCGAAACAAGGCGGTAAAACTGTATTAAACAGCCTAAAACCACATCAAAAAGGATTATGTTCTGAAAAATGAACAATAAAGGCATTACATTAGTTATGCTTAAATTATATATTTCATGAAATGCCATACCATTAACATGATTAATGCTAATAATAAAGAAGCCACAATGGTTTAAGGCCTGGTACAAAGCTCTCTAACAAAACAAAAATATCTTCTACAATTCCGTGACCAATATACTTCAGAAGAATCTATATATGGATTTTAAAGACATGGATGGTTGGCCATATTTTGAACCTCGACCGCAGTGAGAACTCGGCCATAGATCTTGACCTCGTCAATCAAGCCATAGAAATACTCATTTCTATTCCCTGGACCTGCATGACCAATAGTGACCGGTGTATTGCGTGTTAGAATAGGACCAGGGCAACAGTTCTGGCTGTTCGCTGTCTGCTGCTGACCATTGAGGTAGTAGAGCAAGGTAGACCCGTCATAGGTCATGGTCACGTGGTCCCAGGTGTTCCGCAAAGCGACAAGATTTAAGTAGTCCCAGGTAGTACCCGCAGCAGTTGTAATGACACCACCGCCCAGCATCTGACCGCTGTTCTCCCTACCCATTCTTATCTCCCAGCTCCCTGTAGTGTAATACCCATTATTGACGATGCCCTGGTAGTTCCCCCAATCACCGGTGCGCTTGAACCATACACTGACACTGAACTCCGAGTCCCAGGCGAAGTTGGCAAACGACTGGACGCTCATTTTAGACGCACCGTTAAAGGACGCGGCCTGACCGGATTGGCCAGCCGCGTAAGAAACATCGCCGGTCGTGGTTCCGTCGCGGTTGTTACCGGAGCTGTCTGTAACGTCTCCCTCAAACGGGTAGTAAGCTGGAAGAAAAGCAGGAGGAAAATACCAAGGCATTACAACAGGACAATGCTCTTTTTTCCGACAAGCAACTAACAGAAAAACATTCTTATTTTCAAATTCAGGACCAGGCTGAACGCTAGTATTAAAATTGTCAATTTTGCGAGATTACTTCCCAACAAGGCTCTGAAGTTGCATGTATGGATATCTACATCTCTCATAGCTGCTTTCATATTCCGACTCTCTGACATCAGTGCTAGTGACGGTTAGGGTTAGGATTGCACTTGGGTTTTAGTTGAGGTTAAAAGTTGTAGTTAGGTTTTGGATTTGTTTAATCCTTAAAATTTCGGCTAGTTTTTAAAAATGGTCTTGGAACAGTGTTCACAGGAGCATGTGTCCTAAAACGCATTTGATGTGCTTTAACTTTTATCCTGCCACAGGGCTAATCCCCATTGTGCCAAGCCACAAATCCCCCAGTGCCAAGTTTATTTTGAGATAATCAGATTAACACGATGATACTATCAATAGCGCGTGCGAAACACTAGTCACAGTACAATGGGCACAAACAATAACTGCTATAACGAATGCTTGCAAACATGCAAGAAGCAGCGAAGCGTGTACAAAGCCCTATAAAGGTAGCGTGCCTCCAAGCTTGATATGGCAGGATATGAGTTAACTACTAAACACAATCTGCGGACAGAAATTAGTTATTTCATTTTTTATATTCTTCTGCCTCATGCGAAAAATAAATAATATTGATTATACATACATGTATGCGAAGATCGCTGTATCGCGAGAGGAAGGAAGGAAGGAATGGAGGAAGTGCTGGACCAATATTAAAAACGAATTAAGACAAATTATTAAAGCCCTCAGATTTTCAAATGTACCAAATATTGTCAAACTCGATTTTTCAAATATGACGATTAAGGTACATTTTTTGCAATTCGCTCTAACGTTTAAAGAGACGATCCTGTTAGCAGAGTGTGAGCCATCTAAGGTGAGTTGTGAATTATGACCCAGACCTGTTCCTACACTGCCTCTATCACGTTGTCATCCTTTTGATTAAAACAAAATTTAAAAAGGGGACGAAATGTTATCAACTCACCAAGCAAGCAATCATGAGGGCAGGAAGAACAAGCCATCACCGTTGATATCATAAACATGATCGACGCTAGGAGGGCTATCAAACTGTTTAATATCGGCGAACTATAGAATATAGATAATAAACATTGTCTGACTGTGGTTATTGTAATGCAAAAGACGTAGATGTAGAGTCAGATTGGGGTGTTCTCAATATAATTTAAGTTATGGAAGTAAGTAACATATTGTGAACATTCATTGCCAGTTTAATGATAAAAGTGACAATTTAATTTAGGTATTCAGGATATTTCTGAGGTAGCAGATGTCCTTACTTGCAAAATCTAACTTTTAGGAGCATTATGATTTAACAGTCTCACTGTATCAAAAGATTTCTGAATATGGTAAAAGCTTTACTCGGTAGAAAATCTAAAGCAATCAATTTCTGTATCGTTCAGATCATGGAGACTTGACAGTTTTAAAGTGTATGCGCTTTAAGCATTATTATTATTGAAATTTATTGTTTGGATTTTGTTTCTTCACGAAAAGCATAGTTTGAAGCCCAATTGGTAATATTATTAGATACCATTGTATCAATTACCATCTTTATGCAGATGACACCCAATTGTATACTTCCTTCAATCCCAAAATCCCAGGAGACTTAGTTGTTGCTTTGTTTAGACTTCAAAATTGCATTTCAGATATTGGAAATTGGATGTTAGTTAATAAATTGAAGTTGAATGACTCAAAGACAGAATTCTTTGTAGTAGCCTCACCTCACAGTTTACGCAATCTACCAGATCTTAAGCTAAAAGTTGGTGATATATTCTTAAGCCCTTCAATCACTGTTAAGAATCTAGGTGTGCTCTTGGATAGAGAAATGTCAATGTCAGATCGCGTCTCTCAAATATGTACTACTGTAACTTTTCATTTAAGGAACATTTCTCGAATTAGAAGATACATTAATCAATCCGCCTGTAACAACGCAATTCGTTCTCTAGTTCTGTCTCGTTTAGATTACTGCAATGGCCTTCTTTCCACTATCCCTGTTACTCAATTAGATCGTATCCAACGACTTCAAAATTGGGCAGCCCGGGTAATTTATCAGGTTACGAGATCTCACTCCCCTAAACCACTCCTTCACTCGTTGCACTGGCTTCCTGTAAGACATCGTATCGATTTTAAATTATTATTTTTAGTTTATAAATCCCTTAATAAACAGGCACCTCAATACCTACGTGATTGTTTGACCCTATACACCCCTAGCAGGAATCTACGAGCCTCCAGTGACCCACTCCGTCTTACATATAACATCACACGGAAACTAGCTGGAGATAGGACTTTTACTATAACTGCATCTAAATATTGGAATAGGCTACCTTTAACACTCAGACAATCACCATCTGTCTCTTCATTCAAAAAGGGACTTAAAACATTTCTTTTTTGTAATCCAGATTTTTAGGATTATGTAAGTTTTCATTTTTATTTTGTGTATGATTCTTCTTGTTGTAAGCGCTTTGGGCCACTCTGGGAAAAGCGCAGTATATAAATAATAATAATAATAATAAATGAAGCCTAAGGAAAACTATCAAATAACATTTTGTTTTGGAAAAACAATGATACAGTACGAAACCAAGCTTTGTTACCCCATACTGTAGAATTAATGAAAAGTAGCTCTTGCACGAGATGACTGTAACTGACAAGTGTCGTCTTGAAAATGATTAAAGTGATATTGAATTGAACTCAGGACCGATACTTTATTTTCTTTTAGTCACGTAAACACCATGTACGGAGGACGGTAGGTATATTCAAGGACAGAGCAGGTTAGAATCCGGTACAGGAGAAATTAAAAAGAAATCAATACAAGAATACCAGCACGGATGTCCACTCGACTGGAATCTGATAGAGATTGAGCACTCTTACTTGTTTGAAGTGAAAACAAGAGAATTTCAAAGGTCAGCCGTGTCTTTGAACCTGAGCAAGGTCAAATTTTAAAAGCAAATATAGACCTAGACAATTCAAATTATTAAAAATGATTTATCAGTATAGAACATGACGATTTAATACACAAACAAACTGATTATTGATTTAATGGTGGTCGCTCTCTTGAACTACAACATGTGCAATTTTTTTTTAAAGCTTTTATGTTAGCTTAAAATAAATATGATAATTTTATTAAAAAATGACTTATATAAATGATTATTACTTTAATTTTATTTGGTAGAACATTGTGTTTTTGAAAATAGTCTGTTTGTCAAATATTTGCAGCACAGGCACAACAAAAGTTAACTTTCATGTTTTATGTTTATCTTTACATCAACTCAGTGGGTTTTTCTTTTTTTAAATCCCACATATTACTATTATCATTCAAATTCATGATATTATACAGTTATTGACTGGCAGGGGGTGTAATATAACATTATTTGGACTGCTGAAGGGAGTTATTTTTCCCAAGTGGTTATATTTTCCCAAAGCGCGCAGCGCTGAGGGAAAATATGGTCACAAGGGAAAATATAACTCCTTTCAGATCCAAAGAATGTTATATACCCCCTGCCAGTCAATAACTGTTAAAATAGATAGCCTTGGTTTGATTTTTGATTTTTTTTTTTTTTGGGGGGGGGGGTTCATATTTTTGTTTTATCCGAATTTTTGTTTTTCTTTTTTTTCGGGGACAATCAAAATTTTAGAAAAAGAAGTGCAAAAAATAAAAATGACTGAAAAATAATATTTCGAGATAATTCAAGAAAAGAGGTGTTATGTGTGTAATTGGTGACATACAACCCTCAGGAGGGTGACATGCATTGATTACAAATATATTCATTTCACCAGCTGGTAAAATATAACCAGCCAGGACAATGTAACAATTTGGATCCTCACAATTGATATCCCGTGACGAGGTCTGAACCAATCACATCTCGGTATCTGTCTAAGCTATCTAATATATTGGTATATAGTTGTTCAATGGACCCTATTGGAGATTAACCACATATGAAACAAGAAAAAAACGACTACGACAACTACTTCTACTACTACTACTACTACTACTACTACTACTACTACTACTACTCCTTCTTCTTCTAATGCTTATAATAATAATGTTATCAATCACAACAATAATGATAATAATATTACTATTAACACTAGTACTCACTACTAATAATGATAAAACTATGAATATTATTACTACTACTACTACTATTAGTTTTACCATTGCAACTAAGACCATTTATGACCACTGAGCATGTTATATCAGAAGTCAACATTTTACCCGGCGGTGTATGAGTGATATCATTAAACCACTGCTATTGCATAGGAAGGCTCTGCTTAGTCTGCAAGCAAATAATCTAATTTGATAATCTTCCATAATTCCTAAATTCTAGAGCAGTCCCTAAATCTCAGGTATTTTCTGGATGTGTCGAATAGCGGCTAGAGTACAGAGCCTAGTTTGGTCTTGTATTGCAGACACTGTTACTCACAACGACACAACGACTGACAAGGGTTTGTGCCTGAAAAACAAGGCCCGGCACTATTCTACTCTTAACCTTGACTCTCACCATTATTATATTCTTATATTATCTATAATTTTTTGTATATGGTCAGCACACTCACGGAAACGTATAATGAAATGAAACTATAATCTATCATAACATTACACCTGACAATGTCACGTGGTATCCAATACTTATACAAATAGTTCTAGTATACGACCATGGCAATGACCGGTGATGCATTATCTTCAAGATCGTAAGAGTTAAAAAATGAATAAATAAAGATCTCAGTTACGCCTTCGACACGTGATCATTATGTGCTCGATATGCAAAGGTTGGCAAAATATATTTACGAAAACGATTTATGAAATTCGGAACTTCGAACAAAATTTGTGCAAAATGAATCGGACTTTAATATTTTTTCGGAAGTAGGTTAAATAATTGATGTGTAGTGTATATGTGTGTTCACGATACATGATGGTTGTTCGATGGATGAGGACATTACCCTACATCTATCAACAGATGGCGCTGATGTATTAAAATGAGTTTGAAGGTCGGGTGACATCCAAATATAAGCTGATTCCAAGTGGTGTGCAAGGCTGCATACAACTCACCTTTTGTTATTTAAACATCCAAATATTTGTCATCGATTTTTGAATAGTTTTAAAAATAATTTTATCAGACATGCTAAGGTCCACCCTAAAATTTGCTCCAGATCTTATTCATCTTATGACATCATCTATCAATCATTAGTGAGCTAACATGAGACGGTATGTAGCTTCACCAGAGCTGACCATCTGTTTACAATAGACCATACAATACAATAAAATACCATACAATAGAAGTTGCTATGTCAGAGAGGCTGTAGAATCACCAGGAAAAGAAAGGTTATGTGGAGGTATTGTATGAACAAATATTTTGTGAGCATGTGCTGTGCTGAACCGCATTCACTCTAATATTTCTAACAAAGGGACGCCCCAGTGAGCAGAATGTCGGCCCTCTACGGTGAACCGTGAATTGTGATCCAGACTTGTAACCACAATGCCTCAGTGATGATGTCATCCTTTTGATAAAACCCAAAAACAAGATTATAACGAGCCATTCAGGTGCGGAATGCTAACAGCTCTCCGATCAAGCAATCACGAGGGTTTAAAGAACACGCCATCACCGTCGATATCATAACAAGCTATTCACTGGAAGGACTATAGTGTTCATTATTGGCAAAATCTTAAAAATATAGATTAGAAACATTTGTGTTTGTGGTTATTGTTTGACAATCCGAAAACATTACGAAACCATAATCGGATGGCCAGTGTGGGTTGTTCTCAATATAATCTATATTATCAGGGGATGATTATGAAACTCATAACATATCGTGAACATTCATCGCCTCTTAAATAAATTGAGGCCATCATTCAATAAAGTATTTGGTATACTACTGTAGTAGAGAATGATCTAAAATAAATACTTGAAACTTTCACAAACACTTTACTTGAACATTGTTAAAGTTGACATTCTAAGAAAATGCCAAATATTGACATAACTACATCACAGAATAGAAAGTCCCAGAATAACACTGGTGTCCAACCGACAAAACAAGTTCAGAATGGTGAATTTATGCAAGTAAACTTCACCAAAATCTCGAAGTCTGAGACACGGAATTGCACGGAGAGACGGGTCCTCTATTCCTGACGTCTCGAACGGTGATCATGGGCTTTAATAGTGAGAGTGAATGGTAATGATATGCCTACGTAAATGCTATCTTGTCAGATCTTAGATATGTTGTTGTTAATGAATATTTGTGATGGATTTTATGTTTTCGTTTAAACGAAGAATAACCAAGCAGCATTTTCCAGTCGCTGATTTCTTTTTATATCATCATATTCTCCTTTTTGGAAGAGTCTTAAGACGAGTTTACCCCTTGGGAAAAAAGATAAAATCATATGCACGTATGAATAGGCGGGTGCACATTTACATTATATTGTCATCAAATAAGTTACAGGAGCATCTTTGTAAACCGAATAGACCTAGAACAATGATAGTACATATCATAGATGTGTGTGACTGCCTCAAAAAGGATACAGTACCTGCTAGATATTTCATTTTTTTAATATATCAAACTTGAACGAGATCAAGCGCGCTTCCTCTATAGTAGCAGACGACGTATATGATTAGTGATTGAACGATATTCATCCGTGATTGGAGTGATGCGGCTCTTGCACGAACATTCGTGAAGCGAGCGGAATCGGCAGGCTCTCGGCGGCTTGTGAAACATACGTGCGCTAAATGTAAATCGGCAATTGCAAGATAATGAAAGCGACGTTTAATACATGCAGCTAATATCCTCTCCACATACACGGATTTTTGTTACGGATCGCGCAAATTCACGGATCTTTCACGGATCCTTACGATTTGCCCACTTTTACTTGGGAGTTGTTACGAGTTATTACGATGTATTTAGAGCAAAATTCCACGAGTTGTTACGAGTTGCCACGGATAACTACATGTACGAGCAAACTACTGGTATTTTACAACCTGTTTACGTGTTGATTCGAATAGTTACGAATTAGTTACGAGCATTTACGAGTCCTTACGATTTTGAAGATTTTATACTTTTACCAAAATCGTAAACACTCGTAGTAATCCGTAAATAGTTCGTAATCGTAACAACTCTTGAATCGGTCGTAAAAGTGGCCAAATCGTAAGGATCCGTGAAAGATCCGTGAATTTGCGCGATCCGTAAGGACTCGTAAGAAAAATCCGTGTATGTGAAGGGGGTAAAAGTGTGTCTGCGAGTTGTTGCGCGTTGTAATAATTTATTTACGGATATCAGCGAGTTATTTACAGATGCTTGCGATTGACTACGAGTTGGCGATCCATCAAGACTCGTAAGAAAAATCCGTGTATGTGAAGGGGGTTTTATTATGGGAAAAACTAAAGCAGGGCTCCCACTTAGCCGAGTTGGAGCCTCGAGTTGTGGGGAGCTGGCGCGAGCTTAAACTCGCGTAAACTCGCGAGAACTCGCTTGAAATTTACTACTTTGTATGGTATTTGCATGAATTATCATACGACGCATTATCGAGTTTCCTACGATGGATGTACGAGTTACGCGAGCTTGGTATGAGTTGCGATGACTTGTGTACGACTTGTACCGATCTACCAACAATTTATCAAGATCTTCTAACGAGTGATAAGAGTTTTTAACAATTCATATGCGATCAAGGGGCGGGAAATGCATCATCTTGGCCAGGAGCGGCAAAGCGACTTCCGAAGTTTGAGGGGGGAGGGGGCACAAAGAAAAAAAGGCTCCTTGAAATGGAAATCTCAAAGCGAAAATAAAGTTTTTCCCGGTCGTGATGTCACAAATGGTTGACCAGCTTCGTGACTGATTTTCTTTTCAAAGAGAGGGGGCTATCTTTCAAAATTTCAATTGAGGATATCGAGTAGCCAGAATTTGTTGGTGATATACTATGTAAATAAACAACTTATACATAACATATACTTGCCGTAGGTACCAAATTAATGGACATTTATTTGCTTAGAATGTCAAATTTATATAGTGACATTTTCTTTTTAAACCCCCTCTGCAAGGTCATTGGCAGGTGATTATCTCATCAAATCAGCTCTCAATTAACTTAATAAAAGGGCATTATGGGGGATCAACGGGTACCGCTTAGGCATTGTTTTCTGTTTAGTCAGGAACTACCCATTGGGATGACAAATGTCCCTTTCGTTATTGTTATTTACAATGGTAGATTTTGAAAATGCTCTGTCGCTATTTAAAGGATAACATTCAAATTCTTTATCAAAGAACATCCCTCTTGATTTATGAATAACGAAATTAGTCAATAGATATTGTTTTATAAAAGAGAACGATTCGTCGAGTTTTTGCGGGGGAATAGAGTGGTGAAGTGTGACGTCATCAAAAATCTATTTTTAGAATTTCTCAATTTTTTCTTCATATTCCGAAAGAACATCAAAAATAATGTCCAAATGTCGAAAACCAATTGCATATGTTAAGTATTGGCTGAGATATGACCATCTGAATGAATATATGCCCTATGAGAACTCAGTGTTATATGCTCTGGCTCATAACCATTAGGAGCCCGGGTTGGGGTGTCCCGACCACGAGTTTGTAGTCAAACTTCTTTAGGGGCTCCTAACCCCATGTTTTTGTATTTCCATAAATTATTGTATATGTAATTTTATGGTTGAAATAAATTGAATAGAATTGAATTGAATTGATCCATTTTGCCTCTCTCCCCTCTTTAACTAAATTAAATTAAAATGCATTTATCATGTGTCCGGTACTAGAAGATATCAAGGTTGAATTCGAGACAAGATGTAATAGACCTAAGGAACTGATTTACGATTAATTTAAATTTCATTTTACGATTGTTCGAAATATTAATGCCAAAATAAAATATTACTTATTTATAACCTTTCATAACCAATTTCAGGACATACAGAGAGTTTTGAAAGTTATAAAGTGCTGCACTATTAGTTTTTATTATTATTTTGTTGTTGCTTGGTTTCGATCAAAGCACTTTAATAACGACCTACTTGTTGAATAAAAAATCTAATTTTCCGGTTCGAAAGAAGATCAGTCAGCCATTGTAATTAATGGACACTTTCCACATATTTATGACAATTCTATAATCCAGCCTTCCCTTTCAAATCTGTAAGTTAATCAGAGACATTTTGTAACCATCGGCATTTGTGATATGAGCCGCGATGGCGATCTCTTGCTCTGCTCCTCCGAAATATTATCATATGTATCAGAGATCATTGAGCTTTCTCGCTGCAGAAACGATTCTAATTTGCATAATTCTTCATATTTTCGTTCAGGTGTCATGTTTCGATCATGATTTTGAATTCGTCACTCAGCCCGCTGATGTCAGCGTGAAAGAGGGTGGAACTGCGTCTTTCAATTGTACCCTACATTCGAACTTGCCCCTCTCGGTTGCAAGATCCTACTGGGAAAATGCTCTCACTGAACACATTTATCAGAGTGACTTGTACAATGTCTCCACAACATCGGACAGTAACACCAGAACCATTTCATCCCATCTGACTATTCATCATGTTCGTAGAGACATGAGTAGACTATACAAATGCTGGATAATGACAATAGTCACAAATAATTTCCCCAGTTCTGTTTCATCTGACTTTGCAAACCTCAACGTGTTGTATTTCCTTAAGGACAACGAGTTAGTTTGTCGAGGACCATCGGATTCCATACTTCAAGAATACGACCAACTTACCATCGAATGCGAAGGTGCCCAAACCAACCCACAGGCTGTACTTAGGTGGTTAAAACCTCTTCCCGGATCTCCCTCCTTTTCCCAGACAGGATCACTGTTGATCGGGAACGTTACAGTATCTTCACTGCTCCACAATAAGGCTCTGACTTGTGTTGCAGAGAGCGAGGCCTTTCCTCGATACCAAGTTAAATGTTCTCTTGGTCCATATACGGTAAAGCATTCTCCGGTTGTAGAGGTCATTCCGCATCAGGCTTATATGATATGGCCATTAGTTACTGAAATGACGTTCCAATGTTTTGCAAAAGGATACCCCGAGGTAGACAGGTACAGCTGGTTGTGCCATCCTGAAGAACTATTTGCCCAGTGCACATCGAATTCACAGAATGTAACAATTATTCTGGACGCAATTCCAACGAAAGAGACTCTGAATATATCCTGTGAGGCAACAAATGACATAGCAACTTCTTGGAATAACTCCATTGTAAATTTAAGGTACGAGGTGGAGCCATTGCTAGATGTCTGCATATCGAATTCAACTTATTTGCCAGGCCTGGCAGAGAATGGATTTCCAGCCCTTCTCTATGATGATAAGTCAGATACCTTAAAGTGCCTGGTTGAGGTTGATAGCACTATCATGGATGAAGTTACATTTCAGTGGTACCTCAATGGACATCTCGTTGCCCAAAAAAGAGGAGTCAATCACGATGTTATCAAATCTTCTGAGGGGAGCAGTCATCTTCTCGTTTACGATATAATCAAAGAACAAAGGCAAGGCATTGTTGCATGCAGCATTATAACCCCCAGATCCAATAGGTTGTCTTTCGACCACCTTGTGGCGTGCAAATTATCAAGTGTGAATGTGGAAGACCACGTGATTGCAATCAACACGGAATATTGGCAAGGTACGAACGGTCATGATCAAAATTTGACTATAATCTTGATAGCAGTGCCTATTGCAATTGGTTGTTTTTTGTTGTTCCTAATCTTAGTTTTCTTGGCATGGCAAAAATCAGCAGTATGCAGGACCATAGAGACACAGACATCTCGCAATGTTGTTCCTTTGACTGATTTCGAAGGTATCCAAACAAGTGAGCATGGATCCACCTCATGCGACCGAGATGGAATTCCTGTCTATGAAATTCCTGATGTCGATTTAGGCAGACCAACATCAAGCAAGAATACTTTAACTGTTCCAAACTTTGAGCCAGGCGGAAGGAGTATAAACATTGACAGCTACTTGGAAAAAGAAGAGGAAGAAGAAGACGTAGAAGAAGGAGAAGAAGAAGAAGAAGAAGAAGAAGAAGAAGAAGAAGAAGAAGAAGAAGAAGAAGAAGAAGAAGACGGAGGAAGACGAGGGGGAGGAGGAGGAGAAGGAGGAGGAGAGTTATGTTCCGAGATTACGGCTGAATCATGCTCCAGTGCTGAACATCAGGATATGTCGTTTCTGTCCGATGACCTAAATGAAAACGATTTTCCAGGCCCTCACAACCATTACGAAAATGGCAAAGTAATCGAATATGTTGAAGGTAATAGCAGGAGTAAATAATTCAGGGCAAAGAAGGCAGAATCAGGGGGGGGGGGGGGGAGGTGGGGGGGGGGTAGTGTTAATTTAAATGTAAAACACAAACTTTTAGTATTTTACCCCGAAATAGATTTTCTAGCAAGCCGTCAGGCAGAACAGTTATATGCCTAATTCTATCTTCATTATAATTAATTCTTTTCCCCTCCTTGCCAATACCATCTTGGTTCCTATAATTTATTTCTCAATATAGTATCAAATGAGAAAAAAGCAGAATAAACAATGAAACATAGTTTCGGTTAATGACGATTATCTGACGTTTAAGAATAATACTTTTGGTTTTATGTTCTCCGAGCAAGATGAACAATAATGCCCTGAATCTATTATTTTGGGATAGCCTAGTATTCACTTCATTAACACTTTTTAAAACTTTGTTTTCATACAAAAGGTCTAAGACGAGTTTCAGTCTTGCATATCTACTCATGATTGAGTGGTACCGAAGAGACAATTGAGATAATTAAGCTTTTTCTTATAATTAAATGTCACTATACAAAGGAACGTAAAATATGGTGTGTTTGCGTGTACGTGTGTGCTTATGCGTGTGTGTCTATCTCTTTAATTACTAAGCACACACACGCTACCGCTAGCTCTTTCTCTCTGTCTCTCTCTTTCTCCCTCTACCCCTCTGCACCCTTTTGCAGCCAACATCAGAACTTTGCAGGAATTATGAATATGTCATGTTTGTCCTATCTGTACAAATTTAAACGTTAGCAGTGTCCCAATATTCAAATTATGCAAGTAAACCCGTTTACTTGCTAGACTTCACTTGTCAGACATTATTGAGTGACTGACTGGCTTTTTTCTTCTTTGGTAACAGCATCCATAAAATGAGCTGTAAAGGGTACATGAGCATTTTTCTACATCAATAACCCACTTCTTGTAATGGCCAAAATTAAACTGATTGAATCTTTGCGCAGCATAAAACGTACGACCATTCGGTACAATGGTCTGAAAATCAGACTATTACTTACTAGCTCTATAGCTCTGAAGTCGATTCGACAACTAATAGTCGTTATTTTTTCCACCTAAAGATATTTTCAAGCCCCTTTTTTTTAGGGAAGTTTTAAATTATCTTTCAAATGCCGTTGGAATTTAACCTTCTCATTTATTGGGCCTGCAAATGGGACATAGTACCTTTAATAGCAAAGCGATGTAAAAGAAACTGGCATTATTGTTGAAATTATTATTTTCATTATTATTATCATTATTTTTATTGTTATTATTTCTCAAAAATAGTAGAAGCTCACGAACCGGGCTATCTCGGGCTATCGGTCACATGCGCTGTCGGTCTCGTGGTCTGTCAATCTACTTAAATGTCTGTACCTTTTTTCTCTCCCTCTTCCTCCCCTCTCTCTTTATCTCTCTCTCCTATCACACACTCTCTCTCTCTCTCGCTCTTTCTCCCACCTCTTACCTCTCTACCTCTATCTTTCTCTTTCTTTTTTCTCCTCTTTCATATTCCTATATCATGTTTATTATTATCTTTATCTCGGGCACTTATATTACGTTAAATGTCCTTCTTCCGTAGTTTATGATGCTGTAAAACATGAATTTTATCCAAATATACTTTACAATAAGTCAACATTTGGGTAACAACATGTATTTAAAGATGAATTTGATTACTGGTCATGCGACTTCATCGAGAAAGAGACTATCAAGCAGTCATTTGTGAGGGTTTATAATTAAATACATGTAAATTGTACAGTGAATAGTACTTTAAACAAATCATCAATATGAAAACTAAATTACACACTTTTGCTTGAATATCAAGTTAAAATCATGGCACATATGTTAAATGTGTGAGACTACACAAATGTGGGATCGAAATTCGGACTAAAATTTTAAACTGATATTTGAACACTATTTTATGCGGCACTGCTACTTTGATGTTCATTAAAATACTGCGGAGTAAAGCATGAAAATATTATTCAACGATCAATTTGAAATAAAGAGAAAATATTCCAGAGCAATTCTCATTATTATATTTATTTGTAGAACAAGTAAATTTGATGATTCATTTTCGTATCAAAATATACAAGTTATTACTCTACGGTCTCCATTATACACATTTTTTTTTGTTGCTGATTTATTCATATAACTTTATGGAACCATGCGTATAGTAATATTTATGTATAATAATGTTTAATACATCTGTTATCATGGCTTGCTAAAATGATGGAAGCATACTGGCTAGATAGGAAACTGTTGAAATTTCATATAAAATTCAAACTCATATAACCCTTTTTTTTTGTATACAGTTACGGTTTTAACAAACTAATTATTCGTATTTGAATACAGAGATACTGATGTAACGAGTAAAGTTACAAGGTTTATTTTATTATATAGTGTATTCACCAAAAAAGCACAATTACATGAATATCCCTCTTGTTTGCATGATTATCAAATAGCATAGCAATATTGTTATTTTATATACAAAATTTGTTATCATGCATTTATGGTATAGACGTAGATCAATATCCATACAAACTATGTCGATTATGATGATTGCAAATAATTGTTTTATTGTTCTTTTGTTGCAATAGTCTTCTCTCCTCCTAAAAGTTGTACATTTTGCGTATATTTTAGCATACTCATTTCAAAATTATGAAATGCTGAAGTGAAAACGCGTCTCACATCTTTTCTAATAAAATCGAATATTTGGGAGCGATGTATACAAAGAGTACTATACCATAGGGGTTAGAAAATTACAGGATGTGAAGAGAAAATAGGTTAACTCATAAATTAGATAATTTTTCTGTCATTCATGAATCGTAAAATTAGATACATTGATACCGACTTATTCTAATACAACCTATGAATTGTATTATATTTAAATATCTATCGCAAGTACGCATTGTTTCATAGTATAATAGTAAACACAGTACGAAATTGTCAGTCAAATGAGCGAGCGAATGTCAAAGGTCATTTGGATATGTGCACAAAATCCATTTAGCATTAACTCTACTCCGAAATACTGAGTAGTAAACGTATATATATAATGTATAAGATTATGTATCACGATTGTATTGGTAAGCTTTCTAAATTTCGTATTTTGAAATTAATAACACGCAAAGAGGTTTTCGTTATACGGGACATTCTTTAGCAACGAGTTTCATAGATAACTGTATAAACATCTGCAAATATCTATTTAGCATTCTCTAGATTTTAAGATACACAAGACTTTAAATCTCTATTTAGAACACAAGCTACAATGTGTGCAAAATATTGGTAACGATGTTTAACTATACGAATCAATATTATTTCATATGCGATATCCTAACTTAAGATATACAGCATTAACAATTGCTAATATTAACCCTTCCAAATTTCATATCGTGTGATTAACAATACGTGAAGAAGGTCTCTCCTACTATCATCATTTTCTTTATCAGGCAAAGTGAGACCAATAAGCCTCTAAAAGACCATAAAAGAGACTGCATTGCACTCACCTACACATTTGCTTAGATTTTCATCTGTTTAACCTGTCTATTCTTTTTTGTTTGATATATACATTCGTGGTATGTATGTCCTCTCTAATAATATGCATTTTATACAACAAAACATTACTGTAAAGCAATATGATATTTTGTTGAATACAGGTTGTAATGTCGTTGATATAGTTTAAATGATTTCTTTATCTCAAAGGTAAAACACGAAAACCCAAATGTACAAGCATCTATATAACTAAGTGTACATTCCTATTCCTGTCAATGACAGTTTAGAATGGTTAGAACATACTAACTAGCTCATTTCTTTTTTAATTGCAATGTTTATAAGCAATATCAATATCATAGGAATGTACAGGGAATATATAAGCTTCTTGCTCTTAAAAAACGTTTATATTTATACATTAATGGAAATATAAATGTCAATATCACATGTGCTTAAAAAGTGACATGAGAAGTCATAACAAATTGTTCATTCATTAAATGAAGGAACAATCTTTAGCTGCATAACTATGAATACCGGTGGTAGGAGATCCATCTTTTTACGAAAATAAGTACAAACTGTGTCATAGTGGGTAAGGCAATTGTACATTCTGATCGAGCTGTATTTGTTATCTGATGTTTTCAACAAATCATTGTTGGCCAGTGATGTACATTTTGAATACTCAACTTTTCTTGATATAAATTTTCATCATCATCCGTAAAGCTTCGAAAGACGGGAAGCACATGTCACTTGGGTTCAACTAACATGGACATTACACATACAAATATCATCATTGTAAGAAAATGACGAATAACACAAAATATTTAAGACAAAACAATAAGTACGAACCGTTCAGTCTACTAATAAATGAACATTTAAACGAATTTACAATGAACGTTGTTGTGTTATGGTAAAATACAAAATATATAGTACCCTACAGCCATGAACTTCGTAATGAGTAATATGATAAAGCCTTAAAATTCAAACTGGAACTTATATGTAAGTGCAAATTTGAAATTGGTACACTCGAATTCCAGTATACATAACACAATAAGAATTTAAAATGTGATAGCAGGATCAAAAGCTTGTCCACTGTACATATACGATCATACTAATAACAATTAACAAATCCTGCACTAGACGATTTGCTGATATATACCTAAATGAAAAAAATTCATTATGATCACAAATGATCTACGTGATTCTGAAGTAATGTGGTATATCTCTATCAAGTCTAAAAGGTAAAAGCTGGACATAAGATAACTAGAATCGACGCTTATAACAAATATTCTTTAAATGAAGATTTTTTGTTTGTTAACAACATTATAAGAAAGATGTGCACCGCACTTGTGCTTGTATATATTGTTCGCCCCCACAGAGGACTGGAAAATTAATGCAATAAGCATCTTCTCCGTCGGTGAAAGTTCTTATAATCAGTATAATAATATCAAGATACAAAGGTAGTATTAATTTAATGGGGTGTAAAACAGAATCAAGAGAAATATAGACAAGTAATATAATCAGAAAAATAACCTAAATGAGTAACATAACCGGGTCAGCTCTGAGCCTTCATGTTTCAAGTAAGTGCAAACGGGAGATGGCCAAACCTGATTTAAAGAAGCATTTGTACGTGAGTGCAGACCAACATGTTTTGCACAAAAAATAAAAAATAAGATTCTACGTCATAAACATATAAATTTTCAAGCATATCAATTTGAAAATCTTGCTATAAATGTCTTGGTCTTAAATCCTTTTTCTAAATTGGCAACTTATCTCAACTTAAAACATTAACGAATTGTGATAAATATATTTCCTTTCTGATATTTTTCCCCAACATAATTTAAATCAAGTCGTTGCCTTTATTACATCACGCTCTGCCATAAAGAAAATTTTCTGTGCGGGGCTAGTGCGGGTGATTGCCTGACACACGCTTAATAGTACTTCCTTTTGTAGTTACGGACTTGTTAATTTAATAACTCATCATTCATAAGTATCATTTGAGGTGTTCACACTTGTACAAGCATAGCTTTTAATAGTGGACCCCTCTGTTTCCAATATGTATTTTGTTTTACATTTGTTTTAAATGTTTATAATTGATTTGTAATGTTTTGTTGGAAACATAAATCGATTGAAATTGAAATTGAAAATTGTAATAGTTTTACGGCAATAATGATAATAATAATAAAGACATTTTTATATAGCGCATAATAATGATTTATCTATGCTTTTTACAACAATCAATTATACAATAACTAATCTAAAGATTTAAATATGCATGAATTAACAGAACATATCGAATACAATGATGACAGAATCAGATATAATATAAATGATATGAACTTATGAACACAATTATAATAGTTTAATAATTACGATCTTTTATTGTAGTAAGGAAATAACATTATTTGACATAAACTAGCATATATATAATTACAGACTATTGGGTGAACATAAATGTCTTCAGAAGTGATTCAAATGAGTCGACGGTCGGGGCGTTACGAATACCATTTACGAAAGCCATTCTAAAAGTACATGATATATGCTTGGAAGTATTTCTCTTTTTCAAAGGTTAAATCTAATCGATACACTTTTTAAACATATACACATACATTCTACTAAAACACATCTCTTCTACTCATTATTTATAACTTCTTTATTCCTCAGTATTTCATAACAAACTAAGATAAACAATTTAAAGCAAAACCTATTAATGATCCTTTTCTCTGTAGAATAATAGAATAATCATAAATTTACAGGTAATCACATGTTTCAAATATTTAATGTAAATAGAATTTAGAGAGAAGAGTATATAGCGGTACCAACACGGTGTTAAAGAAACTCAAAGTAACATGAATAATATATTGCCAAAGTAGTAACGAAAACAATTTAAAGGTGCATGCAGAAGTTACATTTTTAGTTTATGTTTGAAATGTTTGACAGACTGGTCTGCACTACATAATGGCTCTCAATCATTTCAACAACTTTAATTGTGTCTCCATTCAGGTAACTTACATTTTCATGACAAACAAGATATTACTCCTATCTAGACAGCGAAAAGCTGATAACGATTTATTTACGATGTATGGTATATTAACCATTAATATCTGGTCTTTACACGTATGTGTTTTCATTAAAAAAAATACGTAACGTGTGTATCAATGAATTAGTCTCTCCAGAAGAAATTATATACGTCCAAATTCCTCTACTATGTATTGATGGCGTGTGTGTGTGTTACACTCATAATCATTGCATGTTATTATTATCGATATCCAATGTTATAATGTATAAATGTATTAATTGAATAAAGCATCAGTCCATGAATTCATTTACTTATTTTTTCTTCTGTATAATAAAGTGGAATATAACTTTTGTTGAATAGAATCCAATAAAGATTACTGAAACAAACAGAAAAACACCCCAAAAGCAAACCCGAAGCAAACATAGGACTTCCTCGATTTTAGAAACCCCTTAAAATGCCCTCCTATAAGGGTTAGGTTATATTAGGTAGGTTCTATGTTATGCAGGAAATTCTCAGCTATGGCATTCCAACAAACATGTCCTCGAATATAAAATAACATATAATAATAATAAATAATAATAATAATAATAATAGTCCACTCCAAATTTTATTAAATATAGGTGTGTATATATATGGGTCCTCAATTTACACCATTGTTACGATTATCTATATGTAGGTGTACCAATAAGTCTACAAATAATATCGACGTATTTATAACCAACACAAAATATCTTCATTTTTTGTTACATACATCAAACCAAGCCAAGATATACCAGTGTTTGAAATGTAAAAAGCTATACGTCAAAGAATTTTTAAGAATAGCGAATTAAATATTTGATAAATCTTGAGACGCCTTAGTTCTAAACTATTTAAATGGTCTTTGCCAAATCGTCATGCTGATAACATAGCTGATATTAAATGTGTTACCTCAAATATTGAACGGAAATTAAATTTAGCTTACATGCAAACAACAAACTTAAAGGTAGGCAAATTTATCATTTTCCTTGACAAAAAAACATATAGGGCCTAAATGAACTTTAAGCAAATGATAATAATTAATGAAATTTGAATGATAATGATAATATTCCTCCTGTTTATGGAATATATTTTTATATTTATTTGTTGGTATTATACCTTTCTTTTAAACAAGAAAGTGACATAACGTATACGAATTTTGTTTACTCCTTTGTAACACAGGCGAGGATGTATATAAACAGGTACTTAAAGTGCCACAGAGAAGGAAGCATGACTTGCCTACAAGCCCCTGACTCTAAATGGGATTCTATCTGGGGTGTGGGAATGGTATCGACAAGTTCTCTTGTATTTGTTTTGTCATGCATATCAGGTGGCCACTCGAAGTCATTGCACATTGTTTGACTCACATGTGAAGTTACATCATGTGAGCAACAAGAGAAATGAGTGTTATCGGGTAGCCAGAATATACCCTTAGTACTTAGCCCATTATATGTAATATCACCCCTAACGTCAATCTTCCGATCATTCTGGTAACATGATATCGTGGTTGTACCGCTTCCAGTGGTGGCTCGACAATGTACTTCATATGGATAGTCACCATCTTCACTTAAAGTGATGAAGCATTTTGCTCGTCCGGGGGGATATGTACATCAATCTCCTTCTTTAAAATCTGACGCCTGACGTTTTCAAAACTATGCCAGACTACCGTTAATACGTACCCATCCTCGTCTAGAGTATCAACGTTATCTATCATCAGATTCACACAAGGAGAGGTATCTAGATCTGTGACAGAGGTTGTAAATCTTGGCAACTGGGATGGGCTTTTAAAGCCCTCGATATCATTTCCTCCATTAATACAGAATGGACGAGATTTTGATTCGAACCGAAGTGTGAAATACGGAGCACCCTGGAATATGTCACTAGGTGGCCATGAGAGATGGAATGGGACTACACCAGGTTTACCTGCTTGTAGCGTGACCCGTTCGGTGCTGTTGCTGCCTGCTACGAGAACTGGACTTCCAGCTAGCAAGATGACCAAAGCGATAATCATCTGTAGCAAAGTTTGTACGAGGGCCAGGATTGAAGGACATCGGTAAACCGATGTTCGACGTTTGGTCTAAATCAAAAGGGGATGAGTTTGAAAGAGAACGTCGTTAAAATTTGACAAGGTCACGGAATATATCATTAAGCAAGGATCTGGTGTGACCCCAACAAAACACTGGATGGACACTGTTAAATGCTGCCGTCCAATGTTCCACATGGAAACCGGTCACATTTCTTAATATTGTGGAATAATTACGTAACCATAATAAATAATCGCCCCGAAAAAGGTTATCAAATATGATGAGGAGGTAGAAACCTGATTTGAAATAATGAATGACAAGAGGAAATGCTTATTTCATCGATAAGCCTTTCTCTAAAAATCGTATAGGTTACTCCCGTTGTTTACTCATCATTTAAACTATTTATAAGTGTTAATGATCAACTGTTTCCTCACAAATGTAATCTAGATATTATGATAATGTCCTTTAGAAAAAGTCCTCATATAAGTTTTGTCTTGCACAGAAGCAGAACTAGAATCCATTTTTATCATAAGCTTGTTATACTACTTTATAACTTTAACAGCAAGATATTTAGAAAATGATAAATGAAAGCAATTCATTCTCTCTTACCCCGGTTTTCCAAACTGGATTTTCGGAGGTTCCATGTGTGGAGACAGGGTTTCCGTCAAACAACTTTTGGTGAACGACAGCTGGTCGGTGGGTAGGGAAGCTGTTGAATAAAATCCTAGAAATTAGTGTGAGCTGATAAAAGGAGATACCAAAATAAGCCAATCAACTTGGGTCCCTAAAAAGGTCTACTCAGATGATGATTATACCTATCCCATTAAACAAAGAAAATCTGTAATACGCAAATGCATGTATACATGTTTACAAATATACAATAAAGGGAAAATATCTTGTTTAAAATATCGACCTTAACAGTACCCTGGGTACCGCATCAGGTCTTGCTGCACTGTTCTTCAGCTTCTTAAGGATCAAATCCAGACAGGTAATAAATCCGAAAGTGCTTTAATCCTGCTTATAGGTGATGTCATTCAGTTTACGTACATAATGCTTTTTTCCGTAAACGATTATTCATATACATTATGAAGAATATACAGAATAGTTATATATTTATACACATTAAACAAACTGTTTCTATTAATCATGCAAGTAATTTTGGAGCGAAACATACTAAAATGCATCTTGTTCTACGATTAATTAAAGTTTCTTTATATCAAAGAAATGGAAACTGACTAGTACCTCTCAAACTTCACTGATGTTTTGTTGACTGGTATATCATTTCCAGCATTCATCGGTGAAGGAGATTCCTGACGGGAAAATCAAGTACATAATTGAAAATGTCATATTAGAGGGATGTGAAAGGATATGATAAAAAAAAGACATAATGGAGACAATTAGTTTTGGTTAGCACGGATGATCTTGGAGGAATTAGACAAAAACGAGTAAGACAAACTTTAAAATACAATCATGTATAGAATGAACACGTTATTGTTTCTCACAACATTAATAAGTGACCGATGTGTAAAATAGTATAGCAAGTAATGTTCCATTCTCTATTTTTTTTTAATTTGAGTCTTTTCCTCATGCTAAGGTGTGTTGGAAGAAACAAATTAGTACGGATTTTTTAACATAGGGCTATGGAAAAGAGGTCATTATTTGTACGCTTTCTAGGATTCTCTGTTTTTTATCTCGATGATGACACTATAACTGGCTGATTGTTTGCTTCAAAGCATATCTTTATTTTCCATTAACTTTTCTATCCCAAGTTTCAATGAATTATATGCTGCATTATTGTAGAGCGCTTAGAGACTTCTGATAAAGTAAGTGTTAGGCGCTATATAAGCAAGGCTAATTATTATTAGTATGCTTTGTTAAGAGAAAACTTATACATCAAACAACCACTCACTCTTATGTCCCTGCTTTCGTCAATTGGTGAGAGACAGGCGCGTACGCAGGGGGGGGGGGGGTTTGGGGGGTTAAACCCCCCCCTTTGGAAATTTTTTGTGTGTAAACCCCCCTAAAAAAATCTAAAACCCCCCCCTTTTGGAATTTTTTTTTTTTTTTTTTTTTTTTTTTTTTTTAATTATTAAAAAAAAAAAAAAAAAAAAAAAATTATTCCCATGGCCGACCTAAAAAAGGTGACCTTACCCCCCCCCCCAAAGGAGCAAAATGTCAAATTTCCAAATTTCGAGACCAAAAAAAAAAAAAAAAGTGTCCTCTTACCCCACCCCCCCCCCCCCCCCCCCCCCCCCCCCCCCCCCCCCCCCCCCCCCCGCTTATTCAGCGGTCGGCTGAGTCGTTGCGATTTTTTTGGGACCAAAAAAAAAAAAATGTGTCCTCTTACCCCCCCCCCCCCCCCCCCCCCCCCCCCCCCCCCGCTTATTCAGCGGCTGGCTGAGTCGTTGCGAAATTTTCGGACCGATTTATAAATGTTAAACCCCCCCCCCCCCCCCCCCCCCCCCCCCCCCCTTGAAAAAATCCTGCGTACGCGCCTGGTGAGAGACATCTGGATTCTGGTTTTTCAGACGAATGACCGCCAGTCTCTATGGTTTGTAGATAGGGTGGATCGAATCCGCTGTATTGCCATGTCTGAGGTTCGCGCGGGGAAGAACCGCCTGTGTCATTTGTTATGATGTCTCTTTTCCTGGTTCCGGGGCTCTTAAGTGCTTCCATCTGATCTGGCGTTGGATCGTGTTCACCGTTGTCAGGATATTTCAGCTTAGCAAGAATGAAAGGATTGTGTTCCTCATTACCAGCCTTTCCATCGCCATGGGTCCTTGTGGGAAGATTCTTCAAGGGTAGTTCATCAGCTCCTATCTTCGTATTATCAGGTTGACTGCCGTCATTCCCATCCTCTGCATTATCTACGTGAGATGCTAACCCTCCTGTATATGACTGAGTGTCTGCTTCCTTCCTTTTAACCATCTTCTTCTTCTTTACAGTACCTCTTGTGTCGAGATGTTCAGCACCATAGTGGTGGTCCCCGGATAGTGAAGCTCCTGTATCTTCCTTATTCTGGCCACCTCTACGGGCGGATAGGTGTTTATTTTCGTTTGGACGAACTTCATCGTTTTCAGCATCATAGGTCCTTGGGGGAAGATTCTTCAAGGAGAGTTCATCGGTTCCACTCTCCGTATTATCAGCTTGAGTGCGGTCATTCCCCTCCTCTGCATTATCTACGTGAGATGCTAATTGCCCTGTACGTGGCTGCGTGTCTGCTTCCTTCATTTGTACCACCTTCTCCTCCTTCTTCTTCTTCTTATTCTTCTTCTTCTTCTTCTTCACATTGCCACTTGTGGCAAGATTTTTAGCACCATAGGGGTACCCCCCGGATAGTTCATTTTCTGTATCTTCCTCATTCGGGTTACCTCTACATGAGGAGAGGTGTTCATTTTCGTTTGGATGAACTACATCGTTTACAACATTATGGGTCCTTGTGGGATGATTCTTCAACGAAAGTTCATCCACATTGCCAATCTGAGATATTGACTTTCCTTCACATGAATGCGTGTCTGTATCCATCATTTTCAGCACCACAGATCCTCCTGTTGTGAGATTTCGAGCATTACCCTGAAGGCAACTTTGATCTTCATTGTACATGTCACTCTCAGTACTCTTTCCTTCATTTTCCTTTTCGTTTACATCAGCACCATTGGATACGAGGAATCTGACGATGTCTAAATGACCAAAATGTGCTGCGACACAGAGTGGGGTCATACCTTCATTCTGCTTTGCTCCTTCAGTTATGAGATATTTGACGGCTTCTAGATGGCAATATTGAACAGCAGCATTAAATGGTGTCCAACCCATGGCATCTTTCTTGTTCACATCAGATTCTTGCTGAATGAGATATTCCATGACCTCTATGTTTCCGTAAACAGCTGCACCATGGAGAGGAATCCTCCCTTTGTCACTTTCTTCATTCACATCAGCTCCTTTTGAAATGAAGTATTTGACGACTTCCAAATTATCATATTCTGCTGCGGCATAGAGTGGGGTTATACCATCATATCTGTTCTGCTTCGCTCCTTTAGTCACGAGACATTTGACGGCTTCTAGATGGCCATATTGAACAGCATCGTTGAATGGTGTCCGCCTTGTGTTATCTTCCTTGTTCACTTTAGCTCCTGCTGCAATGAGACTTTCTACGATACCAGTAAAGCCACTGGATGCTGCTGTATGAAGAGGAGTCTGACCCAAGTCACACTCGACATTCACATCCGCTGCCTGCAGGATGAGGAAGTCCACGATGTGTGTATGTCCTTCTTGAGCCGCTGCATGAAGAGGACGGAGTCCACCCTTACTTGGTTTATCGGGCTTTGCTCCCCTTGAAATGAGATCATCAACATCTTCGAGATGACCTTCTAAAGCTGCCTTGAAGAGCGGTGTGTATCCTTCCTCATCCATCTCGTCTATGTCAGAGTTGAATGGTGGCTCTAGTTTGAACGCAATCGCATCCCTCAGAGATATTTCACCCAGCAGTGTGTTATACATTGCATCCCAATCATCATTCGTATCGGTCTCGAAAATGTTCATGATTTCTGCTGGCTGCAAGGAAGATGAGCATTCTTCTAATTTGACGCACGTGTCATCTGCAGATGTGTCGGTATTCACATTAACAAAAGCGCACTGTGACAGCTCTGTCTTTTCGTCCTCAATATCTGCATCAGGTCGAAGTAATTTAGGAGTATTAGATAGTATTATATGTGTATACTCTCTCTGTGCTTCATTGTGTTCAGCATTCAAAGCACCGGATGTATGTTGTAATGGCATGTTTTGCAGTGATGTGATCAGTGGTATACCGGTTCCCATGGCCCTATAACAAAAGGCATATTTATGGTGTTGTACTCGATGTGATATTATGGAACCAGGCATTTAAAACTTGTGAAATAATTTGCGTCATTTTGACTTATACTTGTTAGAATTCCATTCTAAAATAAAGAGACTGATATGATAATGATCAATTGGAACCTAATTTGTTTTGTATCATGAACATGATATTTTAAGCAAAAAGCAACAAAATGATATGCAATTGATATTGATAGGCATTAACATTACATTGCGTCATTTGAGACTGACCACATATTCGGGGAAGGAGGGGGATGTCCATTTGTTTGAAATCTGGAACATGATTAGATCATGGTTTAGGTCCCCGGTTATTTCTTTTCAAAGGAAATTGAAAGCTGGAACAAGGAACAATTAAATTCAAAGATTTTGACCCCAACAGAGCAAGTGAGCGTTACGAAAAAGAAAAAAAAGTTTAATAAAAAGGGTTGCCGTTTACAAGCATTCTACTGAGCGGATAATTTTCAATAGAAGTGAGGGGATCCTACTTTGTTTAATCTAAGAGGAGGATAGAATTACTAAAAAATATAAAGGGCTTGGTACTGAAACGGGAAATCGACCATTGTGTCACAATCAAGGCCTATGTTTTACTTTATGATGATTGATTAAAAAAGAGAATCTTACGGTTTCTGTTCCTGAATTCCTACGTCACAATCAGCGTCTCGAGGGGGACTCTTCTCATTTTCACGATGTTGTTCAAACCCGCAAGCTTTCTCAGTGTGCTGAAAAACAAACAAACAAAAATAAAACACATCACAGTTAATGATTTCATAATTTCACAGATCTGACTGATTTTGACTGATCTGGAACAATGGCATATATTCTTGTTGCTTAATTCATGTTGTTTCCCCTTTAAAATTTGTATAAACTAAACTTTCTTCTTTCTTCTTTAAATAAACAGAATGGCTAAAATGAGTAGATGAGTTTATATATGAGTAGATGAGTTTTATGGGTTGCATTAAGCGACATCACTTAAACAATAATTGTCTGTACTGTAAGGAAACGGCAAAACTAGAGCATTTGACGAATTTCAACCCAAGAAAGAAATGATAACTAATTTTTGTTTGTGTGTGAAAATTTAAGGTACTTTATCAGAGTCTTTTTGCTCAGTCAAGATGCGACCTCGCTATTAAAACTTTATACTTAAGAGGTAAACTTTTGTGGCACTTATTTCTAATAAATGAAGCCCAACAAAGAAAGGGAACGAATACCGTTTTTGTATCATGAGTTCAGATAAAATCTGGATCATTGATAAACATACAGAATAGAGTTCAATGTACAAATTATGTATACATTACAAAGAATACAGCTCCTAAAAAGATAAATAGCGAAATATAGTAATTGTACAAAACAATATAAATAATCGAATTCGGCCTGAAAAAATGATCAACCAAGGTATGAATACCCAATGGGAGTCATGGACAAATTTATTTAGCACTACGATAGCGGTTGCTCCGGCGACATACAGTAGAGACAATGACCTTTATCAATAAATGAAATAACCTCCGAATATCCAATTTCTGTGTTCAAATGCGACGGATTTTAATAGAAATGTCTTTATAATTGGTCGCATAATAAATACCATATTAAACTTTTCCCTCGGAGCCGTTGGGAGCAGCATGTTGTGATCAGTAGATTATCCGGGGGCCTCAAACATAAAATTTTGCGTATAAACGCAACTCTAAAAAATAAACGCAACTCCATAATTCACATTTGGTTGATTGTAACGTGTTTTTTTAGTTGATTCGCAACTTTGATAACAAACCCTGGGAAGGATGTCTCCATTCTTTCAAGAGAGATGGACGTGTTTTTCGCGAGCTCCTGAAAAATGCACTTTTCTGCAGCTAAAAAATGGACTCAAGGAAACTTTTTATACCAAACTGACGACGAAAGGACAGTGGTGAGATTTGTGTAATGAATTTTTCACAAATTTTTAGACTTTTAAAGATTTTGGCCATTTTATACTGTTATTTTGGTCAAATTTTAAATATTTATTTCCTGATTTTTGAACATTAAGCGCAATATAAACACTTTACGCACAATTCATCTTGGATACAGCGCAAGTGAGCGCAAAGATACAACGCAAGTGTGCGCTAGTGAGTTATCTCAGTACTTATTACGAAATGATGTTAACGCAGTACTTTTTAGCAAACAGGTGAATAATTATATTAAATGACATCACAATGACCATCGTTAACGTAATAAGTCTCCGTGTGAAGGAACTCAAAGCTGAACTGCAGAAACGTGGTCTAAATAAAAAATGGTGTAAAAGAAACTTTGGTTAATAGGCTGCAAAGTGCAATCAATGACAATATCCATCAAGCGAGTAATGACAAAAGATATTAAGGAAACGAATACTGAGCAAGCTGATCTCTATGACCTATTCAATTTAGTTTTGTCGTCAGTTAATGAACTAGATGACAGGCTTATCCATCTTGAAGCTAAGTTCGATAGTGCTGATCTGGTAAAGGAGAAAATAGATCTCAATGAGATAGTGGGAACTATCTCAAGAGTTAATCCCGCGAGGTATGATAAGCGACCAGGAAATGTTTATACCGTCCCAACGAAGAATAGGTTCGATGTCCTTGAGGATAAACATGTCATAGATGCTGAGCATGCTAATTCGATGTCGACTAGTGACCAGATGAAAGAGTACCGAGATGGGCATCGCCAGCGCCGCTTGTCTGAGCTGCATGAATCTGTCCTCGAAGGCACAGACGTCGAGCCTCCTACTCCGATGTCGACGAGCGACCAGATGAAAGAGTACCGAGATGGGCATCGCCAGCGCCGCTTGTTGGAGCTACCTGCTGCTGTTTTCGAAGGCACTGACGCAAAGCCTTTGACTTCGATGTCAACGAGCGACCAAACCAATAAGTTCCGACAAGGGCATCGCCAATGTCGCTTGTCTGAGCTACCTGATGTTATCATCGAAGGCGACTCGATGATCAATCACATCGAGGGCCGACTCCTGAGCCGAAAACATAGAGTAGTCTGCCATCCGAACCCAGGGGCAGCGGTGGCTGATATCTCCTCTAAGAAGGCTACTGAGGGTGTAAAGGCGAAAGGAACCGTCGTTCTACATGTCGGGTCAAATGACTTGTCGAAAGGTAATGGTAGTACATCCACCGCCGATGACATCATAGCATCAGCAGACGTGATTGCAGCAAAAGGCTGTGATGTATGTGTTATACACCGCAGATGGGAATCGGTTCATCAGAGGCGCAGTGTCGATGGTGTAAATGGGCGACTGAAAAGAGCTGCCCGTGAAAGGAGATGGGGTTTCATTGACAACGATAACATAGGTGAAAGGCACATTGGCAGAGATGGGGTCCACATCAATAAGGCAGGACAAGCTGTTCTTGCCTCCAATCTACGCCACTTTATTGAGCGACCTCAAGGGCCACCTACACCTACTCAGCAAAGGTCCTACGCTGAAGTTGTTGGATCTTCAACGCAGGATTTCGAGATGATTGCACCGAGAGGGAGGCTAAAATCTGCACCTGCTCTTCCAATGCTTCCACTGACAAAAGCTCAACAAGGGTGGCACGAGCATCTACGTCTCGTCATGGCAACATGCAGTTAAACTCTGTCTCTGGTACTGGCATACTACATCATAATCTTCAGGAACAATCTCATGAACTGAGTAAGAGTAACATTAAACAGTTAGAAGGTGGTTCAGTTCCTCCGTTTAGAAACAGGGGCTTAAAATTTGCTCATTTGAATATTCATAGCTTAGTTGCTAAGATTGACGAACTTAAATTACTTCTGAGAAATGCATCATTTGATGTTATTGGTTTAAATGAAACATTTTGCGACTCCATGATTGATGATTCTGAATTGTATATAGATGATTATATTTTATTACGTAGAGACCGTACGAGACATGGTGGTGGTGTGGCTGTATATATATCCAAGAGGTTCAATTATAAAAGAAGGGATGATTTGATTTCATCTACTTAAGAATGCCTTTAGTTTGAATTGCATTATCCAAATAAGTCTCCCATCCTGGTTGGAGAGTTTTACAGACCTCCAAATTCTCACGTTGATTTCTTTGAAGAATTAGACGGAAATTTGGACTCTGCTCTCTCGGAAGATATGAGCTGTATTATTTTAGGTGATTTCAATCGTGATTGTATGCCACATCAACCTGATCTGAATGCTGAAAAGTTAATGTTTTATACAAATATGTACGGGCTAAGTCAGCTAATTGATACTGCCACAAGAGTTACAAACACCTCTTCTACTTTAATTGATTTGATATTTGTATCAGACAAGGAACTTAAAATGAATGGGGAATATTTGAAATAGCATCAGTGATCATTATTTGGTGTATACGGTTCGCGATTTTAGTGCAAAGATCCATACAAAATCAGAATACGCAGAATTTCGCTTGTTTAAAAATCTTGACGTGGAGAAATTTTACAGTGAATTGAGAAGTACTCCTTGGCAGGTCATAAAAAATATAGATAGTGTTGATGTTGCGTGGGATATGTGGTTGACTCTATTCAATAATATAATCAACAAGCACATACCAGTATGTAAAAAGCGGATAAGAAAAAAGGCATGTCCATGATATATGACGAGTTTGTTAAGCTTATGACGGAACGTGATAAAGTTCTCAAAGCTGCTAAAGCTAACAAAAATGATGATCTTTGGGACACCTACAAATATCTAAAGAATACAGTCATTCATCTCATGAGGAAAAGAAAAAGAGAATATGTTTAAATTTAAAAATCGCCTATTGCCGGAAATTCCTAATATAAACTTTGTCATTAATAGTGATATGCACTCGTATTCTACTCGTCAGAAAAATGATTTACATTCATTTAAAGTTCGTACGACAAATGCACAAAATTCTTTCTATTTAAATGGCATTAAGGAATGGAATAATTTGAGTAATGATATTAAGGAAAGTACAACTCTATCTCGATTTAAATTACGATGTACACAGTTATTATTTAATTATTTATGTAAACAAGTTTGAGCTGAGGAGGATATTTTGAATGTGTGTGTTTATGTATATGTGTGAGCGTGCATGTGTGTTTGTATCATGTTATTTTAAAGTTTTTAAACTGTATAATTTATGTGTAGTTTGTTTTTCTTTTTAAGGCCCCACCACAAGCAATTTGCTTCTAAGGGTGTCCTTTACCGTATTATGTTTACTATGTTACTCATTTGTATATACATGTTTCATTTTTATGGTTAAATAAACTAAATTGACAATTGACAATATAATGCAGACCAGATCTCGCAAAATCATAACAAGAGTAAGCAAATGTGGAGATAGCATAAATGTTGATGGTGCTAATGTGTCAGACAATTAATGCAAATATTGCTGAAGCTTTTAATGACTTTTTCATTTCTAATGCTACTAAGATTACAAAGGACCTGCGAAGGAATACGTCTCAACTGAGAGTAGACGAGGACAATAATATTGGTCCAACTCATTCACAATTTAATTTGAGTTTGATTACTGAGGATTTTTGTATTGAAACAGATTGATAATCTGAGTATAGATAAAGCAACTGGTGAAGATCACATCAGCTGTAAACTTTTAAAGATGACGAAGAATGTTATCGCAGAGTCTCTTTGTGATATCATTAACAAATCCCTGTCTACAGGAGTTGTTCCACGTGAATGGAAAAAGGCTCGGGTAGTACCCATATTCAAATCTGGAGATATTTCTTCTTTGAATAATTACCGCCCCATTTCAATATTACCTATCGTGAGTAAAATTATAAAAAGGGCCGTCAACCAACAACTCAGTTAATTATTGGACGAGAATCAATTATTACACCCTATTCAGTCTGGTTTTAGACCTAAACATTCAACAGCTACTGCCCTTGCAAAACTTGTAAATCAATGGTCGTTGAATATTGATAACAAAGAAATTTCTGGAGTTGCCTTCATAGATCTTCGTAAGGCTTTTCATACTGTTGACCATGAGCTACTTCTACATAAACTAGCTTGTATAGGTTGTAGTAATAGGACTATTTATTGGTTCAAATCATATTTAGGGGATCGACAACAAGTGACCCAATTCAAAGGAGCCAAGTCGCATCCATCAACCATCAGATTAGGTGTGCCACAAGGTTCAATTCTTGGTCCCCTTTTATTTTCAATATATAATAATAGTCTACCTGAATGTACTCCTCAAGGTATCATAGATATGTATGCTGACGATACGACACTTACTGTCAGTGCAAATGATGCAACTGTTGTGGAAGAAAAATTAACTGTTGCATTAAACAGAGTCATGGCATAGATTAAGGAAAATCGTCTTGTTCTTAACACTGAAAAACTTGTGTCATGTTAATAGGTTCTCCTGCTAATCTCAAGAAAATTGAATCTTTCAACATTTCATTAAACGGCAATTTGATCAAAAGAGTTTAATTCACCAAATGCTTAGGACTTTTGATAGATGAAGAGTTGAAATGGTCTAAACAAATCGAAAACGTAAGTAAACTTACCCAGAAAAACATTAGCATGATAAAGAGAGCAAAGAGTTTTTTGCCTCAAAAATCCTTAAAGTTACTTTATAACAGTCTAGTGTTGCCACGATTAGATTACTGCTCTGTTGTATGGTCAAACAGATTTCATTCTCATACAACTAAGCTGCAAAAAATTCATAAGAGGGCCGCAAGAATAATATTAAACAAGACATATGACACACCGTCGGCTGATTTGTTCACAAGTCTTAAATGGATGACACTAGACAAGCGGTTTGAGTTAAGTCGCGTTATGATGATATATAAATGCGTTCATAACTTAGCACCTTCTTACCTTCAGGTAGGCTTAATCAATCCTAATGATGTACATGAGCATCATACAAGGCAAATAGACAGTGGATGTTTACGTGTGCCTAGATTTCACACTGATTGTTATAAGTGTAGCCCAATTGTTTTTCCATATTTTAATGGAATAAGCTAGATAATTCGTTGAGAACGGCTTCCTCTGTCAATACATTAAAGAGATTGTTTAAACAAAGTTGTAATTTGTGAATGGCTCAGCCGAACATACACTACGTGCATGTTCTGTAATATTGACATGACTTATTCACATAATTGCGACTTAATTAATATTTTCCTATTGACATTACTGTTTACTAGGTTAATGATATATGTTTATTTTGCAAACGAGTATTATTTTTGTAACTGTTCTGTATAAATGTTATAAACGATGTAAATATGTTCATTCAGGGCCCCATGGAAGACCACTCCTTGTTGGTGAATGGGCTACCCTGTCAAAAGATTAGAAATAAATAAATAAATAAATAAATTACGATTGCCAAAACACTAACGTTGTTTTCGGAAAACATTTCAAATTCACCCTTCGTCAGTATCAGTTTACAAAAGCTGATGTAACACCTACCGATATTAGGAATGTGTGAATTACAATTCCTTTTCGAATCAATTCAATTTCATTTTGTATTGGCAAAATAAGATACGAAATGGTCAGAAGACCAACGCGGATAAAGAGATCAGCAATTACAGATATCGTCATGATAAAGTGATCAGAACATTTTCACAAAGTTGTTTAGGATTTGCAATTAAAGTTTTGCGGATCTGTGGATAACTGGGGGTCATTTGTACAAGTGCTATCTCCGAAGATGCTTATTGAGGGACCTTTTCCGGATCCATATACAAAACAACAGTAGCATACGTAACTTGCATCAATGAATGGATGAGACTTTACCTAACTTTGGAACTAGAATGTTGTGCTTTTACTAGGCTGATTCACCAGGAAAAAACTGGGTAATTTACATAAAGAAAATCACAGAGTAACATGATCTAATAAGATCAAGAAACAGTTTATTCCCTCACCAACTACTATGTGTTATACCCCCAGTATTTTGTTTCACAAAACTGTCATAAGTAATGCCTGGATTACATTTGCCCCGGGCGACGTACGATAAATTAGTCTACGATTTTTCGTAGAGATCGTAGGAGGCTACAGGCTACGATGTTTGTGTTTACATTATCTACGAGCATCGTGCCATTTATTGTATTGGCCCTCGGGGGCAGGCCAGGGCAAATCCGTAGAGGCTGCTCGGAGATTGTACGGAAATCGTGCAATTTGAATGCAGTAGCCGTGCAGTCTCCGCAGCCTCCGCACGGAAATCGTACGGAGCCCGTGCAGCTTCCGTGCAAAGATGACTGCTCAATATCGCGGATACTGCACGGGCAGCGAGCAGCAACCTTGCGATAGCTGTGCAATGGCCGTGCGAATGCCCCACAAGTCTACAATCTCTGTACGATTTTGTTTGCCCCCATGTTCACCGAAAAATCGTACGTTTGCTCCACAATCAGTGCCCGTGCGGGGATTGTGCAATGCCACCTACGACATGTATACGGGCTACGGGCTTACGATTTTTTCAAATTTGTTTAACTTCTCGCGAAACAAAATCGTAAAGGCTGCGGAGTCCGTGAATCCGTACGAAAATCTCACGGCCGCCTCCTGCCTCCGCACAGAGGCCGCACGGAAAAGGGGATACGGGCAGGATACGGGCTCCGTAGATTAATCGCAGGCCAAATGTAATCCAGGCATAACAGTTCAACGACATTTCAATGAAACGCATGTTAAATTTAATGCATACGTTTCAATGGGTTGTCGGCGAACTTGCTCTCATGATGGTTCTATGAAACGTAGCTTTGGGAATTACAATAACAACGAAAAGGTTCCGCAAAGAGAAGAATTTATTCAAGATATAATTCAAAGCAGATTTGTCCGGTCGGAGAGATAACTCCGACTGAGTGTCATCTTTCCACTTCCAAAGCTGATTTGTGTAAACAATTTATTCATTTGGTTCGAAATCACTTAGACAATCCAAGAATAACTATTTGGAGAGGACTATTATAAAGAAATGATACATTTTGTATTAGATCGTACGTCCAGGTTCTTACAGATGAGGCCAATACCCAGCAAATTGATTTTAACAAAAACACGAAAATCTGAGGGAAATACGATAAAAAGAAGGGAAAGTTATGAACAATTGGTATCAATCAAACACTATGGCCCATATTCTGAAGTCAGGTTTAATTTTAAAGCTAGGTTTAAGTCTAGTCTAAGTCTCGCCTTACTCTCAGATTTAAACCTAGGTTTAACACTACGTTTCTGAAGTGACGTTTAACCATAAACCTAGGTTAAAGCCTGGTCTAACTTTGTAGAAATTGTACACATATTTAAACCAGGAGTACACCTAGTGTAAATCTGGCTTAAGTCAGGTCTAACTATTTTTTCGCAATGGCGTATTTGTTAGATATTCAGAGAAGAAGACATCATTACGACGAATTATTGCGAATAATGAGACCGGAGAGACCTCTTATGGAAAGAAAAAAAACCTTTCACATTTATGGCGACGATGATTTTTTGCATTGCTGTCGTTTTTACCAACAAACAGCGATTTGCAGACCAGCTAGGCCTACTTGCTAGCTATATAGCTAGCTGACTCACTGGTGAGACAAACACACATCGCGTGCGGATGAAAGTGCGCCTTGCGATTGTATGCCTTCGGCCAAGTTTGAACATTAATTTGGATACTTATTTGCTTATTGAATTTTTATGCCTAATATTTTCTAAATCTTAAGATTTTATATTTTATATGTGATTTCTATACTACGACAATCCTTGAAACTAAAAAGTTGCCAAAGTAAATCGACACGTATCACTTTGTTACAGAGGAAAACAAATATAGTAGCCCCATACCTTTAGTTTGACGTTATGTTCACGTAGTTTGAAACTGTGAATGCAATGCTTTTTGGAGAGGGGGTAGACCAAAAAATCCGCACCACCCCACTCTTACATGCAGGCCCCGCTGAACGTTTCTCGAAGTAGGTGAGGGGGTAGATATTAGGGACTTTTACATTTGCACGAAGACATTGTGGATTGCAACGGTTGACGTCCTTCTAATGCACTGCCTTGAATGGACGTCACACGTTTCAGTCCACGCAAATCTAAAAGTCCCTATTAACGATCAAGTAGAGCGTTGCGTAATTTGGTGTGGGGTCTAGGGGCGAAGCCTGCGGGGGTCAAAGGGTGGAGCCCCCAGAAGGTCAGCGGGTATAGGCATTTAATTACGGTCAGATGAGCATAATTTGATACCTTATTTGTGACACTGGCAGGACACAAATTGCTGTGGGTTCCAGGGGACATAGCCCCCATAAGCTTAGGGGTTTTATACATTAAATTACCTTCAGATGAGCATATTTTGATACCTTATTAGTGACACTGGTGGGACACAAATTGGTATGGGTTCCAGGAGGCGGAGCCCCCGGAAGTTCATGGGTTTTGAGCAATACATTACGGTTGGATGAGCATATTTTGATACCTTATATGTCACACTGGCAGGGCACAAATTGGTGTAGGGTCCAGGGGGCGGAGGCTCCAGAAGCTGAGGGATTTTATACATTAAATTAACGTCAGATGAGCATATTTTCGTACCTTATTTGTGACACTGGCATGTCACGAAGTGTCGTGGGGTCCAAAGGCGGAGCCCCCTGAAGCTCAGGGGTTTTAAGGCAATAGATTACGGTCAGATGAGCATCCATGGGGCCGCCTTAGGGCCTTTATTCAGGGGGCAGAGCCCCGGAAGCCCAGGGGTTTAGGCATTTAATTACAGGCAGATGAGCATAATGAAATCTTATTTGTGGCACGGGCAGGTCACTAATTGGCGTGGGGTCCACGGGGCGGAGCCCCCAGAAGCTCAGGGCCTTTATGCATTTTATAACGAACAGATAAGCATGCAGGGCCGTAGCCAGAATTTAATGTTTGAGGGGGCACATACACAGGCGTGGATCCAGGATTTCTTAGGGGGGGGGGGCCAAATTTTAAAATTTTGCGAGCCAAATATTGGTACGTAATAGTGACACCGGCAGTGGCGAAAAAGCAAAAACGTTTTTTGGGGGAGGGGGTAGACAAACAAAATCCGCATCACCCCACTCATACATGCAGGCCCCGCTGAACGTTTCTATACGTAGGTGGGGGGGGGGGGTGGTATTTACGATCTGGTAGAGCGTAGCGTAAGGCGTGGGGTATAGGATTGGAGCCCCCAGAAGCTCAGGGGGTGTAGGCATTAATTTACGACGGCCAGATGAGCATATTTTGATACCTTATTTGTGACACTGGAAGGTCACTAATTAGCGTGGTGTCCAGGGGGCGGAGCCCCCAGAAGCTCTTCGGTTTTTACTTTTTTTGGCCTTTCATAACGGTCAGACAAGCATGCAGGTGGCCGTCTAAGGGCCCCTGGTGGCGTCGAGGGGGCGAAGCCCCGGAAGCTCAGGGGTTTTAGGCATTTAATTACGGTCAGATGAACATATTTTGATACCTTTTTTGTGACACTGGCAGGACACTAATTGGCGTGAGGTCCAGGGGCGGAGTCCCCAGAAGCTCAGGGGTTTTAAGCATTAAATTAGCGTCCATTGGTCCGCCTTAGGGTCCTAAGTGGGCTCCAGTGGACAGAGCCACCGGAAAGCCAAGGGGTTTTTGGCATTTCAGGTGAGCATATTGTGATACCTTATTTGTGACACTGGCAGGTCATTAATTGGTGTGGGGTCCAGGGGGCGGAGCCCCCCGTACTTCAGGGGTTTTCGGCATTGAATTACCGTTAGATGAGCATTCAGGTGCCCGCATTAGGACCCTAGGTGGAATCTAGGCGGCAGAAACCCCCGGAGTTCTAGGCATTTAATCACAGTCAGAAGAGCATTATTGACACCTCATTATTTCGTGACAAAGGCAGGTAACTTCTTTCTTTCTTTAGATTTGCCATTTTCCAACAAACTCATACAAAAGTATAATTTACTAAAGATTGAGGAAAAATCTCGGAAAATTATGTCATTTAAGCAACATTTGTAAATCACCGCGTTTCAATTATATTTGGGGGGCATCTGCCCGATCTACACCTCTTTTTTTGTTCCTTTTTAGCTTTTCTCTTACCCTTTCCCTTCCTTTCCCCCTTTTGTGTGTGTGTGTGTGTGTGGGGGGGGGGGTCGGGGGTGGGGGAGGCAAGGGCCTTTTGCCCCCCCGAACTTCAACTTGTTGGCGTTTTCTAACCGTGTGTACGAACGAATGCGCGCACGATTGAATGATATGTGCACACGGTGGCCGAGAAGGGGATCGCGATACCTGTACGTATGTATACACACGTCGGTTCGAAAAAGTTTTGCATTGTCCTAAAAAAAAACGCCTAAAATTCAACCAAATGAGCTTCAAGGTATTTTTGATCATTTTTAGTTTCTCTTTTAGTCATTTTAATCTTATTTAGAGCATTTTTATGATGTTCTGAAAGTTTTGACTAATAACCTAGGCAGAAACTGTAGAATTACCGAGTTTTGTATCGATTATTTATTTAATATTTTCAGAGTCCAATTCCACCCTGGGCCTAGATTCAGAATTTTTCAGCAGTTTTACAATAAATCAAAGGGTAAAACAAAACAAAAAGTCACGCCATAACGGTTGCTTCGAAAGAGATTTTTGTGTGTCAGATATTTTTAATTGAAATTATTCAATTTGCAGCACGAAATCAGCTATAAAGGAAAGCCTATAGCAGCTACCCTTGAAGATGGATGAGCTGTGCTGAGCATGTGCAGTAGAAGCAGACTACATCTCCATGGTAGTTAAACTTTGGCTTAACTTTAAACTTGGGTTTAAGTTTAGACTAGGCTTAAACCCGGATTTAACTGTGACAAATTATTTCAATTTCAGACTATTTGCAGATGATTCTATATTTTTCATACTTTTCCCAAAGGTGTAGATCAAATAGATGAGTGTGAAGTAAATGAAAATTTAAAATCAATACAGAATTGGTGCACTGCAAATAAGCTTACTATCAATGCGTCAAAAACCAATTTCATGTTCTTCAGTAGTCGTAGAAGAAAGGCTGTGCTTAAAGGGAGATTAAAAATATCTGGGGCAGAATTAAGAGAAGTGGAGGAAGCGACATTTGTTGGCATTACCATTGACAGACATTTTACATGGAATTCACATATAAAATCTGTTAATGACTGTATACGGAGAAAGGTCGGTATCCTCTTTAAATTACGACACTTTGTCCCTAAACATATATTGATACTGTTGTATAAAGCTCTTATACAGCCACATATTACATATGGCATCGAGGTTTGGGGTAGTACTTATAAATCACACTTGAATTGTATATTTTATACTCAAAAGATGGCTGTACGTGCTATAACTTTCAAGCCACATCGTTCTCATACTAATGCACTGTTTCATGACCTCAAATTGTTGAATGTTTTTAAATTGCATAAATTATCTATTTGTACTTTTGTGTTTGATTTGATAAATGAACGATTACCTCATTCCTTAAAACATTATTGCAGTATGATACAACATGAATATTCCACAAGACAAAAAACGGGTCGACAATTACGTCTCCCTTTATTCAAAACAGACCAAGGAAAGTTTTCTGTTTCGTTTGTTGGAAGTAATTTTTGGAATATGCTTCCTACTGATCTAAGAATTGAGAGATCAAGAACCTCTTTTCGTAAAAAACTTACAAAATTACTCTTAAGTGAAAACCACGAATCATAACCTCGTAACTATATAGTTGTATATAGTAACCAGTCTCATTTTAATATTATACACCAATCTTATTTATAAGATTTGGAAACCCATCATGTATTTCAAAATTAACTTTATTTTAGGCTTTAGATAACGAGAGTCAGACTCGACTAGCACATGTGCTATTTTTGACTCTATTTTACCATCGATCACAAACTCATTGTAAATAGTCATTTATTGTTTTACTCTTGAAGCAAAGTTTACTTTATCTTTGTCATAATGTACATGTATATCGCTGTAGAACATGTATTTTTTTATAATTCATGTCATGCATTTATGTTATATTGACATTATCATTGTACATTTTATCTTTTGTTTCAATGTTTTCAATGATGGTGAATAAATAAATTCAATTCAATTCAATTCAATTCAATACTTAGATCTAAAGTCTGGCTTAGTTAAACACGGGTTTAAAGTTAAACCTGGGTTTAACTAAACCTGACTTTAGAATACGGGCCAATGTCATCTAACTTGTGTACACCTCTACTTTATTTTGTTGTGATGAAATCAATGTAGTTTGTTAACGGTTAAAACATGTGTCCAATAATATATTTAGAGCATATGTATAACACTACAATATCTTTTTTTATTTTGTTAAATTGGAAATTAAAGTTTGTGTACAGAACAACTAGTTTGGGTGCTCGCGCGATAAATCAAGTATACGGTTATCCAGGGTCATTTTGTGGGCGTTTGCAGCGCCATGCGCACTGCGGCCGCCGCGCCTAGCATATCGGCAATGGTGCTCAAGTCGCTGGCCACTGCACTACGGGCGTGATTTCAGCAGCATTCGGATATGTCAGGCCAGGCCCAACTTTGCAAGTCAAGGGACTTTATTGCCAATTTAGTATGGCAAATCAGGGGCGGATTTGTGCCATGTTTGTGTATATATGATTGGATTATGTTTGAACTGTAAACATCTGATAAGAGCATGCCGGGGGTAACCATTTTTCCTTTGGTTTTTTTTCGAATTTCCTTCCCAGGTATGGCATGACATGCATCAAATTGCACCATTATAAGTAAATAAATGCAAAATCTCCCTTACCGTGGGAGGCGGATACCCCCTCCCAAAGCCTGGATCAAATCTGGCTCTGCCCCAATTTCTCACTCTCACCCCTGGCACAAAGTACAAGATTGTAAAGTATATAAAACTCTTAATCAGTCATAAAATATTTTATATAAATGGATTTAAAGGTAATACAGTATGTCCATTTTGCAGGCCAAAAATAAAAGTAGGGTGATCACACTGCCTGTGCAAACAGTCTGCCCCGCGAACACACACACACACAACAGCAGTCAGTTGGTAGAAATAGCAATTTTTGTCAATGTATTAAAAAAAATAAAAAAAAAATAAAAAATTATTTCACATATATTTCAAGCATACCTTTAACTACAATTCGGTGTAGTTTCATTGTTATAGGCATGTGGGAAAGATGTTAATTATTGAATTAGAATATTGTCTTTTCAGCCATGTGTGACATGGCCCGCTGATCGCCAATTGACTCGCGCTGCTATTCTGCGTGGTGAAAAAAATGCACCTCAATGTATAAAATTCCCCTACAAAAATGCAATATCCTCATGTGTTTCACTCATTGAATTAATTTGTTATTTACACTCAAGGTAGCCACAACTGTACTGGATCACTAAAGTTTCTGCCACTCTGAAATTCAGTCCCTGTGGAATGTTATGGCCTGTTGAATGGTATCTCGGAAAATCGTCATAAATCCTCAAATCTGACATCTTTGAAAAAGGCAGATATACTGTGATGTAGCTGAAAGTCCACAAATTCTTATCATGATCGGTTTTTCTGGATTATTTGTGAAACACATGAGGAAATAGCTGTGACGGTGATCCAAGTAATTTCCATCGCCATATTGTATTGGCATTGCAAAAATATTAGGAATTTAAGGTCAATATTTGATGTAAATATGATCTATGAATATATGATTTAAAAAATGCCCCCAAAATGAACAGTTTGACTTTCCTAATTTGCATAATGAGTGCGCGAATATATAATTAGCTGAAATGACCTAATTTGCATATTTGATGAATATTGTTGATTTTATTTTATTACAAATGAAATATATTTCCATACCTGTCTGATATACAGAGGTTTCACTGATGTACCATGTTCGGTTTTGATTTGATTACATATGCGCATATTAATTAGGCGGACTTAGTTATTTTCACAACTTTTTCATATCTGCAGATTCGCAAAAATGGCAAAAACGACTTATTTTGTTGGCTTCTGTTTTCAAAACGGTAATAGATATACGAATTTTCTTTTTTGTATTTTTTACCACAAAGATGATATTTTAGTGTCTGATAATTTAATTTAATTATTTGTGCCCAAGAAAGTGATGAATTAAGTTGTCAACTTTGTCGAATTATGCCATTTTTGACAATTTGACCATTTCTGGCAGGTTTTTCGGTAATTTTGCGATATCAAAAAAATGGTATAAAATCACAACGCATTGACCGATTTCAATTCTGTTTTTTGTTTTTTTGAAGCTTTTATAAAGCTTGATCATTTGCAACCATCAAATAACATGTGTTTGTTGTAAATATTTTTGGTGTGCTATACTTAATACAAGTGAAAAGGTTATATTTAAACGGCATTTACAAGATAATACTAATTTAGAACTTCCCTTATAAAAAGGGAGGGGGGGGGGGCTTGAAAATGTCTTTAAGTGGGAAAATAACGACCACTAGTTGTCGAATCGACTTAAGAGCTATAGACTCAGTAAATGATAGTCTGATTTTCAGACCATTTTACCTAATGGTCGTCAGTCTTATGCTGCGCAAAGATTCAATCAGTTTAATTTTGGCCATTACGAAAATTGGGATATTGATGTAGACAACTGCTCATGTACCCTTTACAGCTCATTTCATGTATGCTATTACCGAAGAAAAATTAAAGTGTCTGACAGTGGAGTCTAGCAAGTAAACAGATTTCCTTGCATAATTTGAATATACGGTTACTGCTAACGTTTAAATTTCACAGATAGGACATATTCATAATTCCTGTAAAGTTCTACAGAATTTGATGTTGGCTGCAAAAGGGACATAGTATCTTTAACATGAATGATTTCCTCTCGACTTCAATGAATGAGCCTTTTGAAATGCCGAAGCCTATAAATACTTTTTGCTTACCTCAAATCCATATGTTACTGTTGCTCCTGGACTTGTCTCCTTGTCATCCGTGTTCACCACCATCTTGGATTTCTTTCCCCCCATGGTGGGATCACCCTGTACCAAGTAAAATGTAAAGATATACCTTAGAAAGGGCTCATAAGGCTTCAAGCTCTGCTAATCTTGAAGCCCTGGTCAGTTCTGTTTATTATAAGTCTATACTTCTCATGTATTTTCAATGTAAATTTAATATTATCCGATTCGATTCAATTCCAAGTTATGCTTCCATTAAAAACATAATAATTACATAATGAATACATACAAACAAATATTGGAAGAACCCCCAAGTAAGCAAAGCTCATTAGAAGGGGCCCTGTACAAATAAAAACAAATAAATGAACATAACATAAATTTCAATACAATTTATCAACAGGTTATAGTAATAAAAACACAAAAATGCACCTACATACACCAATTAATTCCAATATTTATACCACACCCGTATTCACACAAAAAAATTATCCTCATAAAAAGCATACAACACACGCAGAACAGTTTCACAAAAGTAGAAAAGGGATAGACACAAATGGTTAGAGAGTCAGAGAAAGAGAGAGAGAGAGAGAGGGAATCAATTAAATTGATTCATAATGTATACAGTCAGGACTATAACAAAAAATGATGTGTTTTACCAAACAGAACAATGACGGAAGTCAATCTCTTTCTATTCTCTATATGTACACCAAATCATACCGAAGCAACTTTAGCACCAGTACTTTCGCCAGCATCGACGGCATTCTAGATGAACACCCCGTACATTTTGTAATGATATTCAGTTTTCTGATAACAATTCACAATTAAGGGTTAATACTGCATACCCATGTAACTTTCAGAATACTTACGTCTTATATAGGACACTTACAGAAGTGCCCTCAGCCTGGCATTAATCTAGCGGTAGAGATGTCAATAGCCTAGTCCCGAAAAGATATCGAAACTTGGATGTAGAATAGCTCACCAAACCAAGTGCCAGGAAATGTCGCAAAATAGTTTGATGTTACTTTTAGCATGTTTTGAAGAAGTGCTTTGATAACGCCTTTATTTTTCACGTGATGTACGTTACGTCATCGATTTTGGTCCAGGGAGGTTATTATTATATGCGGTTTCAAAGGTCAGCTTAGTCTTTTGATGTGTTTATTCAATGGTTAATCATTTTCCAAAATTCGTATTTGTATTTTATAGATTTATGTCAGTAAGCAGTAAAACTGTTGCAAAGTCCAACAAAGTGCTCATCATTTTCTTCATGATATTGTTTATTGCTTAAGAGACAGAAATATCTTGCATATGTCATGAAATAGTTGAATAAGTTTTAAGATTTTTTTTTCAATTCGTTTTGCGCTCGTCACGTAGCCCAGCTATTCCCCATTATTCTTTTCATGGGTTGGTTAACAATATTTCACTAACTATTCCCTGTCTAACACACAACGGACTGTACCTTTTAGCACTTGACTATAGGGAACATTACCATACAAGCTTTTAAGGGGGTCCCCCGGGCTCCTAGAAGCGAATTTTTACTACTAACTAACCTAGAAAGCCCAGATAAATATACAAGAATGAACACATGCCACTATTTACGCATCCCCCCCGTGAATTGTCCTTGCCAATGTCCTGGCACCCAACATCTTTTATTCGGGCAGTCAGGCGGTCTACATGTGATTGTCATATTATATGTAATATTTCGATGATAACATTACATTGTCACTATGATTGATTTATTTTTTGATCGCTTCGCTCCTTTGCAAAATTTAGAATGTGATAAGTTGATAAGCGGGTAAGCGACCTCAGCCTCCCCATCTCCACCCCCTCCCCGGAGAAAAAAAAATGCAACCCTACTCTTATGCTGTCAGCAGGTGTATATGAATTGATTTAGAGTTTGTGCTTTCGTGAGTTTTGTGTGTTAAAATGAGATTCAAAAAAAGATGTTTTGTTATATATTTCTCTTACAGAATTTGCACAAAGTTGTTAGAAAATCATATGTTATGCAGTATTCCAATGATGATAAGCTAAGATGGGTCAAGATGGAACAGAAAAGTATGACGAGCGGCGAGGTCATCATGTTATGATTACACCAACTTATGAAAAACCTTCCGTATCATATAAGACGCTATGTGTTCGACTATTTATTTCATTCTTTAAGTAACATGTATTCAATTTAAATATTTGCAGTTTCCCATAAGGTTGACCCTTCCATCAAAAGAGGTAGAATTTTTCATCAAAGAGTATTTTATTTCATTTCAATTAATTATATTTAATTTTATTTGATTATATTTAATAGTGTGTGGAAACTGACCAACAGCACCATCTGAAAGGGAAATGTAAATATGTTTAATCCGATCCAAGTACCGAAATGACCAGATTTATTCACAATCTTTGTCTCAAGTTTGAATAAATATGATAGCCTAAATGGAAGTGACTGGAGGTAGAAAGGACAAAAGCAAAGTCATTAGCATTGCAATTGTAATACATTTTTTCTTTTAGCCTGTTTAGTATAAAGATACGGTCATGCGATGCGTGTAAGCAATCTTTATGTCGATCTCTTTTTATTGGTAATCGAACAAGGTACAATTACCTTGGGGAAGGTGGTTTCTTGACATAACATAACCACGTAAATACATATTTATCAATTTAATTCAATTCTATAAACTCTTTCATTTAATCAAGATGTATGTATATCTAAATCTTGTTAATCATTATTCTGATGCTGAAGAAAATAAACGAGATTTTTACAATGCCCTCTGTGTCAACATGACAGTTGAGATGGAACTCGAATTTTCGATAGATTTGTTTAGCCTCTTGCTTCGTGTATTGGTTTGTTCATATTCAAACCGACAGTCTACCTTCTAAGTTCTATTCTAGTAACTGAATAGGATAATTCCAACTGGGCACACAACCAGACTAGAATCTCTCTCTCTCTCTCTCTCTGTACCCCCTATTCACATCCATCTCTCTCTCCATGTACATCTCACACTATTTCCGTTTTCCCTTCTCTTTATATTTGCTACAACCCCATCATTCTCTTACTCTCTCTCTCTCTCTCTCTCTCTCTTTCTCGTTCCTTCTTCTCTCTCTCCGCCTTCTTCCCTTTCCCACTCATTTTTACTTTCTTTTTGTGTCTCCTTTCTGTCTCTAAGCCTACTTTCTCTTCCCTCTCTATATCTTTCTAGCTACCAGCTCTCTCTATCTCTCTCTCTCTCTCTCTCCCTCTTTCTCTTCTGTTCAAACCTTTTAATTAAACCTGAACAATAACATGGCATAAATGCTCAAGTTTTTGTATTGAGTTAATACATTCGGTGGTACAAATTCAACCATAAAAACCTTTTCCTACTTAACGCCCATTAACACGTATACTTTATCAGATTCGAGATGATTTTTATCATCTAATAAACTTGTTCAAAGTTCTGTTTATCAAGGGATAACATCACATTCCAACTTATCAAGATTAAACAGATTAAGAGGGTCGAAGTGATACCATAATCACAATGTAGAAACTTATTTTCACAAACAATTCAAGCATTACAGATTATGAGCACGCCTTATCGAAATCATATTTATTTTGGGTCTTCAAAGGACAAGTCTACTCCAAAAGGAAATTACTTTCAATAGAAGCAGAAAAATCAGACAAACCAATCAAACAAAATTGAGCAAAATCGGATTACTAATAAGAAGATTATGATTTTTTGAAAAAGTATGTAAAACTATGGAACAATGAAAACACCAGACAAATTGGGAACTCACTCATCAGTCTATGACGTCATGTCCTCACTGTTCACTAATTATTTTCCTTATATCGATAATATAAATTTCCTATTTTCCCCAAAGAATCTTATTTCTTCACACAAGCATCCAAGTTAGATTGATGGTAATATGTATGTGTGTGGATGCACTAATATAAAGTAATTTTGTTCCAGTTAAATCATGAAAAAAATGAATTTTGATAAACTATTTAAATAAAAATCAATAATTATGAATATACAATATTCAGAAAATAGTATCAATTCTTCAAAGTTCATAACAATTTTTGTGTAATGTCATGCACGCAATATGATACAAATCATATAACCTGGGCAAAAGTATGGGGAATCAAGTTGGGGGGATAAAAAGTGAAATTAATGGGATTAAACTATATAAAGCAATTGATAAATAGTGAGGACATGACGTCACAAACTGAAAACCAAATTGACAATTTGTGTAGTGATTTTCTTTGTTCCATAGTTTTACATAATTTTTCATAACTTTCTTATGAGTAATCCGATTTTTCTCAAACTTTTTTTGATTTGTTTGTCTGATTTTTCTGCTTCTATTAAAGGTAACTTATTTTTGGAGTGGACTTGTACTCTAACACGACTTCCACTATGATAGGTCAGTAAACTTACAGAATCATTAGTTGATGCTACCTTGTTTGGCGTTCATCAATATTAAAGGGATCGAGCAACGTCGATCTGGCGCTGCTCAGTGGCTGCCGGGCTCACGATCAATTGAGCAAAAATAATTTATATTTTCGGTTTAACTTAATAAACTTTGGAGTGGACTTTAAATTATTATCATTATTATTATTATTATTATGATAAAAAGGCTAAAATTTCCCAATTAACTATAATCACATCTCGGATGAGTTTCATCCATGAAAAAATATAGTACTAACTAGCAGGACCCGCGGAAATCCGCGGGATTCTAGAGGGGGGCGGGGGGTGTAAATAGATATATAGAGACTGTCTAAATTAAAACCACCAAGAACTTTATTTGCCATTCAGGCCATTACAAAAATATATATGTTTAGCGTCCCCGCCCGCTTCCTTTTTTGGGGCCGCCTCCTATTTTTTTTTTTTTTTAAATATATATATATATATATATTTTTTTTTTTTTTTTTTGAAAGAAAAAAAACAGCGTCCCCGCCCGTTTCGTTTTTGGGGGCCGCCTCCTATTTATTATTATTTTTTTTAATTTAAAAAAAAAAAAAATTTTGAAAGAAAAAAAACATGAAAAACACTGCTAAAATGTATTTCTGATTTAAAAAAAGAAAAACAAAAATTGTCGGCCGCCATCTTGAAAAATAGCCCGAATGTCAGGGAAAATGTACGGAGCGGCCATTTTGAAAGTAAAAAAAAAAAAAAAAGGGCCTCCTCCTTCCCATTTTTCGAAAAAACAGGACGCTAAACATGTTTTGTTTTTAATTTGGCCTTATTTAAAAAAAAAAACGATCCAACTGTACCGGTAGTTATTCTTTAAGCCACTGGAACTGCGTAGAGTTCCGTAGTGTGGCGTACCGACTACGCAGAAATAAGGCTGCGTATTAATGGGAAAATAGTCCCTGCGTAGGTTATGTGTAGGCTGGCGTACAGGTTTGCTTATGGTTGCTTACTGTGTGGAAAGCTTTTACTGCTTTGTCGATCTGGCGTAGGGTAGCGTACTGTTGCGTAAAAAGGCGTACTTTCTGCGTCAAGTTTCTACGCCGAAAGTACGCGAAAAAAATTAAACATGTTGAATTGTTTTCGTTCATCTTGCGTACCCCTTTCCGTCCCTCAGCATATAGTAACGTAGGCCTGCGTAGTTGGTACGCAACATTACGCAACTCTACGTATTGACCCCACGCCAATTAGTGACCCGCAAGTGTCACAAATAAAGTATTACAAATATGCTCATCTGACCCTAATTAAACGCCTAAACCCCCCGAGCTTTCGGGGGTTTATGGCCCCTTGTAACCCGTGGACCCCACGCCTATATTATATATACACTCAGCTCGCTGTGATCTGATCTCTCCCCCCCCCCCTAACTTTGAAGAACGTAACCCCCGAGCTTTTGGGGGTTTATGGCCCCTTGAAACCCGTGGACCCCACGCCTATATTATATATACACTCAACTCAGGACCCGCGGAAATCCGCGGGATTCTAGAGGGGGACGCAGGCAAAAAATTAAGTTTTTCATTTCGGGGGCTCCATTTCAAATTTTTGGGAAATTTTTGGGGGCTACTTTTTCAACTCTCGGGGGCTCTTTTTTCTGGGGCTACTTTTTCATTAATTCATAAAAGGATAGGCCTACTCTTTGTTGAGATTTGTTTAGTAGGCTAAGGTTTCAGGCTTCCTACTTCATAATTGCCTATTTAAAAAAAAACAACACATTTTTCTAGTTCAATAACCAAGTTTTCATGCATTGATTTGATGCAAGAACTGTAACATAATAGACCCTAGATTGTAATTATTTCTGACCATGAATTTCGATAATCATTTTTCAAAGTAAAATTTTCACAAGAAAATCAGACAGTCGTTTAAAAACGTAGACATTAGTAATACTTTTACTAATTCTAAGCTCAGGTTTCGCAAATCTATTCACGAAACTATATTGAAATCGCGGCAATAATGATGCAAACCAACATATAACAATTTCAAAGTCTCTTCGATTCGAGCTCAGCTTAGCTGAACTCACACACACTGCAGCGTAACTCCAGGAAGCTCGAACACCGGCGCCGCAGGCGTCGGACGCCTGCGGTGCGCGGTGCCGGTGTTGGAGCTTCCCGGAGTTACAGTACACTGCATGACTGTGTGTACTGTATGTGTGTGGACTGAAGGCAGCTTGCGACTGAACTGTCAGTCCAATGGTTTTCTTGTGAAAACTTTCCTTTAGAAAATGATAATCAAAGTTCAGTATACATGGCCGTAGTAATCACAAAATAAGCTTTGATTTCATACTTCCATTCACGAAAACTATATAAAAATCGCGGCAATCATGATGGAAATAGGTCTCTAAGTTTGGACGTCGACGGGAATTAGCCCCGTGTATCAGCTCTGGCTCGTGCAGCGCAGCTAGTACAAAGCACACCCTATAGCAAGACGCTTTACTCTCGGTGATCCCGCCCTTTGCATAGAGCATTTAATACGCAACATAATGTGAGTTGTTAGTCAGCTGTTGTGTGTCTCTTTGAGAACTGCAAAGAAATGAGTGTGATCGACGGCGCGGCGGCATGCAGTCTATATAGAGAATATCATATAGGAAGATACCTAACACGGGGTAAGTCGTACCCATTCAGCGTGCATTTAATACGCAACTTAATGTGAGTGGATAGTCATCGGTCGTGTGTCTACGGATGTTATGTTGCATATCCATGAGGTATCTCTGTCGTCACGCATATCCTGCATTATGCATATCGCGTCTGTTTTCGCCCTGGACGTCGACACGGAGGAGGACCTCGGGCGGAGTATAGCCAATTCGACAGAGTAGACTCTCCCGCGGACGACGGCACCGGTCACCGGTACCCCGAGGGGAGGGTTCAGGAGGAGATAGCTGCACCAACTTCGGTCGGCGATCTCATTAAAAAACAATAGAATACAAAGGCCGGCGGAGACGTCATGCCCCCCCCCCCCCGCGGAGCCTTAGCGTATTACTATTATAGAAACATGTGACATCTTCGAATTAAGTCAGTGAAACCTGATTTTTTATTTCATGTGGGTAACACTTAACAAAGCCTATTTCTCCCTCTCTAAATCACATTTACAGTCTAAAACCATATCGACGGATTATGTTCTAAAACATTTGTCATGCTTAAATTATCAATTTAATGAAATACCATACCATTAACATGATTAATGCCATTTATATAAAAGAAGCCACAATGGTTACAGGCCCGGTACAAAGCTCTCTAACAAAATAAAAAATATCTTCTACAATTCCTTGATCAATATACTACAGAAGAATCGAGTTATGATTTTAAAGACATGGATGGCTGGCCATATTCTGAACCTCGACCGCAGAGAGAACTCGGCTATAGATCTTGACCTCGTCAATCAAACCATAGAAATACTCGTTACTTTTACCTGGACCTGCTTGACCAATAGTGACCGGTGTATTGCGTGTTAGAATAGGACCAGTGCAACAGTTCTGGTTGTTCACTGTCTGCTGCTGACCATTGAGGTAGTAGAGCAAGGTAGACCCGTCATAGGTCATGGTCACGTGGTTCTAGGTGTTCCGCAAAGCGACAAGATTTAAGTAGTCCCAGGTAGTACCCGCAGCGGTTGTAATGACACCACCGCCCAGCATCTGACCGCTGTTCTCCCTACCCATTCTTATCTCCCAGCTCCATGTAGTGTAATACCCATTATTGACGATGCCCTGGTAGTTCCCCCAATCACCGGAGCGCTTGGACCATACACTGACACTGAACTCCGCGAAGTTGGCAAACGACTGGACGCTCATTTTAGACGCACCGTTAAAAGACGCGGTCTGACCGCATTGGCCAGCCGCGTAAGAAACATCGCCGGTCGTGGTTCCGTCGCGGTTGTTACCGGAGCTGTCAGTAACGTCTCCCTCAAACGGGTAGTAAGCTGGAAGAAAAGCAGGAGGAAAATACCAAGGCATTACAACAGGACATCTTACAAAACATTCTTATTTTCAAATTTGAGGACCAGGCTGAACGCTAGTATTAAAATTGTCAATTTTGCGAGATTACTTCCCAACAAGGCTCGGAAGTTGCATGTATGGATATCAACATCTCTTATAGCTACTTTCATATTCCGACTCTCTGACATCAGTGCAAGTGTTAGGGTTAGAATTGCACTTGGGTTTTTGTTGAGGTTAAAAGTTGTAGTTAGGTTTTGGATTTGGTTAATCCTTAACATTTCGGCTAGTTTTTAAAAATGGTCTTGGAACAGTGTTCACAGGAGCATGTGTCCTAAAACGCATTTGATGTGCTTTAACTTTTATCCTGCCACAGGGCTAATCCCCATCGTGCCAAGCCACAAATCCCCCCAGTGCCAAGTTTATTATGAGATAATCAGATTAACACGATGATACTATCAATAGCGCGTGCGAAACACTAGTCACAGTACAATGGGCACAAACAATAACTGCTATAAAGAATGCTTGCAAACATGCAAGAAGCGGCGAAGCGTGTACAAAGCCCTTTAAAGGTAGCGTGCCTCCAAGCTTGATATGGCAGGATATGAATTAACTACTAAACACAATCTGCGGACAGAAATTAGTTATTTTTTATATTCTTCTGCCTCATGCGAAAAATAAATAATATTGATTATACATACATGTATGCGAAGATCGCTGTATCGCGAGAGGAAGGAAGGAAGGAATGGAGGAAGTGCTGGACCAATATTAAAAACGAATTAAGACAAATTATTAAAGCCCTCAGATTTCCAAATGTACCAAATATCGTCAAACTCAATTTTTCAAATATTACGATTAAGTTTTTTTTTTTTTTTGCAATTCCCTCTAACGTTTAAAGGGACGATCCTGTAAGCAGAGTGTGAGCCCTTTAAGGTGAGTTGTGAATTATGACCCAGACCTGTTCCTACACTGCCTCTATCACGTTGTCATCCTTTTGATTAAAACAAAATTTAAAAAGGGGACGAAATGTTATCAACTCACCAAGCAAAGGGCAGGAAGAACACGCCATCACCGTTGATATCATAAACATGATCGACGCTAGGAGGGCTATCAAATTGTTTAATATCGGCCAACTATAGAATATAGATAATAAACATTGTCTGACTGTGGTTATTGTAATGCAAAAGACGTATATGTAGAGTCAGAATGGGGGTGTTCTCAATATAATTTAAATTATGAAAGTAACTAACATATTGTGAACATTCATTGCCAGTTTAATGATAAAAGTGACAATTTAATTAATGTATTCAGGATATTTCTGAGGTAGCAGATGTCCTTACTTGCAAAATCTAACTTGTACGAGCATTATGATTTAACAGTCTCACTGTATCAAAAGATTTCTGAATATGGTAACAAGATTTACTCGGTAGAAAATCTAAAGCAATCAATTTCTGTATCGTTCAGAGCATGGAGACTTGACAGTTTTAAAGTGTATGCGCTTTAAGGATTACTATTATTGAAATTTATTATTTGGACTTTGTTTCTTCACGAAAAGCATAGTTTGTAGCCTAATGAAAACTATCAAATAACATTTTGTTTTGGAAAAAACAATGATACACAACGAAACCAAGTTTTCTTACCCCATACTGTATAACCAATGAGAAGTAGCTCTTGCACGAGATGACTGTAACTGACAATTGTTGTCTTGAAAATGATTAAAGTGATATTGAATTGAAATCAGGACCGATACTTTATTTTCTTTTAGGCACGTTAACACCATGTACGGAGGACGGTAGGTATATTCAAGGACAGAGGAGGTTAGAATCCGATACAGGAGATATTAAAAAGCAATCAATACAAGAATATCAGCACGGATGTCCACTCGACTAGAATCAGATAGAGATTGAGCACTCTTACTTGTTTGAAGTGAAAAGAAGATAACATCGAAGGTCAGCCGTGTCTTTGAACCTGGTCAAGGTCAAATTTTAAAAGCATAATAGACCTAGATAATTCAAATTAAAAAAAAAAATGATTTATCAGTATAGAATATGACGATTTAATACACAAAAAAACTGATCATTGATATAATGGTGGTCGCTTTCTTGAACTACAACATGTACAATTATTTTTAAAGCTTTTATATTAGCTTAAAATAAATATTAGGTATTTATGAAAAAATAATTTATATAAATAATAATACTAATAATGGGTTCTTGTATAGTGCTCATGTCAGTCAGATTTTACCCTTCTGGCGCTCCCGATTATTACCCTGGCTTTAGCACGGCTGCCATAAGGCTGCCAAATGATTATTGCTATACTTTTATTTGGTAGAACGATGTGTTTTTTGAAAATTCTTATTCTGTTTGGCAAATATTTGCAGTACCGGCCCAGGGAGACTTAACTTGCATGTATTATGTTTATCAATCCATCAACTCAGTGTTTTTTTTTTTTTTTTTAAACCCCACATATTATTATTATTATTATTCAAATTCATGATATATTGATATATAGTTGTTCAATGGACCCTATTGCAGATTAACCCCGTGTGAAACAATAAATAAACAACAACAACATCAAATACTTTTACTAATACTACTACTACTCCTGTTTCTTCTTCTACTATTTATAATAACGATAATGATAATATTATCAATGACAACACTAATGATGATAAATACTAATGATACTATGAATAGTTCTACTACTACTAATAAAACTACGACTACTACTACTACTACTACTACTACTACTTATACTACCACCACTTTTACTACTTCTACAACTAATAATAATACTATTTATTTTACCGCTGCTACTAGGACCATTTTCTTTTACCAATGAGCTTGTCATATCAGAAGCCAACATTTCACCCAGCGATGTATGATACCATTAAACAACTGCTATTTTCATAGGAAGGGGCTGCTTATTTTGCAGGCAAATAATCTAATTTGACACTCTTCCACAATTTAGAGCAAAGCCTAGATCTGGCAGTTTCTGGGTGTGTCGAATAGCAGCTAAAGAACCGAGCCTAATGAAGTCTCATAATGCAAACATTGTAACGAACAACGACTGACAAGAGTATACGCCTGGAAACGGCTCTACTCTACTCTTAACCTTGGCCCCGTACCCATTGGTTTATCGTTAGGTATATTCCTGTTTATGATCAGTAAACTCACGGAACCGTATGGTATTGTACAATGAATCTAAAATCAATCATAACATTACACCTGACAATGTCACGTGACATCCACTACTTATGAAAGTAATTTTGTGACCATGGCAATGAGCGACGATGGTTTTTCTTAATGAAACGTACAAAATGAAGAATTCAGTTGTGGCTTCATCCACGGGTTCATTGTGTGGATGATATGTACAAATTATAATAATATATTTAAGAAAGAAGATTTATGTATGTGGGACCTTCAAACAAATTATAATGCCTGATTTGGACATTAATAACCTTTTCGGAAGAAAGTCAATGATTGATATTTAATGTGTATGTGTATTTATTCACGGCACATGATTGTTTGTCGACGATTGAGGACTGTTGCGTTACCCTCCTTTCACCAACAGATGGCGCTGATGGATTAAGAATGAGTTGAAGGGGATATTAATTTCTTAGTCGACCATGCCATCTGAAGGGTAGTGCTCTTTCTCGACTATTACACTTCAAGTTCACAGGAAGGCATAGGGAGATGGAGAAGGAGAGGGAGAGGGGTAAGGGCAGGGAAGGATGACGTACATGTGGTGTATAGTCTTGCAAACGTTAATCTGCAAATGAAGTTTGACTGGTCTGTAGTAACAAAAGGTACGGAGGATGGTATTGCAGGGAGGAGATGCCCCATCCAGGCAGGGATACACGTAACTGTGTGGCCATGCCTTGAACCATGTTGCATGCCTATACAGAGGAATTGTTCCTGTTGGGGACCAGGGGAAAATGTAATGCATTATTGAAAATGTATTGCTTTTTTTTTTGTTATTTGAAAGGGCCGCCCCTACCCTAGCCCATGCTGCGTACCAGGGGCGTACGCAGGATTTTTTCAAGGGGGGGGGGGGGGGTTTTAAAATATTTTGCTCCCGAAAATTTGAAAATCGCGCCGGCCGAAAAGTCGCTCAGTGGGGGGGGGGGGGGGGGGGGGGGGGGGGGGGGGGGGGGGGTAAGCGGACACTTTTTTTTTTTTTTTTTTGAGGCCAAAAAAAATCGCAACGTCTCAGCCGGCAGAAAAGTCGCTCAGTGGGGGGGGGGGGGGGGGGGGGGGGGGGGGGGGGGGGGGGGTAAGCGGACACTTTTTTTTTTTTTTGGTCTCAAAATTTCAAAATTTGACATTTTTTACGTATGGGGGGGGGGGGGGGTAAGGTCACCTTATTTAGGTTAGCCGTGGGTATAATTTTTTTTTTTAATAAAAAAAAAAAAAAAAAAAAAAAAAAAAGCCAAAGGGGGGGGGGGGGGGGGGTTTTAGGTTTTTTTTAGGGGGGTTTACATACATTAAAATACCAAAGGGGGGGGGGGGGGTTTGAACCCCCAAAACACCCCCCCCCCTGCGTACGCCCCTGCTGCGTACAGTCATGATTCAGTGGCAAAGCAAAGGCCTCGTAACTCGAGGCCCCAGGATCAAAACCGTGTCGATCAGTATTAGTGCCCTTTTGTGAGGCATTAATCCTCATTACTGTCAGCTATGATTTAAGGACGTAGGTCCCCTAGTTGATAAGCATAGTAGCATACACATGATCAGGCGCGCCGGAAGCAGTTTGGGATGGGGGGGGGGGGGGCAAACGTTCCAGGGGGCTCAAATTTCGGGGCAGTGGCGTAATGAGCAAAAACGTTTGGGAGGAGGTCATACCCTGGTCATGCTGAACATGATTGGTTACCAAGCGGTCACGTAACGGTCAGATAAGCATATTTAGCTACCTTATTTGTGACACTGGCAGGTCACTAATTGGCGGTAATTCCAGGGGGCGAAGCCCCCGGAAGCTCAGGGGTTTTAGGTATTTAATTACAGTTAGATGAGCATCCAGGGGCCCTCTTTAAGGCCATTGACGTGGTCCTGGGGGCAGAGCCCCCGGAAACTCAGAGTTTTATAGATATTTAACTACGGTCATATGAGCATCCATGGGCCCGCGTTAGTGCCATTAATGGGGTTCAGGGGGCAGAGCCCCCGGAAGCTCCGGGGTTTGAAGTATTTATTACCGTCAGATGAGCATCCAGGGGCCCTGTTTAAGGCCATTGATGTGGTCCAGGGGGCAGAGCCCCCGGCAGCTCAGAGGTTTTAATATTTAACTACGGTCAGATGAGCATCCAGGGGCCGTCTTAGGGCCCTTGGTGGGGTCCAGGGGGCAGAGCCCCCGAAAGCTCAGTGGTTTTAGGTGTTTAATTACGGTCAGATGAGTATCCAGGGGACTACTTTAGGGCCATTTGGTGTGGTCCGGGGGCGGAGCCCCCGTACGCTCTGGTGTTTTAGGCATTTAATTACGGTCAGATGAGCATATTTCGATGGTTCCATGACACATGCTCCGCCGACGATTGCTCCGCCGACATTTACTCCGCAAAACGCGACATTTGCTCCGCGACATTTGCTCCGCGACATTTGCTCCGACGTCAAATGCTCCGCCGACAGGTGCTCCGCCGACAGTTGCTCCGCCGACAGTTGCTCCGCCGACAATTGCTCCGCCGACAGATGCTCCGCCGACAATTGCTCCTCCGACAATTGCTCCGCCGACAATTGCTCCGCCGTCAATTGCTCCGCAAAACGCGACAATTGCTCCGCCGACATTTGCTCCGCCGACATTTGCTCCGCCTGAAGCGACACTTGCTCTGCCGACATTTGCTCCGCCGACATTTGCTCCGCCGACATTTGCTCCGCCGTCAATTGCTCCGCCGACAATTGCTCCGCCTGAAGCGACAATTGCTCCGGTGACATATGCTCCGCCGACAATTGCTCCGACGACATTTGCTCCGCCGACAATTGCTCCGCCGACAATTGCTCCGTCGACAATTGCTTCTCCGACATTTGCTCCGCATGAAGCGACACTTGCTCCGGTGACATTTGCTCCGACGATATTTGCTCCGCCCAAAAAGTGTCCCATTAAATACAAATGCTACTAGTACTACGTCAAATGCTTCGCCGACAATATTTTTTTTCACGGGTTGTTTTTGTTTCTTTCTTTTTTTTCTTCATTTTTTGAATGCATTTCATGACATTATGTAAATGAAATGAAATGAATGGATGTTGATAATGTGGGAGGAAAAAGCAGTTGCCTAAAAGTCATTTCGAATATACTGAAATAACTTTCCTTCTATCACTGTACGTCCCACATAATGTACACTAAACACTCATTACATGTCATGGGAAGTTTTTTTTTTTAAAGTAGAGCAGCAAGCCACATTCCCCAATACGCGCATACCTCCTAGTTAATTTCAAACAGCTAATCAATATGTAAGACCTGAAATTACCTCAATGAAAGAAGACTAATAACATGAGAGGAAAGAAAAGAGCAAAAAAGACAACCGTTTTTTGCTATTCCCCATAATGTTTGATTTAAAAAAATAAAAAATAAAATTATAGCTCCTTACGCAAGTTCTACGGCGAAAGATAATTACTCCGCTCAAAATCTGTTTCATGTATTACTCATTAGCTGATCCAAAGCTCAAGGCTATCTCTCTCTCTCTCTTTCTCTCTCTCCCATGCTCCTCCTTTTCCTGTTTACACCGTTTTCTTGTCTTCTTTGCTCTTTTCTTTCCTCTCATGCTATTAGTCTTCTTTCATTTCCATCACTTCTTCTCTGCTCCCCCTCTCGAGTTCTATTTCTCTCGTGAAATTGAAACGTAAAGTAATACAATCATGTAGTACATTCTTGTTTAGAATAATATTTTCAATAATATCCAGTCCATTTTCTAAAGGTTTCTTTCCTTTAGTTAAGTGTATGTAGCTTTAATATATATATGTTAGTGTGCAAAACACTCCGTTTCATTCGAGTACTTTGTTTTCACTAAATAATTTAAGGGACTCACGAAGCCACCGGAAGAAGAGCAATTGGCTTATCATGAAGAACTAACATCAAACTGCACAACAAAATGATTTGTATAAATGTGAATAAGCAGAAAGGCTGCCATCTCATTTTCCCGTCTGAATGGGTTCTCTTCCTTACGTATATAAGTGCCCTTATTTTCTAAACTTTTTTTTTATATTTGTGTGTTTATTAAATTTTCAATCATATAAAAATTACATATTTACAAGTCATTGGTAATAATTAGACAAACAAAAAAAACAATATGTATAAGAACAACTAACAATAATGAAAGGACAAGAAAGTTATAAAAAAAAAACATTATAGTAAAAAAAAAATACACTGTACACATATAAATCATAGTTTGAACTCCAGTGCATAAAGGGGAGTGAGGGGGCACAGGAATAAAAGTTAAATCAACATGAGTATCATAAGTCAAATCGCCATTTCTTAAAATGCGAAACAAGCTTGTTCCTTTTTTTCGCTGAGAAATATTTAATATCGTTTTGTTTCTTTATAAAACTCTTAAAAAGATCAACACTTGGTAAATCCCCCTTACTTATTTTCTAAACTTCCATGATGACCTATTACATTGTATAATGCTTTACCTAGTAAGATGCATTGATCGAGGTAATTTCAGGTATTACATATTGATGAGCTACTTGAAATTAACTAGGAGGTATGCGCGTATTGGGGAATGTGGCTTGCTGCTCTACTTTTTTTTAAAAACTTCCCACGACATGTAATGAGTGTTTAGTATACATTATATGGGACGTACAGTGATAGATGGAAAGTTATTTCAGTATATTCGAAATAACTTTTAGGTAACTCCTTTTCCCTCCAACTTCATCAACATTCATTCATTTCATTTCATCTACATTATTTCAAGAAATGCATTCAGAAAATGAAGAAGAAAAAAAGAAACGAAAAAAAATAGGTGTAAAGAAAAAATTGTCGGCGAAGCATTTGTCGTAGTACTAGTAGCATTTGTAGTTTATGGGACACTTTTTGGGCGGAGCAAATGTCGGTGGAGCAAATGTCGGCGGAGCAATTGTCGCTTCAGGCGGAGCAATTGTCGGCGGAGCAATTGTCGGCGGAGCAATTGTCGGCGGAGCAAATGTCGGCGGAGCAATTGTCGCTTCAGGCGGAGCAAATGTCGGCGGAGCAAGTGTCGCTTCAGGCGGAGCAAATGTCGGCGGAGCAAATGTCGGCGGAGCAATTGTCGCGTTTTGCGGAGCAATTGACGGCGGAGCAATTGTCGGCGGAGCAATTGTCGGCGGAGCAATTGTCGGCGGAGCATCTGTCGGCGGAGCAATTGTCGGCGGAGCAACTGTCGGCGGAGCAACTGTCGGCGGAGCATTTGACGTCGGAGCAAATGTCGCGGAGCAAATGTCGCGGAGCAATTGTCGCGTTTTGCGGAGTAAATGTCGGCGGAGCAATCGTCGGCGGAGCATGTGTCGGGTTACCTATTTCGATACCTCATTTGTGACATTGGCAGGTCACTTTTTTTCTCTCTCTCTCTTTCTTTCTTTTTCTCTGTAACATTTTTTTTCAAAAAGTGAGGGGGGCTCGAGCCCCCGAGCCCAGCCGTTTTGCAGACCATGACATGAAGGCTTCTAAATAAACATATTTTCCGCCCGGCTGTAATTTAGGAATTTCTAATTTTCCATCAAACGCATAAAAAGGTATGACTTACAAACAAATTGAGAAAGAATACCGGATAATCATGCCATTTCAGCAAAATTTGTAAATCACTGGTATCGAATAAAAAAAAACACCCCCTCCCCCCATCAGTACGCCAGCGTTCAGGGGCTCATGTCTCCTCACCCCTATAACAAAAAACAGACACGCTTTCCACTTCTCTCACAATATGTCCACGGTATGCGTGTATCGCTATTATAAAAACCTCCATTGATAAATTTAGGTTGCATGCGCAATGTTTATGAAATTTAATTCCTGTTAACTTTCCTTTTCTTTGAATGGAATTGTATAGGTGATTTAATTCAGGTTTTTATTACTGTTATGTTCTTTGGGGTTAAAAATTACAAACCATCTTTACTCATTTACTGATTTTTTATTTTTTTTCTAGAGGGGGAGGGGGGGGGGGGCAAAAATGCGTTTTGCCCCCCCCCCCGCCCCCCACATTTTTGACTGGGGGGGGGGGGGGGGCAACTGCGATTCATCCTTGCTTTTTTGGCTTCACTTTTTACTCCCCATATTGATCTTTGTCTCCATTTCTCGGAGCCTACTTCTGAATATTCACTGACTTTAAGAGTAATTAATGATGATCTCCTAGGTAATTAGTATGTTTTCAATCACCTCATGCGCTCCATTTCATCAGTGACATTTGTCTGCTACTCCTCATGTATACGTGCCTTAAAGGCCGTATGTACTAGTTTGGCCAGGAGGGATTAGACCACACATCGTGGTCACTGATAAGTGGCTATCCCATCAACCCAGCTCTCAATTATCATAAGAAAAGGAGAACATCATGGGGAACCAATGGTCACCGCTTAGGCATTGTTGTCTATATAGAAGGAGCAAGTAGCTACAAGTAGTACAGTGGGGCTTTAATTCTAGTTTTTGCTTTTCACAAGATTGGTGCAGAGTTTTATTTTCCATCATTTTATCTACTCTTTTGCCTCTCTCCCCTCTTTAACTATCTTTTATTAACAAGTTAAAATGCATTTATCATGTGTCCGGTCCTAGAAAATATCTTGACTACATTCTAGATAAGATGCAAACCTAGGGAACAGATTTTGATTAATTTAAATTTAATTTTGACGAGGTGTTCGAAACTTTATGTCAAAATAAAGTCTTACTATTTTCTTACCTTTCATAACCAATTTAGGCCATACAGAGATTTTAAAAGTTATAAAGCACTGCACTCACATGTTTTAATATTATTTGTTTAGTTGCTTGGTTTCCATCAAAGCATTTCAATAACGACCTACTTGTTGGATACAAATATCTAATTTTCCAGTCCGAAAGAAGATCAGACAGTCATTGTTATTAATTGACACTTTTATCACAATTCTAAAATCCTGCCTTTCCTCTCAAATCCTAATGTTTATCAGAGAGATTTTGTAATCATTAGCATTTGTGATATCAGGCACGATGGCGATCTTTTACTCTGCTCCTGCGAAATATTATCATATGTATCAAAGATCATTGAGCTTTCTCGTTGCAGAAACGATTCTAGTTTTCATAATTCTTCAGATTTTCCTTCAGGTGTCATTCTGTGCTCATGATTTTGAATTTGTCACACAGCCCGCTGATGTCAGCGTGAAAGAGTATGGAACTGCGTCATTTAATTGTACCCTACACTCAAACTTGCCCTTCTCGGTTGCAAGATCCTATTGGGAAAATGCTCTCACTGAACCTATCTATCAGAGCGACATGTACAATGTCTCAACGACGTCGGACAATGATACCAGAACAATTTCCTCCCATCTTACAATTAATCATGTTCATAGAGACATGGGTATGTTATACAAATGCTGGATTATGATGATAGTCACAGATGATTCCCCCAGTTCTGTTTCATCTGAGTTTGCAAACCTCAACGTGTTGTATTTCCTCAAGGACAACGAGTTAGCTTGCCGAGGACCATCGGGTTCCATGCTTCAAGAATACGACCAAGTTACCATCGAATGCGAAGGGGTCCAAACCAACCCACAGGCTGTACTTAGGTGGTTAAAATCTCTTTCCGCACCTTCCTCTTTTTCCCAAATAGGATCACTGTTGATCGGGAACATTACGGTTTCTTCATTGCTTCACAATGCGGTCCTGACATGTATTGCAGAGAGCGAGGCTTTTCCGCGACACCAAGTTAAATGTTCTCTTGGTCCATACACGGTAAATTATTTTCCGGTTGTAGAGGTAATTCCGTATCAGGCTGAGATGATATGGCCACTAGTTACTGAAATGACGTTCCAGTGCATTGCACAAGGATACCCTGAGGTAGGCAGGTATAACTGGTTGTGCCATCCTGAGGAACTCTTTGCCCAATGCACGTCACATTCACAGAATACAACGATTCTTCTGGATGCAATTCAAAAAGAAGAGACTCTGAATATATCCTGTGAGGCAACAAATGACGGAATAATTCCATTGTAAATATAAAGTACGCGGCTGAGCCATTGGTGGATGTCTGCAAATCGAATTCAACTTTTTTGCCAGGGATGACAGAGAATGGATTTCCAGTCCTTCACTATGATGATAATTCAGATTCCTTAAAGTGCCTGGTTGAGGTTGATAGTACTATCATGGATGAAGTTACATTTCAGTGGTACCTGGATGGCCATCTCGTTGTCCGAAACAGAGGAGTCGATCACGATCTTATCAAATCTTCTAAGGGGAGTAGTCATATTCTTGCTTACAATATAATCAAAGTAACAAGGCGAGGCATTTTTGCATGCAACATTATAACGCCCAAATCCAATAGTCTGTCTTTCGAATACCTTGTGGCGTGCAAGACATCACGTTTTGAGGGGGAAGACATAGTGATTACAAGCAACACAAAATCTTGGCAAGGTACGAACGGTAAAGATGAACATTCTACACAAATATTGATAGCAGTGCCTACGGCGATTGGGTGTTGCTTGTTGTTCTGCCTAATCTTAGTTATATTGGCATGGCAAAAATCAGCAGTCTGTAGGACATTGGAGACACAGACATCTGACAATGATGTTCCTTTGACTGATATCGAAGGTATCCACTCAAGCACGCACGGATCTCCTTCATGCAACCAAGATGGAATTCATGTCTATGAAATTCCTGATGTCGATTTAGGCAGACAAACATCACGCAAGAACAATTTAACTATTCTCAACTTTAGGCCAGGCGGAAGGGGTATAAACATTGACAGCTACCTGGAAGAAGAGGAAGAAGAAAATGAAGACGGAGGAAGAAGAGGGCAAGGTGGAGAGTCATTTTCCGAGAGCACGGCTGAATCATGGTCTAGTACTGAAAATCAGGACATGTCGTTTCTGTCCGATAACTTAATTGAGAACGATTTTCCGGGCCTATATAACAATTATGAAAATGGCAAAGTAGTGGAAACTATCGTAGGTAACAGCAGGAGTAGATACTTCAGGGCAAAGTTGGCAGAATCAGTGGAGTAGTGTACATATTCATGTACAACACAAACTTAATATTGAGGCCTGGAACGGATATTTTAACAAGACCTCAGGAAGATGCCGTACACTTTCCTCAGTATAATGATCTTTTCTTCTTATCCTTGTGAATGCTTAAGCTTATACTCTAGACAACTTTAATCTCACTATACTGTAGAAAGGAACGTATAATATGGTGTGTGTATGTGTATTGTGCGCACGCGCGCGCGCGCGTGTGTGTGTGTGTCTCTCTTATATAACATACGCACACAGTTTATCGCTAGCTATCTCTCTTTCTCCCTCTACCCCTCTGTATCTCCCGCCCCCTCTTTCTGTTTCTTTCTCTCTCTCTCTCTTTCTCTCTCTTCCCAATTCTCAATTCGTATGCATAGCTACATACAACGAGACCGAAAGATCTTGACACCGACAGACTTTAGAATAATGGCCAATGAGACCGTCGATCTCGCAAGCCTTCTACATAACATTTATGAGAATTGTGGTAGTGGAGTAGTTTAAATATACTCTTCCTTTTGCAGCCAACGTCAAATTCTGTAGAACTTTACAGGAATTATGAATATGTCATGTATGTCCTATATGTGAATTTAAACGTGACCAGTGTCCTAATATTCAAATTATGCAATGAAACCCGTTTACTTGCTAGACTACACTGTCAGACACTATTGAGTGACTGACTGGCCTTTTTTGTATTCTTCTTTGGTAATAACATACATCATATAAGCTGTAAAGGGTACATGATCATTTGTCTACATCGATAACCCACTTCTTGTAATGGCCAAAATTAAACAGATTTAATCTTTGCGCTGCAATGATTAAATCGGTTGTTGTATGACCATTCGGTACAATGATCTGAAAATCAGACTATTACTTACTGACTCAGTAGCACTTAAGTCGATTCGAAAACTAATGGTCGTTATTTTCCCACTTAAAGATGCGTTTCAGACCAAGGTTCAGACAAATCTTAGTCTGAAACGCGTCGAAAACGTGTCATATGACGCACACAAACCTCATTTGTGAATTCGGGCCTGTGTGTTTGAATAAGCACATACCCCCCACCCCCAATTAAAAGGCTTCTAGCTGGGCTGCTCCACCGGGAGTGCAGAATGTGTACATTAATGCGCAGAATTGTATTGAATACAGTGACCGGGTAAACAATTGTAATACTGTAAGCGCTTTGGTCAGTTAATAGCAAAGTGATGTATAAGAAACCGGCATTATTATTAATATTATAATTATCATTATTATCATTATTATTATAATTGTTAAAATTTATGAGTATTATTAATTAGTAGCTCACGAACCAAAAATGTCAACGTGGTCAATGCCGGTCTCTTGGGCTATTGGTCTGATGTGCTGTCGGTCTCGTGGTCTATCGATCTACTTGAATGTCTGTCTGTCTCACCTTCCCCCCCCCCCTCTCTCTCTCTCTGTCTCTCTCTCCTATCACCATCTTTCTCTCTATCCTTTCACTCACCTCTCTATCTACCGTATATCTTTCTCTTTCTATTTCTCTCTTCTTTCGTATTCCTATAACATGTTTAATATTATCTTTATCTCGGGCACTTATTTTACGTTCAATCTCTTTCTCCTTCTTGTATGTTGTTGTAAAACATTAATTACATTCACATATATTTTACAATAAGTCTAACTTTAGGTAAGAGAAGTAATTTAAAGATGAAATTTTATCACTGGTCATGTGACTACATTGTAAAACAAAACTTTCTAGAAGTTATTTGTGAGGTTTATTATAAAATATATGAAAAATGACCATTGAATGGTACTTAAAAAAACACTAAATGACCCAATTTGACCAAAACGTGGAAATCATTGCACACATGTATTCGGTCCAAATTTTAAACTGATATCTGAACACGATTTCATGCGGCATTGCTACTTTGATATATTTTCCGAATAAGTTGACAATATTGTTTTTCACCTTTACCAACAGTCTCTTTAAGGCTTATTTAAGTACTGTAGTGTAAAGCATGGAAATATTTGCATGAAAATGAACTTGAAAACAATCAAGAGAAAACATTCAAGAGCATTTTTCATTGATGTATTTATTTGTAGAACAAGTCAATTTGATCAATCATTTTCGTATCAAAATATTCACATAACTATTATAGTATACCGAGTAAACTTACACACTGTATTTTGTTTATACAGTGTGTTAACCAAGGAAAAAAACAATTACAAAAGTATCTCTATTGTTTGCATGATAATCAATAAGTAGTAGGAATATTGTTATTTATACATACCCTATGTTATCATGCATATAATGAATATGGTATAGACGTAGATCAGTATCCATACAGAAATAATTTGCTTATGTTAATAATATAATCATTGTTGTGTTTTTTTTTCTTTCAATTTCGTTTTTTGTCAATGAAGTTTTCTTTCCTCCTTATAGTTGTACATTTGGTTGAAATTTTGCGAACATTTAACATACTCATTTCAAAATTATAAAATACAGAGGTGAAACATTGTTGTTACTTCTTTTCTGATAAAATCGAGTATCTAGGAGCACTAACCCCAAAAAGTGTACAATAGGGCTTAGAAAATAACAATATATGCAAATAAACTAAGTAGACTCATAACTTGGGTAAGTCTTTCTGATATTCTTGAACCTTAAAATTAGTTTCTTTGATACAAACCTATTCTAATACAACCTATGATTTGTGTTATACTTAAATAAATATCGCAAGTAAGGATTGTTTCATTGTATCATAATAAACACAATATGAAATTGTCAGACATATGAGCAAGCAAGTGAGTATGAATGTCAAAGGTCACTTGAATATGTCCACAAGATCTATTATTTTACTCTACCCCATTATGTTGAGTAGTATACGTTTATAATAATATACACCATTTTATACCAAGATTTCATTGGTAAGCCTTCTAAATTTCGTATTTGAAATAAAAAAGACCCAAAGATATTTGTTGAATACGGGACATTCTGAACAAATCATTGCGAGCTTCATAGATATCTGTATAAATGTGCATTATATTTTAGCATTCTCTAGATTCTAAGATACATATGATATTAAATCTCTATTTAGAACAATGTATACAAAATATGGGAAACGATTCTTAACCGTACAAAACAATAATATTTCATATGCAATATCCTAACTTAAAATATACAGCATTAGCAATTGTTATTAATGGTCCTTCCACATTTCATATCGCGTGGTTAACAATACGTGAAGAAGTTCTCTCCTACTATCATCAATTTCCTCATCAGAAAGACGCTATAAAAGAGACTGCATTACATTCATCTACACATTTGCTTAGATTAAAAAAAATCTGTTTCACCTGTCTATTCTTTCTAGTTTAATAGGTACACTGGTGATATGTATGTCCTCATAATATGCATTTTCTACGACTAAAAAATAATGTAAAGCAATATGGTGTTATTTTATATACAAGGGTATAATGTCGTTGCTATGATTTAGATAATTTCTTTATCGCAGAGAAAACACAAAAAACACAAATGTACAAGCTTTTAAAAACTAAGTGTACAAACCTATTCCTGTTCATGACAGTTTAGCATAGTTAGAATAGAACAACTAGTTTAACTTTTTTTATTTTTTTTTTATTAAAAATGCAATTGTAATATGCAATATCAATACTATAGTTAAGTACTAGGAACATATGCTTTTTGCAAAAGGATATTAACATCTCTATTACACGGAACAGTGCAGAAAGAAACGTAACTAAGAATGTCAAAGAATAAAATCGTTTGTAATAAGCGAACTGTGTTTATGAATGAATTATTATCCATTGCTACCTTGCACCGGGATTTGAATTGTAATACAAAAGGAACTATGTTTGTTTCATTTTGGTGCTCGTTTTAATCTATAACCATAGCATTCATTGTTCTTCAAAACCAATCAGAGAATCACGAAAAAACAAACATTTATATTAAAAAAACAAGTACAGGTTTACTCGTTTTTTACCCGTTTTTTTTTCTTCTCGAAAACAATTTTTTTTAAATTTAGCACTGCACAAGATTGGTATCAAAGTTATATCATGTCGGTTTGCAAAAATTGTATAACACAAAGTACATACTTTATAAAAGAAGTAAGGCAAATAATATTGAACACCCATTTCTATTCTTTGTGTTTATTATTTACATTCATGTTTGTTTGTTCGCTATTATTTAACTATAAGATTCCATTTTGTCAAGTGAATGAGATGCTACACTACCAATCCTAATATTTATTTTACACATAACAAATGAAACATCTACAGGACAACATCTAACAAGACAAATTAGTTTCAATAATAAAGTTGCCGTGGTATAGGGGTTTACTCATTCAATTCAATTTATAGATTTACATTTCCATAACTCAATAAAAAACATAAACAAAATGCTGACATAAAATGAATACCAATATCGAGCTATATATTGTTATTTGATGTGTTCTACATGTCAGCAACAAAGAACGAAATTATTCGCACTAAATGGACATGTGTGAACAGTCGCAACAAAAACAACCGATCTTTGCATCGCGATCCAAATCCCACTAATTGTTGTGTGAACGGGTCTAATATTAAACTGTGTGGGCATTCATGGCTTGGCAGCATACCTTATATCAGGATAACGGTAACTATGTACAGCTCTTAAAAACGTTCATATTTATTGATATATGAATGGTAATATAAATGTCACTATCAAATGCGCTTACAAGCGTACATGAGAAGTCATAGGGAAATCTTTTCCATTATGAATGAACAATTTGTACCTGCTTCGGTTGTTACGTGACCCTTGTTTTGTCAGAAACCAAAGAATGACATTGTTGGCCAGTGATGTACATTTTTAATACTCAACCTTCCTTGACATAAATTTTCATCATCATCCATTCGGCTTCGAAAGACGGGATTCACATGCCTCTTAAGTTCATCTAAAGTGGATATTACACATACAAATCTCATCATACTATACAAAAATGTAGTACGTTATTACAGAATGATAAATAACAGTTCAAACAAAGAAAAGAAGATAACACAAAGTATTTAAAACAAAAATTGTTACAATTTGTTTTCCTACAAATAAATGAACACTTCAACGACTTGTCAATGAAAGTTTTGTGTAATGATAACATACAAAATATATAGTACTCCACTGTCTTGAACTTCACAATGAGTTATATGATAAAGCTTTGAAGTTTAAACTGGAGCTTAGAATATACGTGCACATCTGGAATTAGTGTACTTGAATTCCAGTATACATAAAACAATAAGAATTTGAATATGATAGCAGGTTCAATGGTTTGGCAACATTATGAAAGTAAACTGTACATATACATTGAGCTCATACTCATACAAATTAACAAATCGTGCACTGGACGATTTGCTTATATATCTTAATATATATATAACACAAATCATTATGATCAGGATGGTCTACAGGGTCTGAAGTAATAAAGTTAATTTCTTAATATGAAGTCCAAAAGGTACAAGCTGGACATAACATAAGTAGAATTGACTCTCATAAAAAAAATATTTATCAACTGAAAAATTAAAATTTACAACATGATAAGCACTTGTGCTTGTAAACTTGTAGTATACGGGCACACAGAGGACTGAATATTAATCCAATACGCATCTTCTCCGTTGGTGAAAGTTCTTATATTAATTAGTATACTAATTTCAGGATTAAAGTAATATAAACTTGAAGGGGTGTAAAACCTTGCAAGTAAGTGCAAAAGAAAAAAGGGCAAAATCTTGACCTTTAAAGCTTTTCTGCCGTAGTTTACAGGAGGGATTAAACCGCTCTACAAGGTCACTGGACAAGTGGTTATCTCATCAACTAAGCTCTCAGTTAACATAAGAAAAAGAAGATCATGGGGGACCAATGGTCACCGATTAGGTATTGTTTGTTGTATAGAGGGCGCAAGTAGCTACCAGTAGTGCAGTGGGCCTTTAAGAGGCCTTTTGTACGTGTGTGCAAAACAACATGCTTTGAAAGAAGACAAAATTACGCTATGTACATATACAAACATATTAATATGAAACTCTTGCTATAACTTACTTGATCCTAATGCACTTTTAAAGTTAACAACTTATCTAAACTTTAAGGATTAAAGAATAACAAATTGTGATACATATATTTCCTTTCTGAAATATATACCAGACATAATCTACATCACACTCTGCCATGAAGAAAATATTCTTTGCGGGGCTCTGTGCAGGGGATTGCATGACACACGTTTTGCCATAAAAAATAAAAGCCATTTTAAAAGTACATGCTATGTGATTTAAGGCATTTCCCTTTTCAAAAGGTTTAAAACATATACACATAATTCTACTGAAACACATTTGTTGTACCCATTATTATTATCCAATGTTATAAATTTTGTTGAATTTCTTTATGAGAGAAGAGAATAAAAACCTATGAAACAAAAAAATTAATATAGACCATGGAGTCTTATTGACATATGAACAATTAGTATGGACTAGATGAAAGTTAGAGGAATTACGGGTAGGGTAAGAGTGAATGGTGTTAGTTTTAGTGAAAAAGTTTTGAAATGTACACACAGTTACCTGATTCAATTTTATTTTATCAATACAAATATCTAGATTTTTCCACGAATTCTTTTTTAGATCCGATTAGCGTTGTTTCACATTCATGCGTATTTAAAGGGATCGTTTAACAATGTTAAATCTGAGATACACGGTGCTACATGTTACCAGTGTATGTGATATGGTGTAATATTGAAGCCCTAAAAAAAATTGCGCTTCAAAATGATCGAGAAGTGCCTCAAAAAAGTTAAAATCTTTGAGTGACCGGTTTTACCATACTTGTTTTCCCCCAATAGACTGTAGTGTTATGAAAACCGTTCGGCGAACGGTTTTCAAAATTTGTAATTCCAATCATTGATATCTTGATAATCAGACAGGCGATCGGCTTGTAAAAGTCATGGAGTTCCTGACTGACCTAAAGGTTTATAATTATCATTGCAGCATGAGCTAAATCAAGGATTATTTCTAAAGGATCTAAGACAAAGTTACCGGATCCCTTTAATGCCAACCGATTACATGAAAGCCAATCAGAAATATTCCGCAAATATTCCGCAAGTCTCGGATATGAAATAACAGGTGTGTATATATGTATATATATATAAATTAAAAGTTGCCAAAATTGTACCCTTATACAAAAAAAAATGATGTTAAAAATATAGAAAATTATAGACCCATAGCCTTGCTTTCTGTTTTTGCAAAACTGTTGGAAAAAGTAATGCATAAAAGGTTATATGATTATTTACTGAAATATAATGTTCTTATTTCAGAACAGTTTGGTTTTCGTAAAAACCATATCACTGATCTGAGTATTGTGAATTTTACTAAAAATATTCTACATGAAATTAATAATGGAATGTTTTGTTATGGATTGTTTATGGATCTATCTAAGGCATTTGACACCATCGACCACCATATTTTACTTAAAAAACTGTACCATTACGGTATACGCGGTATACCTCATCAGTGGTTTTCTGATTATTTGTTTAATAGAAAACAATATGTGGCGGTCGATGGTGTCGAATCTGATTATATGGATGTAAATACTGGAGTTCCGCAAGGATCGGTTCTCGGACCACTTTTATTTATCATATATATTAACGATATAATCAGTTCACCCAAATTACTTATGTTTTCATTATTTGCTGATGATACGGTTGTATATTATTCTCATTCTAATGTAGCATGCTTAGTTTCTATTTTAAATGAAGAGTTAATAAAATTGAATGATTGGTTTAAATGTAATAAATTATTTTTGAATTATGAAAAAACAAAATATGTAATTTTTCACACAAAGAAAAAGAAAGTTCCAAATGTCACTAATCCTGTTAAAATATATTGAACGAGAACTATTTTTTAGGTACTATTATTGAAGAAACTCTAGATTGGAAAAGTCATATTGATTATGTTTGTTCTAAAATTTCTAGAAGTATTGGTGTTTTATCTAGACTAAAGAATTTTCTCCCAAGGAACATATTAATGAATATTTACAATGCAACACTTCTTCCCCACTTAAATTATTGCAATATCATTTGGGGTAATACTTACAAAACAAAACTGTTCAAGATTTATATGTTACAGAAACGTGCAGCTCGGTTAATAACAAATAGTCATTATATGTCTCCAAGTTTACCATTATTTATTAAACTGAAAATTATTCCTGTATATGATTTGATCAAACTTAATACATGTATGTTTATGTTTAAATTTCATAAAAACCTGTTACCATCTGTTTTAATAATATGTTCCAAACAAATTCTTCTGTTCACAATTACCCCACTCGTCAACGTCTAAATTTACATCACCCACTCTGTCGTTCAACTTCAATGTATAATTCTATATCATTTGTTGGGGTACGGGTTGGAATTCCTTGAATTATGACCTAAGATCCAGTTCTACAATTACCAGATTTAAATCAATGTATAACAAAAGTATTTTTCAATCCATGGTTGAGTAAGTACTTCTTTTTCCCATCTTTTTTCTACTTTTATCTCTTTCTGCCCCATTTTCGCTTCCTTCTATTCTTTCTCTGTAACCTTTATGAACGTGCGTGTGTTTTGATGTACGGGTGCGTACTTGTATTATTTAAGTCCTTTACTTTGTATTGTTAATTTATGTGCATTATCTTGTTATTGTTTGTTTGGAGGGCCCCGATTACAAGCAGATTTCTGCTTCTTAGGGGTCCTAACCATTATATTGTATATTGTATATTGTATTTTCATTGTAAATTGTTTTTATACTGGTTAAATAAATGAAATGAAATGAAATGAAATATATATATATATATGAGTCCTCAATTCACACCGTTTTCACCATTATGTATGTGTATATATGTATGTATTCAATAAGTCTAAAAAATATCTCGACCTTCGTGTACCCCCCCAAACAAAAAATAAAGAAAAAACAAATGGAAATAAAACTTTAAAAAATGTTCTATGAATTTATTTTACATACATCGACCCAAGCCAAGATCTAACGGTGTTGAAACAAAAAAGGCTATACGTAAATAAATTAATAAACAATAGCGAAGTAATTTTTTTATAAATCTTGAGAAGTCTAAACTTTAAACTATTTAAATGGTCTTTGCCAACTGGACATGCTGATAAAACAATACCATCGATATGAGATATTTCCTCTCAAGTATTGAACAAAATTTAACTAAGCTTACAAATTGAAAGGTAGGCACATTTATCATTTTCTTTAAAATAAAAACATAAATATGAAATTTCGCAAATAATGTAAATAGTAAGTGTTTTGTACATTTTGTATTGATACATTAAAGGTAATAAAAAGTTTATTCATGGGGTCATGGATTTGGGTCAAATAAACATATTTGAAGCATATGCGATCCTACAATATTCAGTGATCGTTGTCGCGGTTGAAATCAAATCTTAAGGGATGGAATTATAAACAATTTACTCTTTATGTTGTATAGGTCCCTCTCAAGGTTAAGATATGAATAAATCTAAAGCTTTTGTCTTGACTCTAATCGACCGATTTGAAAATTATGAATCACAACTACATATTCTGAGATTGGCATGGTCGCAGCTTCCATTGTAAGGCCGTAGGAGCTATTTGAAATTCATCAAACTTTAACGGGAGCACCGGTAAATTTTTATATTCAATTTTTCTCGAAAGCAGAAGTGTTTTAGGAGCTAAATCTTCTATTGATAGTAATACATCCACAGGGGCATCCAAATATATCAAAATTGTAGAGAATCACTACACACCCAATTTTCAAAATTTTCCAAAACTTTGTATTACCTTTAATGAAATTTGAATATGAATGATAATATACCGTTTGGTTGTGGAATATATTTACACATTCATTTTTACGTATTATACTATTTTTTTAAACAAGAGAGTGACATGACGTATGCAGTTTTTGTTTACTACATTGTAACAAAGGCAAGGATGTATACGAACATGTACGTGACGTACCACAGAGAAGGAAGCATGAATTGCCTACATGCCCCTGATTCTATATGAGATTCTATTTTGGGCGTGGGAGTGGTTTCAGGGCGTTGATTAACAGGCCTACTGTTGTTGTTAGTAACAAATGTAGGCACAGTATTAACAATCTGTGATGAAGTTTCTTTGTCGTGCATGTCAGGTGGCCACTCGAAGTCATTGCACATTGTTTTACTCAAATTTAAAGTTAAATCATGTGAGCAACACGAGAAATGAGTGTTATCAGGTAGCAAGAAAATACCAATGGTAACTTGGCCATTATCTGTAATATCACCCCTGATGTCAATCTTCTGATCATTCTGGTAACATGATAGTGTGGTTGTAACGCTTCCAGTGTTGGCATGACATCGTACTTCATAGGGATAATCAACATTTCCACTTAAAGTGATGTAGCAATTTGCTCGTCCGGGGGGAATTTGTACAACAATCTCCTTCATTATAGTTTCATGCCTAACGTTTACAAAACTATGCCAGACTGCCGTTAATATGTACCCATCCTCGTCTAGAGTATCAACGTTATCTATGTTCAGATTCACGCAAGGAGAGGTGTCTAAATCTGTGACTGAGGTGGAAAATCTTGGTAACTGGGATGGATTTTTAAAGCCCTCGATATCAACTTCTCCGTTAATGCAGAATGGACGACGCTGGGATTCGAATCGAAGTGTAAAATATGGATCACCATAAGATGTACTATTAGGTACCCATTGGACATGGAATGGGACCATACCAGGTTTACCTGATTGTAGCGTTACCCGTTCGGTGCTATCGCTCCCTGCTACGAGAACGGGACTTCCTGCAAGAATGATGGCCAAAGTGATAATCATCTGCAGGAAAGTTTGTACGAGGGCCAGGATTGAAGGACAGCGGTCAACCGATGTTCGACGTTTGGTCTAAATCAAGAGGGTATGAATTTGAAAGAGAACGTCTTTGATATTGACAAAGTCATGGAATATCTCATCCAGCAAGGATCCGTTATGAACAATAAAGATGGGGGGGGGACACTATTCATTGCTGCCATTCAATGTTTTGCAAGGAAATAAGTGAAACTTCTCAATATATGGGAATGATTGAATGATATTAATTTCTAAACCCCCCGATAACGATTAACAAATATAACGAGGCAGTAAAAATATGAATTTATAATAATGAATGCCTTCCTTAACAAGTCGTTTCACTACAAGGTTACTCATGTAGTTTCACTCATCATTAAAACTACTGATAAGGGTAAATGGTTGACTGTTTCTTCACAAATATAATCTAAATATTCTGGTAGTGTCCTTTAAAAAAAAGTCCTCATATAAGTTTTGTTTTGCACAGAGGCAGAACGATAATCTATTTTTATCATAAGCTTGTTATTCTATTTCATAACTTCATTAGCAAATTATTTAGAAATAATAAATGCTTCCCTCTTACCCCGATTTTCCAGACTGGGTTTGAGGAGGTTCCTTGGATGGAGACAGGGTTTTCGTCATACAACTTTTGATGAACGACAGCTGGTGGGTGTGTAGGGAAGCTGTTAAATTTAATGTTTGAAATTAGTGGTAGCTGAATCAGATGTAAGCAGACACCAAAATAAGCCGATCAAATTGGGTCCCTAGTAGCGTCTACTCAGATGATGATATTTCTTGCCCATTATTAAACAGATAGATCTGTAATATACAAATGTATGTATGACCGTTTACAAATAGACCTACATGTACATTTAAACTAAAGACAGGGGGGGGGGGGGAAAGTAAATTCCGGCAAAATTTTTACTGGCACTATGTGTATATATATATATATATATATATATACACCTTTCACCTGCACACCTGGGCATCCCTATGTCACACATATGCACTTTATCTGCAAGAATCTTCAGCAGTGAAGGAGGCGGATTATCTTAAAGAAGAAGAAGAAAGCCCACACATGGCCAAGGAGAAAAAAAAACAGATTTAAAATATTGACCCCAACAGTACCCTGTCTACCGCATCAGGTCTTGTTTCACTGTTCTATAGCTTCTGTAGGATCAAGTCCAGGAAGGTAAAATATCCACAAGTGCTCAAATCCTGCCAATAGGTGATGTCATTCAGTTTACGTACATAATGCTTTTTTTCGTAAACTTTTATTCATGTACATTATGAAGAATATACAGAATAATTCTGAGTAATCAATAAACATGAAGAAAACTGTTGTAATTAATGCTCGTTCTACGAATAAAGTTTGTTCATATAAAAGAAACGGAAAGTGACTAGTACCTCTCAAACTTCATGGATGTTTCGTTGATTTGTAGATCATTTCCAGCATTCATCGGTGAAGAGGATTTCTGACGGGGAAAATTAATTACATCATAGAAAAGGTCATATTAGAGTGATGTGAAGGATATTAACAGAGAAGACATACTGGCGATAATTAGTTATGGTTAGCACGGATGCTCTAGGAGGAATTAGACAAAACAACGAGTTCGACAAACTTTAAAATACACGCATAAAATGAGAACGTTATTGTTTCTTACAACAGAAATAACTGACCATTGAGTATAATAGTATTACATGTACGTTTTCATTCATTTGAGTCAATTTCTTATGCATAGGTGTGTCGGTAGCAACATATATTACCTAATCTTTATCAAAGGGCTATGTACAAAAGGTCTTTAATTTTGCTTTATACGAATCTTTGTTTTTCATCTCTATAATGACAATACAATTGGCTGAATGGTTGCTTCCAAACAAATCTGTATTTGCCATTATCTTTTCTATCCAAAGATTCATTCAAATATGTGCTTTGTTGAGATAAAAACTACTCACTCTTATTTCCCTCTTTTCGTAAATTCGTGAGCGACCTCTGGATTCCGGTTCTTCAGACAGATGATCGTCAGTCTCCATAGTTTGTAGAGAGGTTGGATCGAATCCGCTGTATTGCCACGTCTGATGTCTATGCAGGGAAGAACAGTCTGTACCATTTGTTAAGGTGGCTCTTTTCCTTGTCACTGGGCTCTTTATTGCGTCTATTTGATCTAACATCCGATCTTGTTCACCTTTGTCAGGATATTTCAGCTTAGCGTGAATGAAAGGACTGCGTTCCTCATTGACGCCTTTTCCAACATAATGGGTCCTCGTGGAAAGATTCTTTAAGGTGAGTTCATCAGCTTCTCTCTTCACATTATTAGCTTGAGTGCAGTTATTACCCTCCTCTACCTTGTCTACCAGAGATTCTAACTGTCCTCTACGTGACTGTGTGTCTACATCCTTCAGTGTTACCGTCCCAAATACTCAATTCTGGTGGCCACCGGATCGTGGTTTTGCTGTTTCTTCTTCATCTGGGTCACGTCTATATGATGAAATTCCCTGTATTGCATTCAAATGGCCTGCGTCCACAGCTACCTGAAGCGGCGTCAAACCATCGATGTCTTTCACGTTCATGTCTGCCCCATTCAATATAAGGTAATCGACTATGTCTTGGTGGCCTTCTTGTGCAGCAGCATGGAGTGGTGACCATCCATCATCATCTTGTTCATTGACATTAGAATTCTGAAGGAGCAGGTATTTAACGATATCTGTGTTACCATTATAACATGCTGCATGGAGAGGGAATTTGCCGCATTCGCTTCTTTCGTTCACATCATATCCTTTAGAGACAAGGAATTTTACCACATCGATGTGGTCATACTGTGTTGCGATGTAAAGTGGGGTCAATCCATCAAACCTGGTAACCTCAGCTCCTTTCGCCATTAGAAATTGTACAACTTCTAATTGACCATATTGTACAGCAGCATTCAATGGAGTCCACCCCTTGGCATCACCCTTGTTCACATCAGATCCTTGCTGAATGAGATATTGCATGACTTCAGCGTTACCGTGAATAGCTGCACTGTGGAGAGCAATCATCCCTTTGTCATCTTCTTCGTTCACATCAGTACCATCATGTATGAAGAATTTGACGAAATCTAAATGACCAAATTGAGCTGCGGCATAGAGTTGGGTCATACCAACATATCTGTTCTGCTTCGCTCCTTTAGACATGAGATATTTGCCTGCATCTAATTGACCATATTGTACAGCAGCATTCAATGGAGTCCACCCCTTGGCATCACCCTTGTTCACATCGGATCCTTGCTGAATGAGATATTCCATGACTTCAGCGTTACCGTGAATAGCTGCACTGTGGAGAGCAATCATCCCGTCATCATCTTCTTCGTTCACATCAGCATCCTTGGATATGAAGAATTCGACGATGTCTAAATGACCAAATTGAGCTGCGGCATAGAGTGGGGTCATACCAACATATCTGTTCTGCTTCGCTCCTTTAGACATGAGATATTTGACTACTTCTAATTGACCATATTGTACAGCAGCGTTGAATGGAGTCCAGCCGATGGCATCACCCTTGTTTTCATCAGATCCTTGCTGAATGAGATATTCCATGACTTCAGCGTTACCATTAATAGCCGCACCATGGAGAGGAAGAATCCCTTTGTCATCTTCTTCGTTCTTATCAGCTCCCTTTGAAATGAAGAATTTGACGATGTCTAAATGACCAAAATGGGCTGCGGCATATAGTGGGGTCATGCCAACATATCTGTTCTGCTTCGCTCCGTTAGACATGAGACATTTGACGGCTTCTAGGTGGCCCTCTTGAACGGCAGCGTTAAATGCCGTCCACCCAGTGTCATCTTCCCTGTTCACATCAGATCCTTGCTGAATGAGATATTCCATGACTTTTGTGTGGCCTCAAATAGCTGCACTGTGGAGAGGAATCATTTCTTTGTCGTCTTCTTCGTTCACATCAGCTCCTTTGGATATGAAGAATTTAACGATGTCTAAATGACCAAAACGTGTTGCAGCATAGAGTGGGGTCATACCAACATATTTGTTCTGCTTCGCTCCTTGAGTCATGAGCAATTTGACGGCATCCAAATGGCCATATTCAACGGCAGCATTGAAAGGTGTCCTGCCCATGGTATCACCCTTGTTCACATCGGAACCTTGCTGAATGAGATATTCCATGATATCTATGCTACCGTTAAAAGTTGCACCATGGAGAGGAATCATTCCTTTGTCATCTTTCTCGTTCACATCAGCTCCTTTCAAAATGAAGTATTTGACGACATCAAAATTGCCATATTCTGCTGCGGCGTAGAGTGGGGTCATCCCATCATATCTGTTCTGCTTCGCTCCTTCAGTCAAGAGACATTTGACGGCTCCTAGATGGCCCTCTAGAACGGCAGCATTGAATGCTGTCCAACCAGTATTATCTTTCTTGTTCAAATCAGATCCTTGCTGAATGAGATATTCCATGACTTTCAAGTGGCCTCCAGCAGCTGAACCATGGAGAGGAATCCTCCCTTTGTCGTCTTCTTCGTTCACATCAGCTCCGCTGGATATGAAGAATTTGACTATATCTAAATGACCAACTTGTGCTGAAGCATAGAGTGGAGTCATACCAGCATAACTGTTCTGCTTCGCTCCTTTAGTCATGAGGTATTTGATAGCATCCAAATTGCCACATTGAACGGCAGCGTTGAATGATGTCCCGCCCATGGTATCACCCTTGTTCACATCGGAACCTTGCTGAATGAGATATTCTATGATATCTATGCTACCGTTAAAAGTTGCACCATGGAGAGGTATCGTTCCTTTGACATCTTCCTCGTTCACATCAGCTCCTTTCAAAATGAAGTATTTGACGACATCCAAATTACCATATTCTGCTGCGGCGTAGAGTGTGGGGTCATTCCATCATATATGTTCTGCTTCGCTCCTTTAGTCATGAGGTACTCGACGGCTCCTAGATGGCCATATTTAACAGCAGCATTGAATGGTGTCCAACCCTTGACATCTGCCTTGTTGACATCAGATCCTTGCTGAATGAGATATTCCATGACTTCAGCGTTACCATTAATAGCCGCACCATGGAGAGGAAGAATCCCTTTGTCATCTTCTTCGTTCTTATCAGCTCCCTTTGAAATGAAGAATTTGACGATGTCTAAATGACCAAAATGGGCTGCGGCATATAGTGGGGTCATGCCAACATATCTGTTCTGCTTCGCTCCGTTAGACATGAGACATTTGACGGCTTCTAGGTGGCCCTCTTGAACGGCAGCGTTAAATGCCGTCCACCCAGTGTCATCTTCCCTGTTCACATCAGATCCTTGCTGAATGAGATATTCCATGACTTTTGTGTGGCCTCAAATAGCTGCACTGTGGAGAGGAATCATTTCTTTGTCGTCTTCTTCGTTCACATCAGCTCCTTTGGATATGAAGAATTTAACGATGTCTAAATGACCAAAACGTGTTGCAGCATAGAGTGGGGTCATACCAACATATTTGTTCTGCTTCGCTCCTTGAGTCATGAGCAATTTGACGGCATCCAAATGGCCATATTCAACGGCAGCATTGAAAGGTGTCCTGCCCATGGTATCACCCTTGTTCACATCGGAACCTTGCTGAATGAGATATTCCATGATATCTATGCTACCGTTAAAAGTTGCACCATGGAGAGGAATCATTCCTTTGTCATCTTTCTCGTTCACATCAGCTCCTTTCAAAATGAAGTATTTGACGACATCAAAATTGCCATATTCTGCTGCGGCGTAGAGTGGGGTCATCCCATCATATCTGTTCTGCTTCGCTCCTTCAGTCAAGAGACATTTGACGGCTCCTAGATGGCCCTCTAGAACGGCAGCATTGAATGCTGTCCAACCAGTATTATCTTTCTTGTTCAAATCAGATCCTTGCTGAATGAGATATTCCATGACTTTCAAGTGGCCTCCAGCAGCTGAACCATGGAGAGGAATCCTCCCTTTGTCGTCTTCTTCGTTCACATCAGCTCCGCTGGATATGAAGAATTTGACTATATCTAAATGACCAACTTGTGCTGAAGCATAGAGTGGAGTCATACCAGCATAACTGTTCTGCTTCGCTCCTTTAGTCATGAGGTATTTGATAGCATCCAAATTGCCACATTGAACGGCAGCGTTGAATGATGTCCCGCCCATGGTATCACCCTTGTTCACATCGGAACCTTGCTGAATGAGATATTCTATGATATCTATGCTACCGTTAAAAGTTGCACCATGGAGAGGTATCGTTCCTTTGACATCTTCCTCGTTCACATCAGCTCCTTTCAAAATGAAGTATTTGACGACATCCAAATTACCATATTCTGCTGCGGCGTAGAGTGGGGTCATTCCATCATATATGTTCTGCTTCGCTCCTTTAGTCATGAGGTACTCGACGGCTCCTAGATGGCCATATTTAACAGCAGCATTGAATGGTGTCCAACCCTTGACATCTGCCTTGTTGACATCAGATCCTTGCTGAATGAGATATTCCATGACTTCAGCGTTACCATTAATAGCCGCACCATGGAGAGGAAGAATCCCTTTGTCATCTTCTTCGTTCTTATCAGCTCCCTTTGAAATGAAGAATTTGACGATGTCTAAATGACCAAAATGGGCTGCGGCATATAGTGGGGTCATGCCAACATATCTGTTCTGCTTCGCTCCGTTAGACATGAGACATTTGACGGCTTCTAGGTGGCCCTCTTGAACGGCAGCGTTAAATGCCGTCCACCCAGTGTCATCTTCCCTGTTCACATCAGATCCTTGCTGAATGAGATATTCCATGACTTTTGTGTGGCCTCAAATAGCTGCACTGTGGAGAGGAATCATTTCTTTGTCGTCTTCTTCGTTCACATCAGCTCCTTTGGATATGAAGAATTTAACGATGTCTAAATGACCAAAACGTGTTGCAGCATAGAGTGGGGTCATACCAACATATTTGTTCTGCTTCGCTCCTTGAGTCATGAGCAATTTGACGGCATCCAAATGGCCATATTCAACGGCAGCATTGAAAGGTGTCCTGCCCATGGTATCACCCTTGTTCACATCGGAACCTTGCTGAATGAGATATTCCATGATATCTATGCTACCGTTAAAAGTTGCACCATGGAGAGGAATCATTCCTTTGTCATCTTTCTCGTTCACATCAGCTCCTTTCAAAATGAAGTATTTGACGACATCAAAATTGCCATATTCTGCTGCGGCGTAGAGTGGGGTCATCCCATCATATCTGTTCTGCTTCGCTCCTTCAGTCAAGAGACATTTGACGGCTCCTAGATGGCCCTCTAGAACGGCAGCATTGAATGCTGTCCAACCAGTATTATCTTTCTTGTTCAAATCAGATCCTTGCTGAATGAGATATTCCATGACTTTCAAGTGGCCTCCAGCAGCTGAACCATGGAGAGGAATCCTCCCTTTGTCGTCTTCTTCGTTCACATCAGCTCCGCTGGATATGAAGAATTTGACTATATCTAAATGACCAACTTGTGCTGAAGCATAGAGGAGTCATACCAGCATAACTGTTCTGCTTCGCTCCTTTAGTCATGAGGTATTTGATAGCATCCAAATTGCCACATTGAACGGCAGCGTTGAATGATGTCCCGCCCATGGTATCACCCTTGTTCACATCGGAACCTTGCTGAATGAGATATTCTATGATATCTATGCTACCGTTAAAAGTTGCACCATGGAGAGGTATCGTTCCTTTGACATCTTCCTCGTTCACATCAGCTCCTTTCAAAATGAAGTATTTGACGACATCCAAATTACCATATTCTGCTGCGGCGTAGAGTGGGGTCATTCCATCATATATGTTCTGCTTCGCTCCTTTAGTCATGAGGTACTCGACGGCTCCTAGATGGCCATATTTAACAGCAGCATTGAATGGTGTCCAACCCTTGACATCTGCCTTGTTGACATCAGATCCTTGCTGAATGAGATATTCCATGACCTCTATGTTCCCGTTAATAGCTGCACCGTGAAGAGGAATTTTCCCTTTGTCATCTTCTTTGCTCACCTCAACTCCTTTGGATATGAAGAATTTGACGATGTCTAAATTACCAATATTCTGTTGCGGCGTAGAGTGGGGTCATTCCATCATACATGTTCTGCTTCGCTCCTTTAGTCATGAGGTACTCGACGGCTCCTAGATGGCCATATTTAACAGCAGCATTGAATGGTGTCCAACCCTTGACATCTGCCTTGTTGACATCAGATCCTTGCTGAATGAGATATTCCATGACCTCTATGTTCCCGTTAATAGCTGCACCGTGAAGAGGAATTTTCCCTTTGTCATCTTCTTTGCTCACCTCAACTCCTTTGGATATGAAGAATTTGACGATGTCTAAATAACCATATCGTGCTGCGGCAAAGAGTGGGGTCATACCATCATATATATTCTGCTTCGCCCCTTTAGCTATGAGATATTTGACAGCTTCTAGATGGCCGTATCGAACGGCAGCATTGAATGAAGTCCACCCGGTGTTTTCCTCCTTGTTTATATCAGATCCTTGCTGAATAAGATATGCCATGATTTTTATGTTACCGTTAAAAGCAGCGTCATGGAGAGGAATCATTCCGTTGTCATCTTTCTCGTTCACGTCAGCTCCTTTCAAAATTAAGTATTTGACGACATCCAAATTACCAAATTCTGCTGCTGCAAAGAGTGGGGTCATTCCATCATATATGTTCTGCTGCGCTCCTTTAGTCATGAGATATTTGACGGCTCCTAGATGGCCATATTGAACGGCAGCATTGAATGGTGTCCCCCCTGTTGTATCTTCCTTGTTCACATTAGCGCCTTCTGCGATAAGACTATCCATGATACAAGTATAGCCACTGGATGCTGCTGTATGAAGAGGAGTCTGACCCAAGTCACATCCGACATGCACGTCCGCTCCCTGCAGGATGAGGAAGTCAACGATGTGTGTATGTCCTTCTTGAGTAGCTGCATGAAGAGGACGGAGTCCACCCTTACTTGGTTTATTTGGGTTTGCTCCCTGTGAAATGAGATCGTCAACATCTTCGAGATGACCTTCTAAAGCTGCCTTGTAGAGCTGCGTGTATCCTTCCTCATCCATCTGGTCTATGTCAGGATTGAATGGTAGCTTTCGTTTGCACACTCTGGTATCACTTAGAGATATTTCATTTAGTGTATTATACATTGCATACCAAGCGTCATTCGTATCCGTCTCAATGATTTTCATAATTTCTGCTGGCTGCAGAGGACATATGTGTTCGTCCAAAGGGACGTACTTGTCATCAGCAGATGTGTTGGTATCGAGGGACACAGGAGCGTCGAGTGATAGTTCTGGATTTCCATCCTCTATATCTGCATCAGGTCGTAGTGATGTAGGCGTATTAGACGGTACACTATCTCCTCCATATGTATGCTCTTCCTGTGCTTCATTGTGTTCAGTATTCAAGACAAGTAATGTGTATTGTGGTGGTACGTTTTGCAGCGATGTGATCAGCGGTATTGTGGTTCCCTTGGGTCTATAACAAAAGGGAGATTTCTGTCGTTGTACTTTAAATTATATTATGGAATTTAAATGTTTAAGTTTTAGTATCCATTGTGTCATTTGATTTTTACTTGTTCGAATTCTAGTCTAAAAGAAAGAGACTAAAATGAAAACAATAAATTGAAATCAGATTTTGTTTGTATCATGAACACGAACATTTTAAGTACAAGCAATTGAAAATAGACAATACATATTACATGATGTCATTCGAGATCAACTGACACCATATTCGGAGGAGGGTGAGAGAGGGGGAGGGAGAGAGGTTTCATATCTGGGATGTAACATTTCAAGTCCCTTCCTGCGTATTGATATCTCATTAACTAGTTATGTATCTACCAGATTAGATCATAGTTTATTAAAGTCCCTGTGGATATTTATTTTTAAAGAAAACTGGAAACAAGTGTACGCATTTAGTCGATATCGATTCGTTATGAACAATGTGAGATTTTTAAATAAAATTTAATATCAAAAGATGGAGGTGAGTTCAGTCCCATCATTAGTAAAAGGCGTATTAAGTAACATAACACAAATTTACAGTTTTTAAACCCAACCATGCCAACGGTTTGTTATGCAACGTTTACACTATGTTCCCGGCGGCCACTGCTGCCCCTTTTGCCCGAAACGTAGTGCGCCAAGTTTTCTCACGGTTTATCACGATTTCCATGACGGGCCATGGGAGGGAAAGGGGATACTGCCCTGGAGACTCCAAGGCACACTACGGTTCGGCCTGCGGTCGACCACGGATGCCATTACGTTCCCTGTCGGTCCGTCACGTTCTGATGGGGTCCCTCACGTTTCGTACGTTTTGATCAAGGTCTGACACGTTTTCACAGTCTGTCAAGGCTTTCTACTACGGATGAAACGTGAACACCTGGCAGCTTTGGAGCACGTTTGTGCCCACGGTATAAAAAGAAGGCCTCCCAAGCAATAACAATCATTGTACCCTGTGACTAGCGCGTCCAGTCGGACTAGTAGAACGCAACGCTTTAGCGCGCCGGGCCGGTAAAAACAGTCCTACTCCGGACCGCCTCCAAATTTGGTTACGGCCTGTTACGTACTGTCACGTTTTGTTACGTTCACCCGTTTTACTACGGCCTACTAGGTCTCTCATCCGCACCGTGACTGCCGTGGCAATTTTTTTGACAGTTTAAAATCTTGCCCGGCATCCACGTCAATCACGGCCTGTCACGTTTGCCCATTCCGTCCCTTCGCGTTGTCTCACGTCCATCCCGTTTTGGCCACGGTGACCTGAAACGTGATTGCCGTGGCCGCCGGGAACATAGTGTATACGTAGCATAAGCGTTACGATATCAAACCTTTACGAAAAGAGGTTCCGTAAACACATATTCAACTGAGCAGATAGTTTTAACAAAGATAATGGAGTCTCATAAAGAAATGAGTGGAGCATATCGAGTTTCATCTAAGAAGAAGACAGAATTACCAAAGAAATATAAATGCTTGGTATTGAAACGGGAAATCGACTATTGTCCTGAAAATGAACTTCAATTGTGATATGCGTGAACTGACTAGTTGCAATGATTATCCAATTACGATGAATGGTTACAGATAATAGTGGTTCAAATATTATTTATTCACGTCTGATGTCAATGACGATGAAATAAAATTATGACCACGCTAAGCGTTGTATTTTCTATTTATAAAATAAAGGTTATCCAATTCATCCCATTTCCCCCTCTCTCTCGCTCTCTCTTTCTCTCTCTCTCTCTCTCTCTCTCTTTTTCTGTCCTCTCTTTATGTTTCTCTTACACTATATTTTGCTGAGGCACCCTTCTCTACTCCATTATTGGTATCATCTTTATCATCTCAAGAAACTGCCCATATTTTGTTAATCAACAAATACAGTATATCAAGTTCTTGCTCATGCAGATAACGATCTCATGAAGGCACTTTAGCCTCACGTTAACCTCTTTACATTTTATTAACTGATACATACACTATCGATATGTTCTATGCTAGTGCACTTGTTTTACTTGATGATGACTGATACAAAATTTAAAACAACTTACGGTTTATCATCCTGAATTCCTACGTCACCATCAGCATCTTGAATGAGACTCATCTCATTGACATGTTGTTGTTCAAACTCGCAAGCCGTCTCAGTTTGCTGAAAAAACAAACAAACCCAAATTCATCACAGTTAATGATGTCATAATTTTAAAGGATTTATATCTCCCTCGTCGATCTATCACTTTGACCTACTAGAGAATCGGGATACAATGTGACATTATCTGGGACAATTTTTTATATTTATGTTATGCTACGGTCACAAAGGTTCGTACGAACGATAATTTCGTACGAATCTCCCTGTTTTCCCATTGTGTTCCCGAATTTCCATTGTCTGAAAATCGTTCGTACGACGTTCGTAGCCGTTCTTTATGACCGAGGCTTTAGCTAATTCATGTTTTTTTTCATTTGAACTGTGTATCAAACGAAATTTATTCTTCGATATAACTAATTGACTGAAATGAGTTTAAACGATGATAGTCTGCACTGTGAGGTAAAGGCAAAACTTAGAGATCTTGACAAATCTCAACCCAAGAAGGAAAAAAAAAAATAATTTTGTTTGTCCTTCTCTTTTATCACTTTAAAGTACATAACATTACAATACCATTACAAAAAAGGTATTATCATCAGATGCTTTTTGCCCAGTCAGATGCGACCTAGCTATAAAACTTCAAACTTAAGAGTTGAAATTATTCATGTATTCCTAATCGGAAGCCCAACAAAGCAAGGAATGAATAACATTTATTTGTATCATGAGTTGAAATACAAATCTGGAACATCGATAAGCATATCAAATAAAGATCAAAGTACAGATTATGTATGGATTACAAAGAATACATATCTATAAAAAAAAGTACCAATCGTAGCGAAATATAACAAAATAAAATCATTGCACCGATAAATTATCAGTAATCGGATTCGGCCCGAAAAAACTAATTATCTGGATAAAATATATAGACTAACTTCGTATCAATCCCCTCCCCCCAATCAAGGTATGGTAACCACACTGGGATTCATGGACACATTTATTTGGCACTACGATATTGGTTGCTCCGGCGACATATAGTAGCGGCAATGATCTTTGTCGATAAGTGATATATCCTCCGATTATGGAATTTCTTTGTACAAATGCAACGAATTAGGAATGTCTTTTCTATTGGTCACACAATAAATATAATAATAACTTTTCCCTCCGGGCCGTTGTTAATATCATGTTGGGATCAGTATATCTTCGAAAGGCCTTCGGCATAAAATGTTGTGTGTTTTCAGTTGAATCAACATCCCCGGGAATGATTACGAATGCCAAAGCTCTAACAATTGTTTCCCGAAAACATGTCAAATTCATCCTTTGTCAAGTTTCAGACTTAATCTTCAGTATATGTTAATAAATGCTGTTGGCACACTTACCGGTATTAAAGGTAATAAAAAGTTTTGGTATGGGGTCACGAATTTGGTTCAAATGAACATATTGGAAGCATATACGATCCTACAATATTCAGTGACCGTTGTCGCGGTTGAAATCGGGTCTAAAGTTATGAAATTGTAAATAATAAATTCTTTATGTTGTATAGGTCCCTCTCAAGGTTAATATATCAATTAAGCTACAACTAGGCGTTGTGGCGTGCGCCTGTAATCCAGCTAAAAAGTGGAAGTTACAAACTGATTCAGCCGAGGACGCAGGTTCGAAACTGAGTCACGTCTTTCGGATGGTGACGTTTAAAGGTCGGTCCCAGACGTAAATAATCATATCTGATTGATACACGTCTGTAAAAACCCAATACACACACACACACACACACATACAACACAATGTTTCTTGACTAAAATCGACCGATTGGCTATTCCCGTTTGTAAATTATATATCACATTTACATATTCTTAGATTTTCATGGTCGCAGCTCTCAAAAGTAGAAGTATTTTAAGGGCTACATTTTCTAGTGCTTAAAATACATCCACAGGGGCATCCAAACATATAACAATTGTAAAGAATTGCTAGTCACCCAATTTTCAAAATTTCCCAAAGCTTTGTATTACCTTTAAGAATCCGGGAAAATAACAATTTCTTCGAATTAAAATAAAATTGGATTTTTATTGTCAAATAAGACATGACAATGTCAGAAGACCAACGCATTTATAGAAGATCAGCATTTGCAAATGTATAGTCATGATAAAGTGATGAGAACATTTCAAGAAAGTTGTTTAGGACTTGCAATTAAAGTTTGGGCGAACATTAATTATCTTGTGCTCAGCATTTGTGCCCCCGTTTGCTTGATTAACCATTTGTCTTAAATTGCTACCCCCCCCGCCTCTCGTGACATACAATTGTCGTTCTACAAATGCTTTATTTTGACAAGTCGGGGATAGAAAAGTTATATCACCCCCCCCCCCCCCCCCCTCTCGCTTCTCTCTCCTATTTTCCCCCTCTCTCTTTCTCTCACTTTCTCTCTCGCTAAAAGTTGTCATTCTCTATAGGCTTACCACCGGTTGACGATTTCCGACAATCAAAATGAAACGACCATCGGCAACCAATTTGCAAATACCTTATAGTGGGCTCTCAGTTCCAAATAGGTTGTAGGGCAGGTACTAATCGGTTGCCGAATGTCGTACAAAAAATGTCACTAAGGCCTGGTCACACAGAGGGGACGCATGGGGGACGCACGGCCAGCGCATTGGAAATTTTTAATGTTGGCCAGTGCGTTCTCTAGGTGCGTCATCATTCGTTACTCGTTCGTCGAGCGCGCTGGACCCACGCTATGCATTCGTTGTCATTCGCTGTGTGCGTCGGGATTTTTTGAGCATGCTCAAAAGTGTGCGCGGAGCTCGACGCATGAATGTACACGCCAAAGGCACGCCAGACATGCGCGGAGCGCGCTAGACCAGCGCCAGACATACGCGGTGCACACGTCCTGTATACGCACAGCGCGCTAGCTACACGATGTGCATTTTGTGTCAGCTCGCTAGCTTTTCCAAATCATGACAAAAGTTAGGCACACGGGCTTTTCCGATTTCGTCGTCTATGTGTGACCACCTTTGTTGAGAACGCGGTGCATGCGTGGACCATTCGTCCAGCGCGCTAGCAACACGCTGTGCATTCGTGGAAGTTGTTAGCATGTGCGCTCTGTGTTCGGTCTGTATGCGCACTATATGCGCCCTGTATGCGCTCAGCGCGCTAGTAACACGCTATGCATTTGGTGTCAGCTCGCTGTAGCTTCGACAAAAGTTGGGCGCACGACAACGCACCGGCCCAAATTGCAAATTTCCAATGCGCTGGCCGTGCGTTCCCCATGCGTCCCCTCTGTGTGAGGGACGCATTTTGGCCAGTGCATTCGCTAGGTGTGGGTCATAATTACTCGTTCGTCGAACTCGCTGGACCAACGCTGGACCAACGCTATGCATTCGTCGTCATTCGCTGTGTGCGTCGGATTTTTTGAGCATGCTCAAAAGTGTGCGCGGAGCTCGACGCATGAATGTACACGCCAAAGGGACACCAGACATGCGCGGAATAACTTTTATGGTTTTTCCGAAAAAATATTTGAAATTGGGGATATTTTGGGGGCCTCAATTACATTATCATGATTTAATTTCTAAAAATTCAGTGGAGCAATGTATTTAAAACTTATTCCTCAATATTTATTCCTACTTGAACAACATCACAAATAGGAATCAAGTTTTGCAAACAATTTTCAACAAATGAAAACAGTTTCTTTAGGAGAGATTTTTCAATTTTACCCTTAAAATGGCGTAATTCCGTTAACAAAATTTGAAAGAAGTTTTACTCACACAGCTATTTCTTACTTATTTGTGTTTGTAGTTACAAATTCTCTTCCTTCATCTTCCTACTAACAGCCCTAAACATCAATTTAAGAGGTATCTAATAATTTTCCTATTAGAATACTGGTAACGAAATTACATGATAACGGAATTACATTGGTAACGAAATTACAAGGGGCAGCAGCATTAGTAATGAGTGGTATGTTTTTCAAGAGATCGACCTGCTGCCTCATGTAAATATACTGTATGCTGTGTTACAACATTTTTAATTGATTTTGCCCCTTTTCCTTAAGTATTGGCTTATTATATTAATTTTCTAACTAAAGACTAAGGATCTGGCTTTGATAAATTGAATGAATGTTTTTTTTTAAAACTTTTTTCAAATTTGCATAAAGACTGCAAACAAGGCTGGGAATTTTCGATGTGTTTATTTTCATTCACTCTGAACTCTGAACAATTAAAATTGTATCAACATCTATTCATTAAAACTTTTGATTTAAGCATGGAAATTATTCATATTATTTCACCTATGGCGATTTTAAACAGTGCCTTTTCTGATTTGTATTTTTCACTGATCTCATCTAATATATCGAGAATTTTTTTTTTTCATTAGAAGTTAGATAGCTAAGACAATAGCGGACTAGCTCTCTTGCAGACTGTGAATTTCCATAATCTACGTATTATACACGTGGGACTATTAAAGGGAAGGGGGGGGGGGACGGTAGCATATATTGGCACGAGCTTTAGTGGAGTCATGAATATTCATTAGTCCCTACGTCACAGACGTGCGGCGTGCGTAGTGTGTCATATACACATGTACTAGTACACGAGTACGTTTGTAAGTATTAGTACATGTACGTTGCTCCGGAATGAAGAGAATCGCTATAAAGGACGAATTACTCAGTGAAGCAAGTACGAACAGAGAATTGAAAGCAACTACACTCCCTAATCTAGCTAGTTTTGTAATAACAAATAGGTATTTTTTTCATAATAGTTTACTCTTTCGTGGCTTCATACTAAGGAACTTTCAAAAAGATGATTTTATAGAAAAAAGAAAAACTGAAGAAAAGAAAACATGTGCACCCAGCAGTTCAATGCAGTTCCTACCTACCTAGGCCTACCTAAACCCACCTACAAAATATTACTTGCATGTTGCTTAAATAGTTGACAGCCACAATATTTAGTAAAATAATAGGCGTTTCATGTATTTTAATACTGGTAAGTTGCTCGATATGATTTGATTCGATATATATCTCATTAATGAAACCATTAAGGCTATAAGTCTCAAACATAATTTCACCATTAAACCGAGTGCCAGCAGCATTAAACCATGCCCCCAAATTTAGTGATCTTCTTTTGGATATCGAAATACCGAGGTTTCACTGGTTTATTTAGCAAAATGAAAATTGTAATACTATAATGTTCGAGTACATCACTTTGTATATGATTTGATCCGAGATATATCTCATCAATGAAACCACGCAAAGGCATGCTATAGTCTCAAACAAACCATCACCATTAAACCGAAGGCCAACACCATTAAACCATGCGCCAAATTTAGTAATCTTCTCTTGTGCATCGAAAGACCGAGGTTTCCCGGGTTTATTTAGGGAATTGGAAATTTGATACTATAATGTTCGATTACATCACTCAGTATTTGATTTGATCAGATATATATCTCATTAATGAAACCATCTAAAGGCTATTGTAGTCTCAAACAAACCATCACCATTAAACCGAGGGCCAACACCATTAAACCATGCGCCAAATTTTGTAATCTTCTTTTATGTATCGAAAGACCGAGGTTTTCCGGGTTTATTTAGGGAATTGGAAATATGATACTATAATGTTCGATTACATCACTCAGTATTTGATTTGATCAGATATATATCTCATTAATGAAACCATGCAAAGGCATTCTGGTCTCAAACAAACCAACACCATTAAACCGAGTGCCAACACCATTAAACCATGTGCCAAATTTAGTAATCTTCTTTTGTGTATCGACAAACCGAGGTTTCCCGGGTTTATTTAGGGAATTGGAAATTTGATACTGGTAAGATGCTCGATAACATAACTAATTATGATTTGATTAGATATATATCTCATTAATGAATCCATCTAGAGGCTATATTAGTCTCAAACAAACCAACACCATTAAACCGAGGGCCAACACCATTAAACCATGTGCCAAATTTTGTAATCTTCTTTTGTGTATCGAAAGACCGAGGTTTTCCGGGTTTATTTAGGGAATTGGAAATATGATACTATAATGTTCGATTACATCACTCTGTATATGATTTGATCCGAGATATATTATCTTCTTAATGAAATCATGCAAAGGCATTCTGGTCTCAAACAAATCAACACCATTAAACCGAGTGCCAACACCATTAAACCATGTGCCAAATTTAGTAATCTTCTTTTGTGTGTCGACAGACCGAGGTTTCACGGGTTTATTTAGAAAAATGAAAATTTAATACTAGTAAAATGCTTGATATTAACATCGGTCATTATATGATTTGATCCGAGATTATGTCTCATAAGTGAAACCATCTAAAGGCTATATAGTCTCAAACAAACCATCACCATTAAACCGAGTGCCAACACCATTAAACCATGTGCCAAATTTAGTAATCTTCTTTTGTGTATCGAAAGACCGAGGTTTCACAGGTTTATTTAGGGAATTGGAAATTTAATACTGGTAAGATGCTCGATAACATCACTAAGTCTGATTTGATTAGATATGTATCTCATTATGAAATCATGCAAAGGCATTCTGGTCTCAAACAAACCAACGCCATTAAACCGAGTGCCAACACCATTAAACCATGCGCCAAATTTAGTAATCTTCTTTTGTGTATCGACAAACCGAGGTTTCACGGGTTTATTTAGGAAAATGGAAATTTAATACTATAGTAAAATGCTTGATATTAAACATCGGTCAGTCTATGATTTGATCCGAGATAATGTCTCTTAAATGAAACCATCTAAAGGCTTTATAGTCTCAAACAAACCATCACCATTAAACCGAGTGCCAACACCATTAAACCATGTGCCAAATTTAGTAATTTTCTTTTGTGTATCGAAAGACAGAGGTTTCCCGGGTTTATTTAGGAAAATGGACGTGAGGGTCGCTATTCATAATGCGGAATGAGAGTCTCTATTTATAATGGTCATTTTCATTCATAAAGATGTTGTATTGCCCTTTAGCCAAAAAATTGGGTCGGTCGGGTTTTTTTCCCCTCCCTCTTTGGGCTGATATTTCTCAGTTTTGTAATAATTTTTATTTTGTATTCATTAAACATTTTTTTTTAAAAACATCCCACGGCTGTGACGCTGATGCGGGGGGGGGGGGGGGGGGGGGGGGGGGGGACGCCACGTGACCCCGAATATTTGTAGAAAACATTTATTGAAAACATTGAAAACGTACATTTCTGAACCAAAAAAGAAAAGAAAAAAAGGCGTGCCCCAAATATGTACGTGAGCCATCATCCCAGTCCCCAGCCCCCCGCCCCTTAATCAGTCCGACCACGCTGCGCCATGCGACCCACCCTCCACGCAGTATTCCCTTGGTACAAGTATGTATTACCGACAATTCTCGTCCAATTAGTTCATAGATGGTGTAACCTGTCTATATTCAAGGAGGGAGGGACAGTTGGGATGTGGCAGCGATGCCATCAAGGGCTGATCCAGGCGCGGATCCAGGGAGCCGAGCGGGCCTTGCCCCTCCCCCCCCCCCAACAAAAAAAAAAAAAAATAAGAGAGAGAGAGAGAGAGAGAAGGAAAATAAGGAAAGAGGAGAGAAAGTTTAAGAAAGAAGAGGCAAAATAAAAGTAAAGGGGGAGAAGAAGGAGATAGGGGCGAAGGGTGTTACCTCCCCCCTCCCCCCCCCCCCATCAAAAAAATAGAAAAAAGGAAGGAAAGGAAAAGAACAAATGAAAGAAGAGAAAAAGTGAAGGATAAAAAGAGGAAGAAGGGGATATCAGTTGCAATTTTCCAGCCAACAAGTTGTGGATCGGGGAGGGACCACAAGGCTCTTCCCTCTCCCTCCCCCCCCCCCCCCCGCCCCTGCCAAAAAAAGAGAAGTGAGGTACAGGTAAAGAGGAGAGCTGAAAGGGCACAAAAAAAGAGGAAGAAGAAAAGAAAAGGGTGAAAAGAAGGGAGATCAGTTGCGATTAAGCCAACAACGTGTGGATCGGCGGGGGGGGGGGGGGGGGGGGGGTGGGGGGGGGGGGGGGGGGGGCAAAAGGCCCTGCCCCCCCCCCCAAGCAAACTCAAACGAGAGAGAAGGAATGTAAGGAAAGGGAAAGAGGAGAGAAAGGAAAGAAAAAAAAAGAAAAAGAAGAAAGGTAGGGGAGATCAGTTGCGATTTTGTCCCGCCAACAAGGTAGATCGGGCGGGGGGGGGGGGGAGCACTATAAATAAAACATGGTTTATTTCTAATTCGATACCGGTGATTTACAAATGTGTATAAATGACATACTTTTCCGAGAATTTTCCTCACTTTTTAGTAAAGTATACTTTTTAAGGCATCCGTTTGTTGGAAAATGACAAATTCCTAAATTTATAGTCAGGCAAGAAATATGATTATTTAGAGGCCTTCATGTCAGAGCCCGCGAAATGGCGGGGCTCGGAGGCCTCGAGCTACCCCCACACTTTTTTTGAAAAAGTATATTAAAGAGAATATAGAAAGAAAGGGAGAATGGAAGAAATAATAGTGTCCTGCGAGATTCACAAAATAATAAGGTATCAAATATGCTCATCTGACCGTGATTAAATGCCTATAAAACCCCTGAGCCTTCGAAGGCTCTGCCCTCTAAATTCCACCTAGGGCCCTAAGGCGGGCCCTTGGATGCTCATCTTTCGGTAATTTAATGCCTAAAACCTCTGAGCTTCTGTGGGCTTCGACCCCTTGACCCCACGCCAATAAGTAACCTGCCAGTGTCACAAATAAGGTATCAAAATATGTTCATCTGGCCGTAATTAAATGCCTAAAACCGCTGAGTTTCTGGGGCTCCGCCCCCTCGACCTCACCAGGCTCCTTAATGCTTATCTGACCGGTATAAAATGTCTTAAACTCCTGAGCTTCTGGGAGCTCCGCCCCCTCGATCCTACGCTAATTAGGGTCATGCCAGTCTCACAAAAAAGGTATCAAATATGCTCATCTGACAGTAATTAAACGCCTAAAACCCCTGAGCTTCCGGGACTCTGCCCCTATAACGAATGGCCCTAAGGCGGGCCCCTGAATGCTTATCTGACCGTATTTAAATGCCTAAAACCCCTGAGCTTCCGGGGGCTCTGCCCCTGGACCCACCTTGGGCACTAAGCCGGGCCCCTAGATGCTCATCTGACCGTCATTACATGCCCATACCCCCTGAGCTTCCGGGGGCTCCGCCCCTTCACCCCCGCCGGGGCTTTGCCCCTAGACCCATCACCAATTTGCACTACGTTCTACCTGATCGTAAATACTGATCGTAAAAAGACCCCCGACCACTTTGAAAAACGTTTAGCGGGGCCGCATGTATGAGCCCGGATTTTTGTCTGCCCTCCAAACGTTTTTGCTCATTACATCACTGCTGGTCACCATTACGTTCCAATATTTGGCTCGCATAATTCCAAATGTTTGCCCCCCCCCCCCCCCTTCTAAGAAATCCTGGATTCGCGCCTGGGCTGATCTATCATGTCCCTAATCCTCAGCAAAGAAGGAAGCAAAAGAGAGTGGAATTTGTTACCGTAAAGCATTATGCGAACGGTGGCGTCCCCTGTACTATTATGTCTTTTTAAAAATATAGTTTTCTATTTAGCTTATAATATTATATGGAGACATCTTAATGATCTAGCTAATATTTCCCCCGCTCCAGTGATGAAAATCTTGCCCCCCCCCCCCTCCTTCGACTGAGAGTGAAACTTGTGAAAATTTGATTTGGTGACAAATATATTTTACAAGAAAACCAATTCAGCCCCCCCCCCCCCCCCCCGAAATAAATATAATTGTCCGACATCTGAATGTCCGAGTCATCGGTTTAATGGGGCTGGTGTTGGTTTGTTTGAGATTTAATAGCCTTTAGATAGTTTCATTGATGAGATATATATATTGATTCAAATCAGACTTAGTGATGTTATCGAGCATCTTACCAGTATTAAATTTCCATTTTCCTAAATAAACCTGTGAAACCTCGGTCTTTCGATACACAAAAGAAGATTACTAAATTTGGCGCATGGTTTAATGGTGTTCGCACTCGGTTAAATGGTGCAGGTTTGTTTGAGACCATATTAGCCTTTAGATGGTTTACTTAAGGAGATCGAATCAAATCATATACTGACCGATTTTATCGAACATCATTGTATCAAATTTCCATTTTCCTAAATAAACCAGGGGACCTCGGTCTTTCGATACACAAAGAAGTTTACAAAATTTGGCACATGGTTTAATGGTGTTGGCACTCGGTTTAATGATGAAGGTTTGTTTGAGACTGGAATACCTTTGCATGGTTTTATTATTAGATTATCTCGGATCAAATTATATACCTTGTGATGTAATTGAGCATCTTACCAGTATTAAATTTCCATTTTCCTAAATATACCCGGGAAACCTCGGTCTTTCGATACACAAAAGAAGATTACTAAATTTGGCGCATGGTTTAATGGTGTTGGCACTCGGTTTAATGGTGTTGTTTTTTTTTAGACTAATATAGCCTTTAGATGGATTCATTAATGAGATATATATCTAATCAAATCAGACTTAGTGATGTTATCGAGCATCTTACCAGTATCAAATTTCCAATTCCCTAAATAAACCCGGGAAACCTCGGTCTTTCGATACACAAAAGAAGATTTCAAAATTTGGCGCATGGTTTAATGTTGTTGGCACTCGGTTTAATGGTGCAGGTTTGTTTGAGACTATAATAGCCTTTAGATGGTTTCATTAATAAGATATATATCTGATCAAATCATATACTGAGTTGTATAATCGAACATTATAGTATCAAATTTCAATTCCCTAAATAACCCGTGAAACCTCGGTCTTTTGATACACAAAAGAAGATTACTAAATTTGGCGCATGATTTAATGGTGTTCGCACTCGGTTAAATGGTGCAGGTTTGTTTGAGACTATAAAGCCTTTAGATGGTTTGCTTAAGGAGATATATATCGAATCAAATCATATACTGACCGATTTTATCGAACATTACAGTATCAAATTCCATTTTCCTAAATAAACCCGGGAACCTCGGTCTTTCGATACACAAAAGAAGATTTCAAAATTTGGCGCATGGTTTAATGGTGTTGGCACTCGGTTTAATGGTGCAGGTTTGTTTGAGACTATAATAGCCTTTAGATGGTTTTATTAATGAGATATATATTAATTCAAATCAGACTTAGTGATGTTATCGAGCATCTTACCAGTATTAAATTTCCATTTTCCTAAATAAACCTGTGAAACCTCGGTCTTTCGACACACAAAAGAAGATTACTAAATTTGGCACATGGTTTTAATGGTGTTGGCACTCGGTTTAATGGTGCAGGTTTGCTTGAGACTATAATAGCCTTTAGATGGTTTCATTAATGAGATATATATCGAATCAAATCATATACTGAGTGATGTAATCGAACATTATAGTATCAAATTTCCAATTCCCTAAATAAACCCGGGAAACCTCGGTCTTTCGATGCACAAAAGAAGATTACTAAATTTGGCGCATGGTTTAATGGTGTTGGCCCTCGGTTTAATGGTGATGGTTTGTTTGAAACTAGCATGCCTTTGCGTGGTTTCATTAATGAGATATATCTCGGATCAAATCTTAGTAGTGGCGGATCCAGGGGGGCCGAAACGGCCGCGGCCCCCCCTATTGGCGGCGCAAAAAAAAGGAAAAAAGAAGAGAAAAGAAAGAAGAGAACAAAAAGGAGAAGAGAAAAGAAAGGAGAAGAGGAAAGAAAAGAGAAAAGAAAGAAGAAAAAAGAAAGAAAGAGAGAGAGAGAGAGAGAAAAGGAAAAAAAAAAGAAACGAAAAAAGCATTTGAAAGGGCATAATATTTTGGATGTCTTTTAAATAGAAGCTATATACTCAACAGTCAAATTTTAAATTAACGGTAGGGCCGCTTCACAACTCTTATTTTGCCCTTTATTTGGATTCAGCTCATATCACTCGCTTGTGCTTGTATTTGAACTCATGTTGCTAAAACTTGAAGTAGATTTATCCATGGTTGGTGTAATAGATCTTTCATTTCTACTAACCTAATTGTGTGCTATCACAATCATGATTGTTTCATTTTCCCTTTAAAGCAGGGCGTAGCCAGGGGCGGTAGGGGCAGTAAAAGAACATTGGATGAAAAAGGATCAGACAAGGAAATATTTTGAAATTCTGACAAGTCGAGAACGGTACAAACGAATCGTCCTATTTCTCTAATAATTTAATGAAATGTCAAAGCTTCCGCGCTTCGCTTGGGAGGGGGGAACTGAATTCAGACAAGGATTAAGAGTCGAGAATGGTACAACGAATCATCTTTCTCTGATAATATAATTGAGCGTCAAAGCTTCCGCGCTACGCGCGAGCGGGAAAAACTAAATTCAGACAAGGATTTAGAGTCGAGAATGGAACAACGAATCATCTTCTTTCTCTAATAATGTAATGAAAGGTCAAAGCTTCCGCGCTTCGTGCGTGAGGGTGAAAACTGAATTCAAACAAGGATTTAGAGTCGACAATGGTACAAGGAATTTTCTTCTTTCTCTAATAATTTAATGAAACTTCAAGCTTCCGCGCTTCGCGCGGGAGGGGGGGGGGGAACTCAATTCAGACAAGTATTAAGAGTCGAGAACGG
>NW_022145607.1:1638505-1925313 GCF_000002235.5 Strongylocentrotus purpuratus | reverse complement strand
CCCCCCCCCCCCCCCCCTACACTGAGCGACTTTTCGGCCGGCGCGATTTTCAGATTTTCGGGAGCAAAAAAAAAAAAAAAGTTGGGCCCCCTCCCCTAAGAAATCCTGGATCCGCGCTGCCTGCATGCCTGGTATTCAAAATGGTTACAGGTGACCTCTCTCCAATATCTTCGAAAACAATATATTGTTTCTACATTCAGTCCTTGAGGATGAAACCATACAAGCTATACCAAATCCATGAAAGATACTATTAACTTTAACATTACCATGGCAACGAACAGTGACGTAAAGGTTGTGTCCCAATGACTCTGGTCTGACTATCTATAGCAGAGAGGTGTTAGGATAGGGAGCAGAGCGATCAAGTTAGGAAGATCTGAAAGGGTTTGAAGGTCACGCCAGGCTTTGTATCTAAACCTACTCATATTGCCCCCCTCCCCCTCTCTCTATCCTTTATCTCTCTCTCTCTCTCTCTCTCTCTCTCTTTCTCTCTTTCTCTTCTTCTCCTTCCCTCTATCTACCCTTTTCTTTGTGTGTTCTACCCCCCTCCCCCTCCACCGAGTATAAGTGGATCGTGGAGTCCCGTTCGTGTGAGGGATAAGAAATAAAAAGGGAAGGTGAGGAGCATAATGTTATGATCCGACAACCCCCTCCTATTATACACGCCCGTTCGCTTCGCTCCATCATATTTTACCTACATATACCCCTCCGATGATGATTAGTTCACTCAATAACTTGATGATATACAGTAACCCGCATTATGATATTCTTGCTATGCTTGTGGAGTATCCTACACAGGATAATATGTTGCGCCCCCCCCCCCCCTCTGGAAATAGATGGAAACCCTTCAGTGCCAGCTTTCCTCGAATTTTGCACATGGCTTGTTTTACGTAAAGTCTCAGCTCCCTCGATCCCTGGTTTGGCAATCCCATTTTGGTTAGTAGGCCTATACCGAGACAATCTATACAAAGATCGATGACATGGATGACAAAGACTATGTTCAAAACGTTAAAATCCTTCTCCACCGTTTTTATCTCTTTCATTTTCAAACTTGTGACGCACGATTTCCCCGAGAGAGAACTCGCCATGTATCGGTATCTAATTGACACTTTCCTTTACGCTACCTGACCTTGTTTTGTTCTACAAAGCACGGAAGATGATTATTTATTTGTTAGCAGCACCGTGTTTGGACAAAACATGAGATATGGGTTTCATGGGTTTCGTGCCATGGATATGTAGCTCATTATATTTAGCTCTAAATAATCCATGACATTGAGCATTAGCTGTATTACTAAGCAATTTTCACACCATATGACGAACGCAATGGCGGTTTGTCCCAGCAGTCCTCTATCATTTCCTTCGCTGGAAAATTCAATTTTCTGGAAAAGATCACCAATTCCTTCAATAATGGACATTCATGAAATCGTCGCTGGAGTCTCTGATCTCTAGAGATTAACTTGGTTGATTTGTTGGTTTTTGTTTATTTTTTATGAATGAACTTTAATTATTCAGCTATCTAATCTGAATTTTCTGATAATAATAAAAGCCTAATATTGGCCTCATTATTATTTTTAACTGCAGCAACGCTTTTTAATACTGTCATTTGACAGTTCATACATTTCTCAACAATCTGAAATGTTAAGTCTTTAGATACTCGCACAATACGAATAGGCCTAATCTACTTACTTTGTAATAGGTCCATGCTTAAACCAGGGACATGCTAACGTCCCTCCTAGTTGAACGTTTTGTTTTGTTTTTTCTTTAATGCTCTGTTATCACTGCTATTTTTTACAGTCACGACGTGGGAGGGGGGGGGGGCGGGAGCTTATAGTGCCCGTCAAATTTCGGACCACTCCTATGCCATATGTGAAATAAAATGCCATATAAGCCATTTTCGAGCGGAGCATTGGAGAATTTAAAAGGGCACTTCCTCGTCAGCCCTTGATTATTTATATATATATTTCAATTATTATTATTAATTAGTTTATTTGTGTGTGTTTTTGGGTGTGTGTTTGTGTTTGTGTTTTTTATGGAGGCAGGGGAGGGGGGCACTTTGATCACGTGTTTCATTATCTTTGTTCTCACCTACGTACCCTTCCCCCCTTTAGTCGCCCCCCCCATCTTTTCTCTCTCTCTCTCTCTCTCTCTCTCTCTCTCTCGCTCTCTATTTCCCATCTCATCTTCCTGCTCATCCTCTCCGATCATTTCTATCTGAATTATGTTGGCTGTCGATCTGTTTTATCAGTTATCCCACATTAGGCCATACTGCTTATAGAACACATTCCTGATACTCCTCTTCTCGAATTCCCAGGAATGATTTTAATTCCATGTTTCAGAATCTTCCCTGACCGGGGTGTTTTAGCTTTTTTTTTTTTTTTCTTCTTGTAGTTCCATTTCTTTTTCTTCTAATTCTGGCCTTTTTTCTCTCTGCGTGTGTTGCGTTATTGCGTATGTCCACTTCATACTTTTGTCAGTAAATCATAGGGGTTCAATCACTAGGGTCTGAAAGGGGTAGACGATATCGGGAATATTATATTGGATGATATCAGTTGCCAGTTTCTAGGTGGATATTGTTATGAATGCCAAAGAGCGTTGCGTGTGCACGGTGCATTGCCGGAAACACAGGAAGCAGGAGAGGGGCACGGCCTGATTTTGTCCGAGCTATATGCCAGATTATGAGAACTTATAAGATGACCTGATGAACACCTTACAGATCTCAGGCATGACGGTCACTGAACGTAATGGTTGGGGCCAGTAGAAAGAAAGAAAGAAAACGAGGGGGGTTATAAGGTACTCAGAGCGACAAAAATACTTACCCGCAAAATATAAAATAAAATAAAAATGAGTAAAACGTCTTGAAACAACTTTAAAGTATTTTTTTTAAATAATTACTTGTTATCAATTACAATGAAAAGACAAGGATAAAGAAAGAAGCGTCGTTTCGAACTTTGTACACAAATTAGCGAAACTTATTAGTGATGGGAGTGAGTAAAAGAACGTCAGGTGCCGCCCCGGCTTCTCCAAACTTGCCTGCATAATTACACAAAGAAATTTGAGAAATAATAACTAATGAAAAACAATTGATGGTAAAACCCGTTCCGTTTGATCCCATTATTCACCCCCCCCCCCCCCCCAACCTCTAAATTCCACTTCCCTTCTTTTCCCTCTTGATCTATTTTCCAGTGACGTCACAGCTAATTAAGATCGAGTAATTATCTCTTGGAAAAGAAAAATGTTCGTCTAAAAATATCTAATCATGTTTAAATGACGTAAAGGAATTTCAGATAACAATCATTAGATAATCGTAGATAATTGGTCATGCCTATTGATTTTGAATCCCTAGGCCGACTTCGAATTGGAAACATTTTAAAGGACGGTTTCTTTTTTTCCTTCAATTTATCATAATCCTGAATTCGACTGATGAATACAAAATGGTGATGATGATAATGATGATAATAATAATAATAAAAACGTTACTTACAAAGCGCTTACCACTGCAGTCTCTAAGCGCTATAACAAACGAAATAGACTGATAAACAATTACATATTTAACAAAACAAAAAAGTACAAATAAACCTATACAAGTTACAATGCATATGAGTTAGTTAATCATTAAAAGCAATTTCGAATAAATTTGTCTTAAGACAAGTTTTGAATTGGTTAACAGTTTGACAGTTTTGCTGACGATGATGGTGATGATGATAACGATGCTGATGATGATGCTGATGATGATGTTGATGACGATGCTGCTATTGCTGATGATGATGATGATGATGATGACGATGCTGATGGTGATGATGATGATGATGATGATGATGATGGTGATGATGATGATGATGACGATGCTGATGATGATGCTGATGATGATGTTAATGACGATGCTGCTGCTGCTGCTGCTGCTGATGATGATGATAATCTTCAACATTATATGTCAACAAGCCAGGGCTGGAGGAGTTAATGGTCCATCGGCCGAAGCATGCTTCATTGATGGTGGACAGACTGACTGACAGGAAGAAAGGTGAACGACATTCAGTTTGTAAGATAGATGGGAGAGAGGGAAGGAGAGAGACGTAGAGAGACTGAGAGCCGGGGGAAGTTGAAATAACATGAGATGGAGAGAGAGAGAGAGAGAGAGAGAGAGAGAGAGCGAGACAGAGAGAGAGAGACAGAGAGAGAGATAGAGTGAGAGAGGCTTGACTTGGGGTATAGAATTGATGGATGAGATGATGATGCAGAAGAACAAAAGGTGACGTAGGTGTACAAAACAAGTACGGGCGGCACTGCGAGTCGAAATGTAGATATGGCAGTGCACGGGAGCTGAAATGTTTAGACTGAATCCCTTTTTTTTTAAACATGAAAAGAGACAGACATACAGACAGACATATAGACAGGCAGAGACAGATAGATTGTGTTGAAAGAAATCAGTGTAAAACGATATTAGCTGCGAGTAATTTTTTGTTAAAAACCATATTCGGATCTAAACACAACATAATAAAGTTTGATTATTAGACGTGGGCTTGTTCTGTAATTTTCCATTTTATAATTCAAGGAATCTCTCTATTCACAAGAAGCGCGAAGTCACGAAATCACGTTCTTCAGTCGTTAATGAGCGATACATTTTGTTGTGATGTTTGAGTTTATTTCCAATGTCGTAGAAACCTCTCGCCTTGTTAACATGATGATGAGAAGTGGATATAACAGCGGTCGAGCTAATAATAGGGGCTTTTCGTTTGTGTGGACGAGGACGGCGTTCACGTCCTCTAACGATGCAAATTAACGTCAGACACCCGTCCTGTTCACTACCTTATAACCCTTTTCGTTTTAAGTTGACACACGTTCTCTACACGATGACGTAATGGCCCCGCACGCGCTTATTCATTTTCTCCTTCTTTCACTTCTTATTTTGTTCTTCGTTTATTATTCTATTATACTCTCTCTATTTTTCTTATGATATTCTTTGTTGTTCCTTCTTCCATCTTCTCTTCTATCTTTCCATTGTCTATTCTTTATCATTTTCTCTTTCTGTCTTTCCTAATGTTATTGTTGTTGTTATCATTCTATCATTTTTCTTTCTATCTTTCCTCATATAATTCTTTGTTTCTTCCTTCTATCATCTTCTCTTAAGTTATTCTTTGTTTTTATCATTCTATCACTTTCTCTTTTTGTATTTCCTTACGTTATTCTTTGATTTTTCCTTCTTTCACCTTCTCTTTCTGTCTTTCCTTATGTTATTCTTTGTTTTTTTTCCTTCTTTCACTTTCCCTTCAGTCTTTCCTTATGTTATTCTTTATTTTTTCCTTCTTTCACCTTCTCTTTCTGTCTTTCCTTATGTTATTCTTTGTTTTTTTCCTTCTTTCACCTTCTTTTCTGTCTTTCCTTATGTTATTCTTTGTTTTTTCCTTCTTTCACTTTCTCTTCAGTCTTTCCTTATGTTATTCTCTGTTTGTTCCCTTCTTTCACCTTCTCTTTCTGTCTTTCCTTATGTTATTCTTTGTTTTTTTTCCTTCTTTCACCTTCTCTTTCTGTCTTTCCTTATGTTATTCTTTGTTTTTTCCTTCTTTCACCTTCTCTTTCTGTCTTTCCTTATGTTATTCTTTGTTTTTTTCCTTCTTTCACCTTCTCTTTCTGTCTTTCCTTATGTTATTCTTTGTTTTTTCCTTCTTTCACTTTCTCTTCAGTCTTTCCTTATGTTATTCTTTGTTTTTCCCTTCTTTCACCTTCTCTTTCTGTCTTTCCTTATGTTATTCTTTGTTTTTTTCCTTCTTTCACCTTCTCTTTCTGTCTTTCCTTATGTTATTCTTTGTTTTTTTCCTTCTTTCACCTTTTCTTTCTGTCTTTCCTTATGTTATTCTTTGTTTTTCCTTCCTTCACTTTCTCTTTCTGTCTTTCCTTTTGTTATTCTTTGTTTTTCACTTCTTTCACCTTCTCTTTCTGTCTTTCCTTATGTTATTCTTTGTTTTTTTTCCTTCTTTCACCTTCTCTTTCTGTATTTCCTTATGTTATTCTTTGTTTTTTCCTTCTTTTACCTTCTCTTTCTGTCTTTCCTTATGTTATTCTTTGTTTTTTCCTTCTTTCACCTTCTCTTTCTGCCTTTCCTTATGTTATTCTTTGTTTTTTCCTTCTTACACTTTCTCTTCAGTCTTTCCTTATGTTATTCTTTGTTTTTTCCCTTCTGTCACCTTCTCTTTCTGTCTTCCCTTATGTTAGCCTTTGTTTTTTCCTTCTATCATCTTCTCTTATGTTATTCTTTGTTTTTATCATTCTATCACACTTTTTTTCTGTCTTTCCTTATGTTATTCTTTGTTTTTTAATCATTCTATTAATTTCTCTTTCTGTTTTTACTTTCTGATTTACGCTGCGATGTAGCAAGATGACGTCATTCTGACGACGGGTCACTAGTTTTCTGACGAACCTCAAATCATAATAATAATAATAAAATAATAAATTTAATTTATATAGCGCTTAATACAAATGTCTCTAAGCGCTTTACAAATCATCGATGAACGGGTTCGCAAATGTGGCCTGACGACGCCAGACGACCCGACGCATGCGCAGATCGCGGAAATGACGTCACATATTAGACGTCGACTATGTCAACGTGACAAACGAAAACCCCCTAATGATTGATTCACGACGCTCCTGGTTATAACGGATGTACGTATACATGTATAAAGAATACGAAATAGCTTGTGAGGGGGCTTGTTTACAAGTTCCAATAGAACTATATACCATTCCTGAGGTATGCATTAATGGTCACATGCACCTGCATCTGGATGGGCGAGGGTTCATTAGGTGAATGACATCAATAGAATACACGAGGAAAGAGAAGGGCCCATTTACGTCAAAACAGTTTAGGGTTATGAAGAAACACTCCAAAGATCGACACAGGAAGCTTTGAAAACATAATGGTGTCTTTAATAGCCATGCGTTAAATAATGTTCATTCATTTTATTAAGGGTCCCTAAATATCTATCTATCTATCTATCCATATATCTTTCTATCATATGTTCCGTAGCTTGGTGGCTGTTGAGGCGACAATCAAATGGACCTTGAGACACAGGTTCTTCATAATTTCCTGTCTTCAGCTGTTATATCTGTTCCCTGCCTAGATGAAAACATTTGGTCTCTTTAATATTAAAATATATTCCTTCTTTTTTCTTGATAACTTAATGAAATGTGTTGATGTAGTTATCTCTCTCTCATAAATTATGTTTCCTCTGATAATCAGAAGCACGTATAATTGCGGATGTGATTAAAACGAGGGGAAGATCGTGATCAATGTGATGTTCCAAAATTTGATTCGAGGAAAAGATGTCGATAGGGATAGGTTGAACGACATTTGGATGTAGTGCGACAACACGCCCATGTAGACAGATCGGGTGAAGTGACGGGAGGAAGAGAAGGAGAGAGGTTCAAAGAGATGATAGAGGAGTGGAGAGAGAGGGGGAGAGAAAGGGGGAGAGACAGAGGAGAGAATGAGAGATAGGAAGAGGGGGAGGATGACTAATTTGTAGATGAGATGAGCAATATATGGGGGAGGTATAGGGGGACATGGAGTGAAATAGAGCGAAAGCTGATCGTACAGATTTATGACCGAGAAAGAAGATGTTTAATACACAGTGAACTATTTAGCGAAGATAGAAAAGAAGGGAAAAGAAGGGGTGGTTTATTTGTACATACATAAAGCATTTATTCATATTCAATGATGATATGTGTTTTGCCGCTGTGCCGTCTTGTTTAGAATTGATAAATGTAATGTTTTTTATTCATTGTACGTTTACGTTGGCTGAACCGTACGTTGTTATTGAGGTGTTTTTTAAAATTATTATTCTAGTGGTCCTTATTCTGCATTGTACTGTGAAACGCTGTAACCACAAGGAAAAGGCGCAATAGCTGATACTCTGTGGATTGGATTGGATTAATTGCGTAATGATAAGATAGGATAATCTTGTGTGCGGCAATATGATGAGAATAAAGGAATGTGGCAATAACTTTAGCCCCCTATTTGAGACCTCTCATTGACAGGTACGGTTCTTGTTGATGAGTATCAGACCCGGTAACTTGTCTGGTTTAAACAATAAATTATCATGAAATATTACTTTAATTATCCTAATTTAATGACAAACTGATTTAAAGTATTTCACCATTCCATGGTTTAGTGAACACAATGATCGATTTATGTTCATTTAACTTTATACACTCTAAGTCCGCAAACTTTTCTGAGACTATACATATTAGCGTTTCACACTGTTAAGGTGTATAAAATATGTGACATTTCTCCAATGAGCTGTTTCCAAGAATATGTTCTGCAATCTTAGAAAGATGGATGAATTTCACATTTCGTCAACTGAGTAAGGGCATTGCATTAGTAATGTTCCCATGCAAGACCGATCAAGTAGCCAGCCATGGGATTTCACTCCAACGCAGTTTTCGAAAGTAAATATAGCTTGACGTCACGGTTATTTGTATGGCATTTGGATTAAATTGTGACTCAATCATTGCCGGTGCTCTGAAGGAAATATTTATTATTGAGTGTCGGACGACATTTTGATCATATTACAATTTGCAAATACGATACAGCCAAACTTATTTAATGAGTCTATTTTAGGACCACTATTTCCGAATGCTGTAAAGCCGCCTTTTACAAAATCCTAATTTGATGCGCCGAAGATGAATGTTTCAGTACGAGCATATATTTTTTTTCGAAAATGGTTTGGGATTTTGCTAATGGTCACCTATATTATGTCAAAATATTTTGACCTGCAACGATTTGAATATAATGTAGTGAAGTTGACATTGCTGTGACTCCCTCAAAATGCTTTTCTACTCTGTCTATCATACTTTACATTATAAATACACTAACGCCATGATAACTGTTTATAAAGCTACATGACTACCCCCCCCCCCCCACTCCAAAAAACGAACCCGATCACTCCAACTACAAGCAAAGATGCAGTAAGAGACTATATCAGTTTTATATGAAAGATGCATTTATAATATTTCTGTGAAGAAATCCATTTACAAAATACATCGTACCACACATAAATTTGATATTTACTTGCAGCACAATTGCAAAATGTACACCTGTATTAAGATCTAAGTTTAACATCTATAATGACCTGTAATATAATCTGACAAAATAATTGAAAAGTAGTACACTTGGCAATAACTGTACATACATCTATATATTTGGGTCGTGTCTCAATATCAGATTATAGATGGCCTTATGAAATAGTTATAAAAGTCTAACAATATGACGTGCAACTGCTTCTATAACGACGGGCCTATGTTGGTACAAATTCAAATTATTTAATCATTTTTATACAGATTAAAAGCTGTAATAGTATTCTTTACTTTATGCGTCGCTATTTTGTCTACATAAGCCCTATATAAGTTACTGAAAATGTAAATATACCAGAATATATTAACATTTCAAAGGGAGGATTGACATGCAGCTCTGAACCACGTTTTAAGGGTACTATGTCCCATTTGCAGGCCCAAAAAATGAAAAAGTTAAATTCCACCTGCATTTGAAAGATTATACTAATTCAGAACTTCCCTAAAAAAGGTGGGGTTTGAAAATGTCTTCAAGTGGGAAAATAACGACTATTAGTTGTCAAATCGACTTTAGGGCTATAGAGCCCCAAAGTAATAGTCTTGATTTTCAGACAATTGTACCGAATGGTCATACGTTTTATGCTGCGCAAAAATTCAATCAGTTTAATCTTGGCCATCACAAGAAGTGGGTTATTGATGTAGACAAATGCTCATGTACCCTTTACAACTCTTTTCATGTATGTTATTACCAAAGAAGAAAAAAGCCAGTCAGTCACTCAATAGTGTCTGACAGTGAAGTCTAGCAAGTAAACGGGTTTCCTTGCATAATTTGAATATGAGGACACTGCTAACGTTTAAATTTCACAGATAGGACATACATGACATATTCATAATTCCTGCAAAGTTCTACAGCATTTGAGGTTGGCTGCAAAAGGGACATAGTACCTTTAAGGGTACTATGGTCCCATATATTAAATGTCCTCCGTTTTACGTCATTACTATTGGTCATCTATATATCTATACCATCAACAACGAAAGGACAACATTGGGAGGTTGGGGGGGGGGGGGGGTTCCAATATTTAATGGGATGAGGAAACGGTATGACGTGGAAATCATTATTTCCATCAATCTTTGGACGTGTGTCATGTCTGGCATTGACGCACAAGGTTATCTGTTTTAACCAATCTGTGTTTTCATTCGCTTAATAATCTTTGTCACCATGCCTCTGTTCATAGTTTCGTTTTGCTCATCCCAAAATGAAATCATCACACTGTTATCATTAGCCTTTATCTAAAGTAGCACATACTAACATTGAATAATAATGCACCTGTAATATTCTATTCCGCGTTATATGGCGCTTGATATATCGACGATGTCTCGAAGCGCTTTACAGATATACCCCGGTCATTGGATTGAAGCTCGCTCTCACACAATGTGTGCACATTCTCACTCCCTAGGGAGTTTTCCAGTCAGGCACCATTTTGCAGACGCTAACAATGCTGAGCATACTACATTAATGTTCGCATCGTACCAGGTACCCATTTAGCACCTGGATGAAGTGTAGCAAATGTAGATTAACGTCTTGCTAAAGAACGTTAGTGTCGGGCTGGGATGTGAACTATACAGTCCGGCGAGTTATCCACCTCTACAATTAACCATAGATAGAGGAATATCAAGGATGTTTCAACATTAGGGGTATATCTCCTTGGCATGTCCATGTGATGACCATTCATTCCAAGTTGTATTCATTTGGGGCCTTCATATTGGCAGATGTTTTCTCTACGTTGGATACGCCATTCATACAACCTGTATGCCTAATGTCTTACATTCCGGATATCATCCTTGCAAAATAAACTATTGTCATCGTGAGACTTTACAGTCCAAAGAAGTGCGATGACCTAAGTTATTTAATCATTTACCATAGCAAGGTGTTTTTACTAAAGTTAATGTTCAATTGAGTAATATATAAATAATGCACAAAGCAAGACATATCAGGAATATACGACACTTCTTTCGTTTAAACAATGTTCTTCATTAAAATACAGTTATAGAAAATGAAGATATCATGTCTCTCTCATGTCATTAAATTGTCACGGTACGCGTATAGGCCTACTAATGATCATTTAACAATCAATTGCGTGTCATCATTTGACATCGTATAACTCGCATCAATATGATCGATTCGTTGTATTTTCTTCTTGTCAGTCATTTCTCTGCAGGATTTTGATGGCGATTTCAAGCACTTGCATTTCTTCGTTCGACAGCAGACGGCACACACGAACGCTAGAACCAAAATGGCGAGGGCGACCAGGCAAGCGACGATCACGGCATTGGCGTCGCTGCACCTGGTAAAACCCAAGTGAACGTGGTCATGGTGTCTTTCGTCTGGAACGTGAGGATCCGAGCCGCGGGGACGGTAGGTCTTTGATAGCGCGATGACTCGCTCAGATGATGTATTGCCCTTACGATTCCCAACGGTACATACTAGAAGGCGACTGTCGTCCTTTTCAAGAAGTCGTACGATTTCCAGGGTCCTGTTATCATCGTAAAGCCGATATCGTGATATATCCATTGGCGGGATGAAGGACCATTCGATGCTGGTCGGCTGAGGGTGAGCGATGATCTCACATACGAAGATGGCTTCGTCACCGGTGGACAGTACTGCCTTGATAGGTCTGATCGCTACACGAGGAGGATAAACAACACGCAGTGGTCCAACATTACAGGTACTTGTATAGAAAGGGAAATCTGAACTTCTAGCACGGCATGTATACGTTCTTCCTTCGTCAGCCTCTGAAACATTCATAGTCAAGACGGCGAAACCCGGAACAGTTGAGTAGTCGATATCGGTCGTAGGCAAGTCATCATAGGCACCTTGAAGTTCAAGCATGACTGATGGTCTTCCCTTCTCAGATATACAAGCCGGGATGTTCTCACCAACCTTCAGCTCCCTGGACGCCTCACGGAAAGGACAGTAGGGGTATTTCTTGACCGGTGTATAGTAAACAGTGACCGTCGCTCTCCGAGACTGCCCCGCTACATCTTGAAGATGGTTCCCTGTCTTGTTGTAAACCATGCATTGGTACTCGCCATCGTCCATTCGTGAAATATTAAAGATGTTCAGCTGAAAGGAACCCTGGGCGAAGTCCTGGATGACACGATATCGCTTAAGATCGACGATGAGACTGTCACCCATCACGTCAGCGCCGATGCTGATGGTGATGTTGTTCTTGCGCCAGACCACCTCCTGGTTAGCTAGGAGCCTATCAATGACGCAGTTGAGATGGAATCGAGACCCCTGATCAACCAATATGTCATTGGGCTCCTTGGTGAAAGTCATGGCGTTTATCAATGCCACGCTGCACAAAATAAATAAAAGTTGTAAAGCCATATTTTCTGTCGCAAGAATTTACTAGTAACTATATTACAATGTATGAAGAGTGTTTAACCAGTTTGGCCAAAATTAAATTGCATAGCCTCCGGGGTAGCACTGCACAAATCAATGCTTTAGCAAAATATAGCAGCCATGAAGTATATAATTGTCAAGTTTCAGCAGGCCAGTTGGCCTATGCGTGATGTTCCGCTTTCGAATTTACAAACGTTGCAGGGCATATCACATATCCACAGTTATTAATCCAATGTAATCTGTATTAAATCCGTGAATCCCTGTTACTAATAATTGAATTCTGTATGGTGACGATTCGTATAGTTCTCTGCGGTTAAGTCGATCAAATCGTTCTACAACAGGCGCACAACATTTCATCGGAGCTTCATTAGAGACAGTCAGGTTCTCAGAATCAAACGAGGATCACGAATAAAGTGTCACTTTCTCTACACAAATATCAACAAATCACCTCTAGGGCTCTACTCTGTACTGCGTGTGGTTGTTAAAACCTGGACAGACTGCCAATTTGAGTAGAGTACAGGTTCCCGTGCAAGTCACAATTCATCATTCGAGCTGAGTTTAACGTGAGACCGTTTAGGAAGTCTGTGCCAAACAGGGCTGCATGCATGCTCGGAGTTGGTAATGTCAGTCAATGTTTGAGTGATTCAGAGAGGGGAAATATAGGCTGCTGCTACGTCCCCGACCCCCAGTGTCAGGGATGTACGGGTGTAGCCAGCCAAGGGGGCAAGGAGGGGTTAAAACTGCCCCTCTTTCCCCAACATTTCAGATTAGGGCTTATATCCATCCCACGAGCACTGTAAGCTATCTGTTAATGTTGAGCCTATATACACAAGAGAAACTGATGTACATTTATATGTTGACCTTATAATTACCTAAAAGAGAGATACATAATTGTGTCATTTGAATAAAACTGTGATTAATGGGATGCCTCTATGCGTCATAAGTGACAGCATTGCAAGAATTCTCCCCTAGCCTCCCATATATCATTCAATGCACTTCGTGCCTCTTAATTCTTAGATCCAACAGAAAACATTTAAAAGATATTCAGATATTCAAGCAACGACCCCCCCCCCTCCCCTCCCCCTTGCACCTCTTTTCTCGCGTAATGAGTTTAGGTGGGTCGCCATTGCCAGGGGGGGGGGGGGGGGGGACGTCGGCCGCGGTCACCGTTTTGAAAGTAAATACTACATATATGCTTAACGCTATATACCCTATCCATGGACCAATGACATGAGAGGCTTTCATATATCCTCCTCCTATTTCTGCTCACCCTGGATCTGTCTTTGACTGGGTACGCCCCTGTAACTAGCTCTGAGATGTGACGAGGAGAGAGTGCAGGCCAGTTACAGGAAGTCGTAGCTGATTTGAGCTCACGATAACTAACAGCGTGGGGTAGCAGCAAAAAATATTCACTTTCAGGGATGGAGAAGTGAAACTTTTAGATAATCTGTACTGATTAACGACTTCATATTTTGTAAAATGATGGTTTATTTTATCTGTCAAGGTCATGTTTCATAAATAAGAATAATTTGTTCTTGTAATGGCGCATATAAATTCGCGCCCCAATAGAACTTTTAACAAGAGAGCATAACAAAAGTTAGTTTGAAGAATTATTTCTAGACGCAAAAAGGATAAGTTGTTCTTGTAACGGCGCATATAATGTGCGCCCCAAAAGAACTTGAAAAAAGAGAGCATAAAAAAGTTAGGTTGAAGAATAAGTTATAGACGCAAGCTATTCTCATTTGAGATATCCGATCTTCCAGACTTTATTCTTCTAATAATACCCTCAACACTCCTTCCTTTTCACCATGTAATTTGATTGCGTGGAGGCCTAGCTATCCTGGAACAAGAAAGGGGGGAATGGAGGGACTTTCCCGTAAATGCGTCGATCATGATGAGAATTGTTAACCGAACAGAGACTCGCCAAATCACTTGTCGTCAAAATCAGGCTTGTATATTGTTACGAATATCAAATTAGAGACGATTTGGTTACCTTTTGATCCGAATTCGTGGTTTATTATACTCAACTCGAGCAACGTCTCCCAATGGTCATATGGCGAATCATCTAATTTGCATATTCGTAACAATATTCTTGTTCAACCCAAGTTTAGTCATTAGATAGCAGACATAACGACAAGTCTGAATTATGATTATTTTTCTCCATATATTTTGAAACGAAAGAGGTTGAACATATATGCTTTTCTTTGTTTTTGTAACTCCACTCAGACATGGAATACCTTTAGACCCTAAAATACGTTTTACAATCCGTATTTGTTGTGAACAAGAGATGCAAGGCGTAGCTCACCCAGGATACAAACCCTCAGCTGATAGGGGCTTTTTTGGGATGGTCAGCACAAATGGAGGGTAAAAATGTTCGAACTTGATAATTTGAAACAAATTTTGAAATGTTCGAAATGCTCTCCACATGACCCCACCCCCCACCCCCCCCCCGAACATGATCAAACGAAGTCCATCCTTCAAATCCTGTTCAGCATGAGGCAGGTGCAGGACCAACCCCTACCCCCCCCCCCCCCCCCCTCCGACTGTATTGTTCAATGTATTATGTATAAAAAGGCTCGCGGCCCTCTTGGCCTTTCTGGATTAGTATTTGCTATACAAATAAAAATTAAAAAAACACATAAACAACAAACAAACAAAAACAGACACAACGTTAGCATGGTTATAAGGATGGATAATTAAGGCCAGAATTCCTTGCTTGAATCGTGTCTCCAGTGACCGCAATGACCTCTCGAGGATCCCTCACAGGAAAGCAGAAGAGGGTGAAGCAATGCCTCTCAGTTACTATCCGGGGGAGTCACGGCTAACCTCTACCGGGACTTGAACCCCCTTCCCCCGATGAAATACTGAATAAACCTTGACCAGATAGACATCGCTATGGTTAATACAAGAACAGTATACAGTGAGTGACAGTCTTGAGCTGACGATAGACTGTCACGTATTGCCTGAAGATCCTTGGCAGGATTTAGGCTTCGCTATGGTGGGACAGTTCACCCAGGGTATATACTTACCGGTACTTGCTTGAGGTTTTTCCCCTATTTTACTCCTTCTTGAGACAGTTCACCCAGGGTTGCTTACTGCATGGTATTTGCTTGAGATTTTCCCCTTTTTTACTCTTTCTTTCTTTCTTTTCTTATTTTATTCTTTTCCTCTTTATTTCATTCTATTTTTATTTATTTTGTTTAGGGTGGGTCTCCTTTTTGTGTGCTGTCACGACACAATGATACGACGTACGTGGTATATTCATTGCAGCTGCCACAATTACAATACTGTTAGCTAACGTAAAATTTCTCTGGAATGTTAATTTTAGAAGCGCGTTATGGGTATGGTGGAATTAATATATATTTCATAATTAACATTATCAAGTATGATTGAATGATTCCCAAAGGGGGAAGGTAGCATATTTCAAATGAGAGATATTCACCACAAAACAAACAAAAAACCGTCAAAACTGTTAATCCTCTCTACGATTTCATATATTCATTAGAAACAATCGTTAGATTTCTTGAAGCATCTCCAAGACTTCAATGCTTATTCTGTCTGTTTTGCCCTAATAATCTGAGTTGAGTATTATCCGGTTTAGGAGGTGGGATTATTCTCGCCCTTGCTATGACCATTTGCATGTACCAGCTTTCAGCATGACAAGCATAACAAGAGCGAAACAGCGTTCATCTTAAAATAGGTATTATATGGGAAGAGTGTCGCCGGTATATCCCCCTATATGTCTCAAGAGGATATTTCGGGGACAGCGTTACAGGAAGGCAGTCTGTTTGACATTCTCTATTTCAAGGTCAAGGCGAGCTCTTCATCCAGGGTGTTAAGATCATCAAGGTAACTTGTAAAAAAGACAAACAACTAATGTCAGTTAACTGTTTGTCTGAAAATTAAATTTGTATACAAATTTTGGCATTCACAAAATGCGTTAAAAAACAAGGAGATTTACGACGTGGAAAAATTGTTGTTATTCTTCTTCTGCTCATTCTTACTTTTATTACTTTTATTACATAATCATGATAATACGTTTAGTTGCTCTCATAATATGTCATGTAGAAATCTTGTCGTTGTTGCTGATGTTATCAATTTGTAACATGTTTCCTGTTTGTATCTGTTGTATATCACAGGACTGAATAATTGTTGTAATATATAAAATAAATAAATAAATTCTGAACTTATTAAAACGGTTAAGGGGACGTCAGATTTATTTACAAAATGAAGAGAGGCGTCTCATGCGTCTAAGGGTGACGTGGGGGGGGGGGGGGGACTCAATAATTAATGAGAGAAAGACAATCCATTCCCAGAATTTAAGGTATTTGACCCCCCCCCGCCCCGCCCCGCCCCGCACACACACACGCACACACACAGCTTCACCCACCTCGAATTGACACATCTTCCTATTTTTCCCTTTATTTCCACTTTTTCTCTCTTCCGTTTATATCATACAATCAAGTTTATTGGGACAACATTTTTCATTTGTTTGCCGAAAACGTAGCTCTCATAACTGTGTGAATTAGATTTTGAGAACTTATAAGAACTCCACGACAAACTTTAGACGTCTTGATTATACCTTTCAAATTCGATTCTTGGCTCAGACGCTACTTGGTCTTGGCCAGGGTGACTGTGGACTATCCATCCATCTAATTCAGAGGATATCAGTTTTAACTTTACGCAAACTGTTTCAAGAATCTCCTTTCACGATCTTTCCTTTCTTGATTACATTATGGTATGTGAACAAGAAAATAGTGTAACAGTGTTTATGTATCATAATATAAGACAAAATGATGTATTCGGAAAACGATATTAAGTAGTGTCCATAGGTCGGTTTTAAGTCTCTCCACTATGGATCCACTCTAAAACCGTGCAAATTGTTTGGGAAAAACGAAGTACTTTCTCTCTCTCTCTCTCTCTCTCTCTATGACTGATTGAGGGGACTTGGTAACATTGTTTAGATGAGAGAAAATGGTGCTAAGGTAGTGACTTCAATGCTAGATGTACAATTAAAGATAATCTGAAAGTTTGAGTTAAAAGGGACCATTTTTAATGATAACAATTGGGCCCAACTGATCTGATTGATTCTTTAATTCTCTCAACTGTAATCTTACAATTTAATTACATTTTAGGCGAATGTAAATTATCACAAAGCAATGAATTGGCTCTATTTACCATTCCATATATATATATATATATATATATATATATATAAGTATTGACAGATTTTTAAAAGCCTGTCTTATTTTCAAGGAAGAACGGTTGGGAAAATTCAAAAATGGTTGGGAGAATTTACTATTGATCACTGGTAGAGGGTGTTGCATAGTGACACCTTCAAAGAAAACCATAAATAACTTTGTGGTTTGAGAATTTTCTCAGGATTTTTTGCCTGTTACTGAGAGGGTAAGTTCAGTAGAAGGAATATAATAAGTGACATTTCATACAGAAATTACACAGTTTTTTCATCAACATTCAACAATGTTACTTAGTCACTTAATATAACGAAAAATATCTTTAATTACCGTTCTACATTGTGGATGACACACAAGCGTGACACATTATGTTACCATGGCAATGATGTACAATCAGATGATTATCACAACAAAACGTGTTGATATAGGTCAAAGTATTATTTTCTTCTCTCTCTCTCTCTCTCTCTCTCTCTCTCTTTAGATCATTAATTTGGCAGGGCTGACGCGGTTCTAGAAGATTCTTTTTTCGAAGGGTTTATTTGAGGGTTTTGGGGCTTGGGGTTCTTGTTTTAATTTTCTACAATTGTGGATGGACTTGAAGAAATTGAGAGGGGAGGGGGGGGGGGGTCTTGCGCTTAATTAGAGACAGTTAAATAGCAAAAGTAAAACTGAATTATTTTCTTGCATTTAGCAGCAGGTATCTGTCGATAACTCAAGACCTACATTATTTGATTATGTTTATTTTGATTTATTTTCATGGCTCAAATTCAAACATCAAACTTCTTTTTTTACCTGGAGAAAGTCGAAATAATTCATGAATAAATAGCGATGTGATAACGATGAACCTACATATTTTGCCATCTTCATATGCAAGAGAGAAATGAAATCTTTGTTATTTTTCAAACTTGTTAGTTTTACCAGATTTTGTAATAATAAACCGATGCCAAATATGTTGGAGACAGTGTAAAGATGTTACATCTTTTGGTTTTGGCAAAGCGCGTGTTAATCTTCCTACGATCATTATCAGCAATTGAAAAGTTCTTGTTATTGTGATTATTGATATGGCAAAAAATCCCAGTGGATATAGATGACAAAACCACAGTGAAAGCAGACGTGTGATGGACTGATTTCACTAATGAAAGGATTTCCTGGTTTCAACACATGAAGGTCGATGCAATGCGATGAGATTTTGAGCTGAGAGTTTGGGAGAGGATTTCAGTATATGACACTTTGAACGTGTAGCAATACACATTGTAAATTAAAAGATGATTAGTACTACAAAATCGGAGAATAGCGTTGACGAGTTGAAGAGAGTCATAGCGCTCGTAATCAGCGCCGGCTCGTTATATTCGCGCCTTGTTCCTTTTAGTTTCCGTTTATATTGATCGATTTCGGCTTTCTGTTTCATTCTTGCGTTTTACTCTGATGAGTGCAAGTCGAAAATACACATTGTGTATTTTAAAATGTATCACTTTCTCATGTTGTGTAATCTGGTTGTGACTTCTTGACAAAGGTCAGTATATTCACAAGAGCGCCCAGGTTTACGTTGATAAATATTGGGGTTATTCGTTACTCGATTTTCTGATGGTTCTCTTTTCCAAAGTTCATAACTCCCAAACCCAAATTTTCCATAGGCACACGAGGGGTTTCATAATTTCTAGAATAAAGTATATAGGTTTCAATATTCCGGGGTTCCTATGAATATACTCAAACCAATAAAATTAACGGTTATGTGGCGTGGGGGATGAGCCCCTCCCCCCCCCCCTCCGAAAAAAATAAACTGCGAGGCACATGTAGAAAGTTAATGTAAAATACCCAAAAGCCCCACCCCCTAAGCTCCGCCTATATAGTAATATAAAACCGCTTCTTGTTCTTCTTTTTGTTGTTTATATTTGTATTATTATTGTTATTATTATTGTTATTATTGTAATCATTATTATTCCTCTTCCTCTTCGCCTTCCTCCTCCTTGCCACCTTGATCTCCCACCACTATCTCTCCTCTTTCTGTCTCCTCCCTGTATTCGTCTCATCCATTCGTTCTCGTCATCTTATCAGCTAGCGTGAAAGTGCATTATAGTCCTATAATGAGCTTGGAAAGAGGTGGATTTTGTTTCTAAACTAAGCCAGACAAGCGGCCGACGAAAGTTTCGTTACCATGGGAACGTCGCAAAGCTTATTAGCACATAACCTTCCATAAATATGGGGGAAATACTTGAATTTTTCTTTAATTAGTCTGTTAATGAGTGATGCGTGGTGGTTGAGTTGAAAGTTAGGGGACGAACGGGACATCGTGGACCCAATATAGCAGGTTGCCTTCGAGGGAAGGAAAAACCTCGTTAAAGGCGATATCCGTCCGCCAGTATCTTGACTGAAAATCAGAGGATTTGTATTTTTACATTCATGTAAACCAAGTGTAATTCGAGAAGTTTCACGGCCTGTCATCGCTTATGTAAGATTTCTGTGGTGAGCCTTGTAATATGAACTCACAAGGCATACATCTTTCGAGAACTTTTTCAAGGAAGCGCAACTATATATACAACACATGTAATTTTATAAAGTGAATCCAAAAATATACTTAACTAACAGTACCCTGATGCCTAGTTTTGAGAATGAATGATCGTGCAACATTCTTAACTCGGTGGTCTGTTTTCCATGTTTCAAATTAAACTTTGTTTATTTCTGTCCACATGTATTTTCATTTTGAACCTCAGTAAGATGAATTCATCTAATTAGTTTCAATCGTCGAACTGTACGGTCGTATTATTGACTGTAATCCTGTACGATTGACATGATAGAGATACATGGGAAATACACAATTTAAAAATATAACAACTAAGTGTGTGTATTCGGTTTTAACAGACGTGTATCAATCAGATATGATTATTTACGTCTGGGGACCGACCTTTAAACGTCACCATCCGAAAGACGTGATTCAGCTTCGAACCTGCGTCCTCGGCTGAATCAATTTGTAACTTCCACTTATAGCTGGATTACAGGCGCACGCCACAACGCCTAGTTAGACTTTATAACAACTGAACTTGTAATTCTAAGTATATATAGAGGCAGAGCCGTCATTGTCATTTGGATCCTGCTTGAACAATGTCAATACTCAGTTTTATCATTGTTAAGTTAAAAGGTTAAAACAAACCTACGATGTGTTTCTTTCTTCTTGTGCAGTCGATGGTGAGTTTCAGCCTGAGAAGGATCGTTATCATCTCTACGTCTCATTGGCCTGTCCATTCGCTCACCGTACTATCATCACAAGGAAGATGAAAGGACTGGAAGATGCCATCGGAATGACCATTGTAGACTACCTACGAGATGAGAATGGATGGGCATTCACTGATCAGGTATCATTAAAAAGCATGGTGGCTCAGGGGTTAGAGGAGTATATAGAGTAAGGGTTCGAAACTATGTCGATGGCTGATCATACCATCATTACCAGGAAGATGAAAGGACTGGAAGACGTCATCGGAATGACCATTGTAGACTACCTACGCGATGAGAATGGACAGGCATTCACTGATCAGGGAGCGTTTCACAAAACTTGTCATCGGTGACAAATGACAGTTTTTGTCATAAGCTACTGAAATCCTTGCTTCTGATTGGTCATCAGCAGATTTGTCACTGATTTTTGTCATTTGTCATTGATAAAAGGCTTTGTGAAACACCCCCTCATGTATCATTAAAAAGCATGGTGGCTCGGGGGTTAGAGTAGTAGGGTAAGGGTTCAAAACTATGTTGGTGGGTCACAGTGCTATCATCACTGGGAAGATGAAAGGACTGGAAGACGCCATCGGAATGACCAATGTAGACTACCTACGAGATGAGAATGGATGGGCTTTCACTGATCAGGTATCATTACAAGCTTTCAAAAAAATATTTAAAAATCTATGAAACAAATTCAGAAGTAAACATATCAAAATATGAGATGTATGCAGGACTGCACACCAACAGGAATACAATTGTATGTCGATGTCATGGGCCCTTTAAAAGGATGGTACTGTATTTCAGAGGATCAGTGGCGTATCCATAAAAATAGAGGTGCAGAAACATCCAGGGTTATTCAATTCATGTAGCTATGCCTTCCGAACCCACACTACACACTCGGCAGGTCCTAGGTTCGAAACCAAATCAATGAACTAATGACTTCAAAATTACCAAACACACCGGATAAGAGTTAAAGTCCCTCGTTAAAGTCCCCTGGCAATTAAAATCTAGGCATGATTTTTAATTTTTTACTATAGAGGGAAAATTGACGGAAATTGTAGCGTCTGCCTTGGAAAGACGTAGAAATCTGCATTGTCATTAGCATCCCCTTCTTATATTTAAACAAACAAGGGGGACAAGGACTGAGCTTTAGACTAATGATAGTTGTTTCATACCAGTCCCAGAGAAAATCAGAAGTAAAAATACAAGTTGTACAATTCGCTGAAATTTTGTCAACAGAGTTTAATTTGGCAATGTTTTCAATTAGGATAAGAGAACGAAAGATTTCAATCGCAGACAGACATTCACAAGTTGTGCTGTTCTCTCTCCCCCTCTCTCTCTCTCTCCCCCTCTCTCTCTCTCTCCCCCTCTCTCTCTCCCCCTCTCTCTCTCTCTCCCCCTCTCTCTCTCTCTCTCTCTCTCTCTCTCTCTCTCTCTCTCTCTCCATTTTCTTCTGTTTACAACAACGACAAAATGTTTTCAATGATTTGAGTATCCTAATATTTTGATTGAAATGTACGTTAAAAATAAAAATAAAACTATCATTGAATGCTGGAACAAAATAGTATTATCAGAGTTGTAAAATGTTTTTTCCTTTTTATTTCCCTTTGTTTTCCATACCTTCGTTTGGCCATGATTACGCATTGGTTTCTGCAGTTCACTCGGAAACCAATGACGCTATATATCTTAGCATGGTTTCCTAGAAACTGCTAAATGATACCTTTAATCATATTAAGGGAAATATATGGGATCCATTTCGTTTTAATAACTTGCACCCAACGAGGGTCCTGAGTACATACTGACACCCTGGAACATACGGCATGTTGTGTCATGTCACGCACAATTCCACTTTGAGTCATTGCCTCTTTGGCGGGAAAAACTGTAGGAGAGAGAGAGAGCAGAGAGAGAGAGAGATAGAGAGAGAGGGGGAATAGAGAGAGAGGGAAAGAGAGGCAAGAGAGAGAGGGGAAAGAGAGAGAGAGAGGGGAAGAGGGAGATAGAGGAGGAGGAGAAAGGCAGGGGGAAGAGAGAAAAAGATAGAGAGAAAGGGAGAGAGAGGGGAGAGAGAAAGAGGGTGGGAGAGGGAAGAGAGAGAGAGAGAGAGAGAGAGAGAGAGAGAACAGAGAGAGAGAGAGAGAGAGAGAGAGAGAGAGAGAGAGAGAGAGAGAGAGAGAGAGAGAGAGACTAGTAAATGGTACAACTGAATGAAGGAAAAACGCATTGACATGAACATGATGAACCATGAGAAAATGTTCTGTTGCAGCAGGAAATATTAAGAAGATGTAATTTTAAGGAGCAGGAGGAGGAGGAGCCAGAGAAGTGGAATAAGAAGAGGGAGAAGAGGTAAAAGTATAAGAAAAAGAAGAAAAAAGAAGAAAAAGAAGAAGAAGGAAAAGAGGAGGAGTTGGAGGAGGAAGGAGAAAAAAAGTAAAGAAGATGCGAAGATACGTGACATGATTATGTGCTGAGGCCTTACTTATCATTATTATATTTATCAAACGGAATCTAAGTATTCCCATTGCTTCTTCGAGATATAGGCTTTTCCACTAAATGACTGTTCGTTTGTTTATATTAACTATGAATATAACGGACAAAGAAAGTGGACAAAATATACAGTTCCTCAGATAGACAAAGGAACATCCCTTCACTGCTATTATGTAAAAAGGTGAATATGCATGTGACACCTGTTCTACACATTTTTACATAATAGTAGTGAAGGGATGTTCCTTTGTCCACCTGAGGAACTGTATATTTTGTCCGCTCTCTTTGTCAGTCATGTTCATAGTGATTGTTTATCCTTTGTTCTATATGTCCACATTTTGCTCAGCGACCCAAGACATCCCTGGACACTGTCAATAACTGCAAGTATCTGAGGGAGGTCTACATGATGGTAGAGCCGGGTAAGACATGCCTTTAATACCTTCAAAAGAATGATGAACGATACAAAGCAATTTGGATGTTCAATAGCAAAAATACATTGACTAGTATAATTTAATAGAAATGGAATTTAGACGCAGCTGTTCACAATAGTTGTCAATACAAAATTGTCAAAGTAGGCTTATTCTTTTGTGAGTAAACATCTGACCCCCCCCCCCCCGATGTTCGAACGTAGTTTCATTGGTTTCGTAATAGTGTGACGCGAACCACATATCTTGGGCCAAGCAACAACAAAAAGTAGTAATATAATTACCGTCGATTTAAGTGATCTGGAATTAAGTAGAAATAGTGAATAATAACATTGTCATTTTCAATCATTTCGATCGAAAAATTGTGGGGGGGGGGGGGATTGGAAGCTTTTCGCCTTTTTTTACAAGAAAGTGGCCCGTCTGTGTTGTTCACTGCTATATAGAACAGACCTAACGATATTCTTCCTTTCCGTTCCAAACGGTTCCGAACCGTTCCTTCCGTTTAGGTTACGATGGTCGGGTGACCGTACCAGTCCTATGGGACAAGAAGATCATGACCATTGTAAACAACGAATCCGCTGAGATCCTACGTATCCTGAATAAACAGTTCAATGCCTTCTCAGCTACAGAGGAGCAGCGAAATCTAGACCTCTCTCCAGATGAGTTGATGGAAACCATTGAGGAAATTAACTCATGGGTTGCTCAGTGAGTATAGTTGAGTTTATTGGTTGATGAAGTTGTCAAGGTAAAACAAAAATGAACCATTCTCTTTCAAAATTGAAAGCGGTTGTGATGAAACCGAAATTTGCTTCAACTATTCCAAATTGTCCTGCTACATCTTACCTAGCTGAAACACAGTCGAAATCCAATGATAATCAGAGAGGATTAATACATGCTCGTTGGAGTAAGTATGAGAAATATATAAAACGTAACCAAATGGGGAAGGAGCAAGATCGAAAGGTATAGTAGAAATTAACAATCAAAATGAGAGAGAGAGAGAGAGAGAGAGAGAGAGAGGGTGAGAGAGAGAGAGAGGCAAAATGAAAGTAGGAAGGCTATGCTAGAGATAGAAAAGACATTATTTGGCATGCTTGTAAAAGAAAAAGAGAAAACAGATTACAAAGAGAGATGAAAGGAATTTGGTGGATAACCATGCAAACATGACAACAGTAGAGGAAATCTTGCGTCGATGTATAATGTAGAAGAGATGTACAGATTGTGGGAGAGAGGCAGAAAGAGACAGATATTTAGAGAGGACATTCAGACAGATAGACCAGAGACGGACAAACAGAAGAAAATGGAGAGAGAGAGAGAGAGAGAGAGAACAAAACAAAACTGGTGAATGTCTGTCTGCGATTGAAGTCATTCATTCTCTTATCCTAATTGAAAACATTGCCAAATTAAACTCTGTTGACAATTCCTGCGCTAATTGGCGAGATTTGATTTGGAAACGGAAGTTATCAATGAATGGACCTAATGAAGCATTTAAATTAATTGCGGTTTGGCTCATCCCATTGTCATACATGTGTACGTTTTAATTTGTTTTCATTGAAAATAGAACGCGCCGTTTGTAGAGATGATAGTAGACGGATAATCTAGAATACCCAAGGTTGTAATTGTTATCCATTGAAAGTCATGAATGACGATTGAGATCATTTCCTGTGAGTGTATAGGCAAACCAAACTCGAAAACATGAGGATAAAAAACGTATTGATTAGGAAAATGAACGATATGCATGCGATAATAAAAGGAATGTGAGAGAAAATTTAAAGAAGAAAAATGCAAATATTTGGTAGATTAAGAGAAATAAACAGAGTTTATAAATTGAAATAAAACTACTTTGGATGTACAGCTTGCAAACATGTGATAATAAAGAACAATTAAATAATCGGTATTTCAAAAGAGACGTCTAATCGGGATTCCTTCCAATCTTGATCACGTTCCTCGGTCTATATTTTTTTGATTTGTGCCAATGTACTTCATTCGGGATAAATTTCGTTTTGTTCACTTCGACCTCCGAGATCTATATAGGGATGGTGTTGATATAAGGTCTGTCATTTGCCTTGTGCAGGTGCCATAAGGCTTGTTGCCTGATCATAACAAAAATACAAAAATAGCCGCATGGCTGTGTGCTTTGGTGTTATTATTATCTAGTCATTACATGATGAGGGCCTATCGATATCATTTTAATTTGTTTTCTTTGAATTCATTCCTCTCCTAATGAGGAAATCTATTTTAAACTAAATATTTTTAAAAAGAACACAGAATCTTTCTGGTGCCCTCACGTCAACGTTTTGCCAATCCTTCTTGCTCTTGATGAGTGTTGATTATTGTTTTGTTTGTGTTTGGTAGCTGAATGGTGAGGACTGTAATCATTATATGTCCCCATCTGCTCAAAATTGTCCTTTTCGTCCATAATTATGACTTAAGAAAACAACTGAACTTGAATTTTTCCAGAAGTTCGCACTCATTAACATCCTATTTCGCTATTGGCCTTTTCTCGTGAGTTCAAACCGATAATAAAGATTGCATTGTTTTCATTGATTTTGTTTAATTGTCATACAGCTTTGTTTCCCCTTTCTGCTACTTTTATTATTATATGTCTCCTCTTTCCCCCTCGCTCACTCTCCTGTCCGCTCTCCTTCTCTCTCTCTCTCGCTCGCTCCCTCTCTCTCTGTCTCTCTCTCCCTCTCTCTCTCTCTCTCTCTCTCTCTCTTCTTTTTTTTTTTTTGCCCGTTTCTTTTTTTCCTCTCTGGATTTCTTTATTTCCCTCCATTCTCTCTGCATTTGTCTCTTTGACTCTCTATGTCTGTCTCCCCTCTCTCTCTCTCTCTCTCTCTGTCTCTCTCTCTCTCTCTCTCTCTCCTGTTCTCTCTCTCCCTCTCTCTCTCTCTCTCTCTCTCTCTCTCTCTCCCTCTCTCCCCCTCTCTCTCTCTCTCTTCTTTTCTTCTTTTTTTTTTTTGCCTGTTCCTGTTTTTCCTCTCTCGATTTCTTTATTTCCCTCCATTCTGTCTGCATTAAATTTTGTTTTTCTCTATCTTTCACTGTCTCTCTCTCACTCTCTCTGTCTCTGTCTCTGTCTCCCTCTGTCTCTCCTTCTCTCTCTCTCTCTCTCTCTCTCTCTCTCTCTCTCTCTCTCTCCCTCTCTCTCTCCCACAGAGACATCAATTTGGGCGTGTACAATGCTGGGTTTGCCACAGCTCAGGAAGCCTATGACGAAGGTGTAGTCAAACTCTTCAAAGCTCTTGACAGGGTAAGTCTGTTGATATCATTCAACATTAGTAGTAGAAGTAGTAATAGAAGTAGTAGTACTAGTAGTAGTAGTAGTAGTAGTAGTAGTAGTATTAGTAGTAGTAGTAGTAGTAGTTGTAGTAGTAGTAGTGGTAGTATTAGTAGTAGTAGTAGGCTAGTAGTAGTAGTATTAGTATTTGAATTTATTGATTCAAAAGAAAATACAACACCAGATAATATAGTAGTAGAAAAAGTAGAAGTAGTATTATTAGAAGTTGTTGTCGTTGTTGTTGTTGTTGTTTAAGCAAGAGAAGGAGCACTCATGGTCGTCGTTTTCGTTGTAAAACGCATATTAAAGGGTTATTCGAATTAAAAGAAAAGTTGAGATATTCACATCTTTCTCTGGAGCCATGATGAAAAAGAAGGGCATGGGCAATATTGATCAAATTGTCATAATGATCATATTGTTTGGAATAATGTAAAAATATATTTGTTACCTAAATATGTTTATGAATTCATATTTACAGGTGGAGGATGTATTGTCCAAGTCTCGTTATCTATGCGGGGATCGTCTAACCGAGGCCGACATCCGTCTCTTCACCACCTTGATACGTTTCGATGTCGTGTACGTTCACCACTTCAAGGTATAAAGCAAACATTGTATATGTCTCGAATGAAACAAATGAAGTATGTGCGTAGCTACACGGGATAGGGGGGGGGGGGGGGGGGGGGGGGGGTCAGGGAGCACTCCTCCCTCTATCGAACAACTGAAAAAGACAAAAGAGAGAAAAATCGAGAAAGGAAGAAAGAAAGATAGACAGAAAGAAAGAAAGAAAAAGAGAAAGAAAGGAAGGAAGAAAGAAAAAATGAGAGAGGCATGAAAGGCGTCAACCTTCTTAGACAGATGCCCCCCCCCCCCTCGTGATATTCATCGATCCCCGCAGCGGTTGAGCCCACGCTACACCACTGCAATAACCCGGAGCCCTAGACGTGCAAAGGAAGTTTAGAGGAATCCGGTAACTTTGTCTCATATTCTGAAACAAAATCCTGGATTTAGCTCATGCTGCACTTATAATTATAAACCTTTAGGTCAGTCAGGAAGCCCATGACTTTCACAAGCCGGTCGCATATCTGATTATATCAAGAATTTTATGATTGGAATCACAAATTTAATACTACAGTCTATTGGGGAAAAGAGTGTGGTAAAACCGGTCACTCAAAGATGTTTTTTGTTGTACTTTTTGAGGCATTTCTTGGTCATATTGAAGCGCGATATTTTTTTTAGGGCTTCAATATTACACCATATCTCAGACGCTGATAACACGTAGGGCCGTGCATCTCAGATTTAACATTGTTAAAGGATGCCTTTAATGTGAAGCCATACAAGTTGTGGACTACCTTGATTACAGGAGAGGACATAAATAAGAATAGAGTAAGGTCATGTCGATCCGTCTTCAGGGTTGAGGGTAGATACTATATCGGAAGCTTCACTCCATAAGACACGTAGTAAATTAAAGTATGTTGGAGTGACAAGTGCCCCTGCATGCCTCCCCCGGAATTTAGGCCCCCGTCATCTGCAGCCAAAATAAAGATGTATATACGAGTTGATCACCACCATCCAGATCATCGCCTTCACCATCAACATCTTCGTCGTCAAAACCATTGTTATCATCATTATTATCATCATCGTCGTAGTCGTTGTCGTCATCATCGTAATCGTCATCATTATCACTTTCACCATCACCATCACCGTCGTCATGAACATTGTCATCATAATCATCATCATCATCTTCATCTTCACCATCACCATCAGTATCATCATAATCACTAAAATCACTGCCACATTCATCAAAACCATCATCATTGTTTTCACTCACTTATGAGTTATGATGAAGCAAGTACTCAACCAACATTACCAAAGGCTGCATGAAAGATTAGGACAATATATAAGGACTGAAGATATGGGGAAGGGTAGAGAGAGAGAGAGAGAGAGAGAGACAGACAGAAAGAAAGACAAACCTTTTCCATTATCTCCCATCAGGATAGAAATATATTTTTTTAAGAATAGCATTCGCTTTTCGTCTACTTTCGAATTCATAAAAAAGTACGCTAAATATAATAATTCTCAAATGATATGGTTTCTTTGTAAGTCCATCTGGCATGTTATTATCGATGAAGGATGAAACGTGATACCTATTCCTATTCCACTTTCGTGTCCTCTACTCCCGAACTACATGCTGTCGTTCGTTACCCGAGTTACTCAAGTATGAAATTCCCCAACGTATAATGATGCAGTCTCGAGTGCCTGCTCAAAATTCATTTTGCAAAGGAAAGGTGATTGTCATTTTAATGATACATATCCCATCTAGCGCCATGCCGTCATGTAAGCTTTGAATTATGAATTAGACACGGGGCAAAAGGGTCAGATGATACGCCTGCTGAGAACCAGAAGGGCGTTCCCTCGGTGTAAAGTATACGCGTTAATGCCCCTCTTGAACTCAGCAGATGGGGTAGATGAAACAGCCACTTGCCTTGTTGCTCATTATGATGACGTAAGGAATAAAGAAGGAGCAGATCGCGAGGTGTCTGGCCTCTTGATGTGATGCTCCCATGTGACCCATTATAGGAGGATGGAAAGAACCGGGTTGAACCATGATGGAGGCGTCACCTAGGAAACAGATGGTGATGGGATGATGAGGGCGTGGTGGACGTGGTAGACTGGTGTCATGAAATTTGGGATGGAGAAAGATGGGTCGGGATAGAAAGAATAAGAATACGAGAAGGAGACAGAGGAGGAGGAGTGATGCACCAAATAAGTCTTTGACAATAACTATGCAGTTATCTAACACTAATCGAATCCCTTACTTCAATCATGGACCTACTAAGAAGTCCATGCTTCATTATTGGACCCAACCCAGCCATACTCTATCCTACTCCGAACCCTAGCCTTTGGTGTATCCTAAAAGATCAGTTGCAAGCCAAGCACTGACCAGTACATCATTCTGTGAACATTAATTATTCATGAGAGATATGCCGTAAAGATCATCGACTTTAACTAGTCTTTAGTTGTTATCTATTGTATCAGTTTTTATCCTGTCGGAGCCAGAAAGTTATGCCTTAATCTACATTATACATTTATGATACGATTCCTCTGCTTGAGGAAGATGGGTGTTTAGGCTTCTGTGGAGAAACGAGGGAGTAATTTGGGAGAATGAAGAGAGAAAAGAAAGTGTTTATCAGTACAAAATATAAAGGACAGAGAGAAAGAGAGAGAGAGTGTGAGAGAAGGGGAGAAATATTCATGCACAAACATCCATACATATATTATAGAACGATAGAAAGAGGTGGACAAGGAGAGATGAGCAAGAGAGTGAGAGAGAGAGAGAGAGAGAGAGAGAGAGAGAGAAAGAGGGGATGGCGGCGGGAAGTAGAAAGAAAACAGAGAGGGAGACACATGAGGAATGTATTGTTTGTTTCATTGTTCGCTTCTTATCATTCTTTTACACAAAAACAGTCAGTTGTTTTACACTTGAATCTCGAAGTTTTTACGATTTTGAAATAAACTACCTATTCTATTTTGCTACAATGTGAGTGCTTTAGATCTGTTAATAATCTCGATTCTCGATGCCTATTCCAGGGGTGTGTCCAAGCTTGTTGAGTTTGATTCCGTCAGTATATTTGAAGTGCACTATTTTTCTCAATATCTTGCTATTTTGCTGAATGGAGCAAGGGAAAGGAAGAAATCCTCGACTTCTCAAACTGTCGGGCTTTATTCCTGACGACTGCCATATTATCCAATGTAGGTCTAAATAATCATATCGAATGGGGTTGGGGGGGGGGGGCAGCCAACTAAACTTCACTTCACTTTGGAAATCTTGATTTCTTGCATGGTCATAATACTGTCATAATACACACGGACAAAATTACTGACATGAACAAAAAATTATTTCTGAAGGGAATCACCGATATTCCCCCCCCCCACCACCACCACCCCCAATACGCTACTGTAGTGATAATGAGTTCCGTTTGATGTTATTGATCAATGATTGTATAGATTTTGTTATAGTTAATGGATTTTTAATCTGTTTGTATTTTACTCAGTGTAACAAGAAGCGTATTGTGGACTATCCCAACTTATGGGGCTTCACCCGTGACCTTTACCAGACACCGGGGATTGGAGAAACGGTAGACCAAGAACATATCCAGAAACATTATCAGGTAATTAGTAACACTAGCCGTTTGGGATATATGTTTCATCATTTTGTCATCCATGATGCCATGAGTACTGTGAAGTCAATGATATTTTGTAGTAATACTTTGAAACACTATTCAAAATCTTTGTTATTGTTCACACCTCCCCATGTCATTCTATTCACATATGTAGGTTCGACGTTTATCGTTCCAGTGGGTGTTTCATAAAGAGTTCGTAAAGTTACGCATGACTTTAGGAACGACTTGTATATGAAAAGCCAAATGGGATGCTCAATCATTATTAAATACATCAAATAAAATTGAGCTGTGCAGATGTTGATTAACATTCTTCTGATAAAAAACGTTTTTTATTGCAAAGTATATTTTTTGTCATAATTCAATTGACGTTATTGAAAATATCATTAAAAAATGTGGGCATCCTATCTGCCACTTCATATACAAGTCGTTCGTAAAGTCATGCGTAACTTTACGAACAGCTTTATGAAACACCCACCAGATTTATAGCGCTGAATACGTCTATGATGTCTCTACAAGAGTGAACAATTATTCACCCCGGTCATATCAGTCTATTTTGACATGTAAACTATATATATACCTAGCAAAATTACAAGCTAGCGCATGCACCAATACGTTCCCTGTTTGAAGACCCCCCCCCGAAAACAAACATATAAAAGTTAGAATATAATACATGTATCAATATATAACATGAGGATAACACAAGTGGAGAAGACATGATGGACAAGGGAAAAACATTTTAAACATGTACATTAATGAAAGTATTTGGAGACTAGACAGGAAGCCCGGGCCTTATGTAAAAGTATGTCTCCAGTAATTGTATACAAAACTAAGTACATTATTCAAATTTTGTATTTGTTATAAAAAGGAAGAAAAAAAAAAAGGAAAAAAATTGCATTCACACATACACTCTCTCCCATACTCACCAACACACACTTTTCTTATACTGCGTGGCCATCTGATCACATCGGGGCAGTTCATGCAAGTAAACGAATGTAGAACTTAAAACGAAAAATATTATTCTATAATATAATTCTCAATCAGCATCATTTTCTCTTTCTCGTTCGTTCGTTCATCGTGTAGATGGTCCACAGGCACATCAATCCTAATGGTATCGTCGCCATCGGACCCGATCTAGACTTCGATTCTCCACACGGCAGGGATGTGAAATTCCAGAAGTAGGAGGGTCCACAAAGTTCTCGAAAACAAGAGAGTTATACAAACTAATCATACTTATTTGTTATTACTTTCCGCTAGTTAATTTGATAATCATGAGCTAGATGACCACATTTATGTCAAATTCAATTGGGTACCGAAGTGCTAACGTCATATTCGGTCGTCGTCCAGTTAACTGGTTCCAAACAAAAGTGCTTGCGCATGAGGTTTACCGCAAAATCATTCAAGCAACGGGCTAGAGCAGGGCATATTCAGTGTTTAGCGCTGGTGTGATTATCACACCATTCTTTATGCATCAAACTGTTTGGAACCAGCAACCTTGATAACTTGGCCAGTATGACGTCATACTTCGGTACTCTAACTATCTCCGTAGTACATGTGATGTAGAAGACAGTAAGATAGAATGAAAGAGGCAAATTATTACTATTCTTACTTCCATGTAGGTAGGCAGATAATATATTCATGTCATTGTCGTGCCTTGTTTTATGAAAACGCCAATTTGATGTTAGCCAGCAGCTATACTTTACTCTGAATCGAGTTTATCATTCAGCTGCAAGAGGTCTTCAAAACACTTTCAGTCGTATGATTGTTAAGAGCTTAAGATAATGAAAATAATAATGAATGGCGCATGATAAATATGTACAAAATGTAGAAAGTTTGGAATATGATGTGTTTCCTTTTGAATAACATTATGTCGTATTTCCAGTAAAGATGGTGTCGTTGAGGCTTAATCATAATTGTTTTCTTTTTTGTATTGGTCATTGATCCTTATTTGTGTTTGTTTGTTATATTTAGTTTAATACATTTTTCAGCAAGTCCGTATTCAAAAGAAGACAACATTACAAAAAATACCTGTACCACTTCTGCAATGGTGTCAAATATTATTGTTTATGACTGGCACCCGGGTAGCCTGGGTAAAATAAGCAAGTTTGTTTAATGATTCAGTAGAGCATTATGTCTGAACCCCAATAATATGATTTAATTTTTTTTTTTTTATTGTATACTGACTGTCGTAAGAATAATTTTCGTGAGCCGAATTCTGAAACAGGTTATCTCCCTCTCGCCAACATACGATACCTTAATTTGTTTGCTCATATTTCCTTTGATTTGGAATCTTATCGAAAAGATGTGTATGATATTGTACTGTATAAAAAAACGAATTAATAATAAAGAATAACTTGGACAAAATATGGGTCAAAGCATATCACGCCCCATTTATACCATTTGCACCATTGGCATGATCTAGGCCCCGTCTTGACTAAGTTGGTCTCGCATCCAGGAAAAGTGGGCATAATATGGACCAAGCTATATGGGACGGTCCATTTATCTATAGCACCATTGACATTGCCATTCTGAACCCATCCGGGTTCTAAAGGTAAGCTTCGCGTTGTGAGCAAAGTATGGGTCAAGCTATAATTATTGGCCCAAATAAGTGCCCATCCCTTCCACTGATTCTCACTGACCAGTGTAAGATATATTCATGTATATATTATATCATTCACCCTATTGCTTTGACTGTGTAAGGGCAAAATTTATACAATGTATTTTACCAGAGCATGGGAATATTTCACACACATGATGTACGTCGGAAATCGAATATAATAATGATAAGATTTGGTTTATATATATAATGGAGCTACTAAATACATTTACTCTACGAAACAACTGGTTCATCAAAGGTTTGAATAAAAAAAACCCCCATTAATATATTGTTATTTTTATTTTCTCCCAAGTCAGTTCCATATTATCAGCCAGTCCCAAATGTTTGAAATCCGAATGCATTGTTAATGACCTTATATCATACAATGCGATTTCCTTTTAATCCAAGTCAGTCCCATAAAATGTGGCCACCCTCAATATGTTGAATTTGTACATACTTGCATAGCGCCCTCTTCATATCCATGTTTATGTTCAAAGTCTTGCTTGAGCAACATGTACATGTATTCAGTTCTTTTATTTTATCTAGAGCAATATAGGCCTATATGAACACAGGGCTTCTTAACTCACTCCTTTCTTTTCTAATGTTAAGGTTAACACCAATGTTTTAACTAACTGTCTGTTGAATATAGGAAAGACGACAGGTTATAGAATATAGTAATAATGACTGCTTTGAGAGACATGTTCAAGGGGAGGTTATAATTGTGCTATTGCCCGAGGCGTCCCGGGGGCAATAGCACAATTGTAACCTCCCCGAGAGCGTATAAAAACAACTATGTCTCGAATATTAAAGCAGTCATTATTACTTTTATATACCGAAAAAAGAGCCAACTTATAATAATAACAATAATAATAATCTTTTAAAGTCTACTCCAAATTTTATTAAGTTAAACCGAAAATGGAAATTATTTTTGCCCGATTGATCGTGAGCCCGGCAGCCACTGAGCATGACACCACCTTGGCTTTTCTCTAGTTTATCTGCACATGTATCATCAAAAAATTATGGCATCTGCCATAGATTTTTGTCTCAGAAAGTGAATGCGTAACAACATTCAAGAACAAAAGGCAGCGGGGTTACAAGTTCCCCAGAAATGATTTCTACTCCACAAAATAGCATATATTCTGTGCTTTAAAATGCGTTTCGCCCCAATTATAACGTCAATGGTAACTTAAGATATGGTCGAATTGATGCAACAATGTCATAATTCGTGGTAGTAGTTTACGTGTTTAGCTGTAGCGACGTACACGTATGCGCACACAATTTCCAAGAACAAATGTCCAACAGTTTTCATTATGAATTTCACGTACCCTTTTGGTATTCTTGCTGTCAGCAGAATTAATCAAGTCTTGCAATTGATCATCATCGAGAAGAGTTTCTTCAGCCATTTTTGCCTTGTTTGGAAACTATAAGTAGAATCTAGGCCAGATTTAGTAGTACGATCGACATTGAAAAAAAATGAAAGATTAAGCTAGCGACCGATTCGCACACACACAATGTATGGTATCTGCGCTCGCTCAAACCAGAATTTAACACGTGAACCAATGCGTACTTCAGCAAGATTGAACTATTTTCCCGGTAACTGGAATTTTGCCGGGATATTACTGATTTACTCTAGAACTATTACATAGGTTTGGCATTTTTCGTTTATTTGCGGGAATGGCTAAAACCACGACTGAAATTTCGACCAATCAGATGGCTGGATTTCTTAATTAAGGTATATAATTATTATTAATCGTTCTCCTGTCCCTGCATCCATGTGACTCTTTTAAAACTTTGTCGGCTCCACTGTTCACTTTTTACTTGATTTTGTTTATGCTGAATAGATAATTATTGTAATGATAATAATAATAATGATACCAATAACATTAATCATCTTCATCATAATCACATTTCTCATCTGCAATTTCTTTCTACTATTAACCCTATTTCCATATGCATACGTGTAACAAATATACAAGACACTCTTTGAAAATAAAAGAATAAAAACCTTTATAATCGTCGAATTGTTTCAGATTAAGAGTTTATTGTACTGTTCATATACATGAAAAATGTCCATTCTGTCATAATACGTCATCATAATATGCAACCAAATCTTGACACAACGCACATTCGTTACTATGATTGTGAAAGACATTACCCAGGATAGATGCAAGCAACCCTTGAGACTTGAAAGCATTTAAAGAAATATAGGGCAGTTGTATTCATGACCCTTCCCAGTATACAATTGAAGTGAACATAATTTATACTGATTACTATATATTACAGCATTATACTCGAGTATGGTTACTGCATAAGGTATCAACCATCATATACACTGATAATCAATGGGAAATAAGACATTAGTTACACACAGAAGTATCATTAAAACTCAAAACATGATATATTACAATATGAGTCAATGAATTCATGATAACACTTATACAGTTATCTCATTAGCAATACTTAGTAAATATATAGAAATATATGTAAATCAGAAGAGGTTTACTATGTAATACAAAAACGAATGCTAGAAATCAAATCCTTCATCAATTTTACATATCGTCACATTGATAATTACCATCACATGTTTACTTTTATATAAATGCAGTGTCTATTCAATTAATTTTAATTCGATTCAATTTAATTCAATTTGTATTTTTCCAAGGTAACAACATAAAAATGTAACATGGAATCTTTTTACAAGGAATAGAAAATACATATGTAAACAACAAAAACAGTAATAATCGGAATACATACGTGATAAATATATGTAGACGTTTATATTAAAATGTAAAATTAACCATAGCATGAGCACTAAGAAAGAGTAAAATGGGAAAGAGGGTGATAAAGGTATAGAAGGACAGTAGATCGAAGTTAGGAGAGAAGGAAAAGAGTCAGCAGAAGGGGAAGGATATAGAGAGAAAAGGAAAGAGAGCTGATGCGAAATAAAAGATGAATAGGGATGATTGTAAGAAGAAAGAGAGAATATCGTGAAATGATAAAGGTAATACACAAAAAGATTATAAATTCCCACTTTCAAATTAGTTAACACATTCGTATATTGACATGAAAGTGCAACAGAAGACGATTTAAAAAAAAAATTATAAAACGAAAGAACCGGGAAAGTAGAAGGAAAAGAAGGTAAAACTGACATAGTAAGTGCTGACATAGTAAGTTCATGAAAAGGGCCTTTTTAAATATAATATATATATAGACAGGATATGTGATGGTTTTCGAAATGGTTGATATTCGCATATTCCATTCAAACAAAGCTAAACTGCAAAACATACAACATTATAGAAGACGGAATATCAGTTTTCGCATTAGATTACAATGTCAGTTGTACGTACAAGAACTTAATTCATACGGGCAATTTAATATTGCCATTGTACATGTTTATACAACTATTATCGTTATTCAATGTGAGCTGTTAAAGGCCGTAATGGAAAAGGGAATGAAGGATTTCAGATAGCGGTTTGTTCTACATTTTGCAGACTTGAGTCGTTTACCTGATCGCATCCAACAACATTCAAGTTAGTCTACTTTATAAAGAAAAGAAATAAGAACAAACAACAGAGTAGTGAGCACAATTGATTATTATTTTTTTTTTAATCAGATGTGCAAACAAAACTTGTAGAGGTTACATGTAGGCCTATACCACAACCATCGATTTAAGATCGATGGGGATAACGAATAATACAGTGGCCTATAGTCAATGGGATACAGGGTATATCCCACGAGCTACAGAGCATAATTATAACACGAGTTGGCACGACGACTGTCCACGTGAATGCATATGTGCTATTCCAATCACATTGACTATCGCATCCTCACCGGGTACCTATTTTAAAACACCTAGGTTGGGAGGAGTAATGTAGATTAAATGCCTTGCTCATTGATATTAGTTGGTTGTGGTATAGGCCTACATGTAACCTCACAAAGGTGTAGATGATGCCATCATGACCCTCTGGCATAAGTTATGCGAACAAGCCAAAAACCTATGCACGAATCTTGTTTGCTGACTTTTCCTCGGCTTTTAATACCATTGATCCTATGTGTTTGAAACAGAAACTTCAGGTCTTGGGGGTCCATCCAAGTTTGTGCTCATGGGTTCTGAATTTTCTAGTGAATAGGGAACAGAGGACGAAAGTTAACAATTCGCAGTCTGATTTGATTACAACAAATGTAGGCGTCCCCCAAGGATGTGTACTCTCTCCTTTTTTGTTTAGCGTTTATACTAGTGACTGTAAGATGGAAAATGATTCCTGTACTATTATTAAATATGCAGATGATACAGTAGTCATGGGTCTTATATGTCAGAATGATGAAAAACCATACAGAGATGAAGTAACTAAGTTTGTAAATTGGTGTCAAGGAAACAATCTGGTCTTGAATATAGTAAAAACAAAGGAAATGATCATAGATTTCAGAAAGCAGAACAACGACATAATTCCATTAACTGTTCATGATGAGGATGTTGATATTGTCACCGAATACAAATACTTGGGAGTTCACATTGATAGTAGTATGTCATGGGACATGCATGTTAGGAAAACATACTCGAAGGCAAACCAGAGGTTGTACTTTCTTAGGAAAATGAATATGTTTGGTGTGAGTAAAGATATCATGAAGCTCTTTTATAGCTCAGTCATTCAATCTGTGATTACATACTGCTGTGTTGTTTGGTATTATTCTCTGAGGGTTCAGGATAGAACAAAGCTGGGAAGGGTTATTAAAGCAGCAAAGAAAATAATTGGCAGAGATGTTGAATGTCTGGGAGACATAGTTGACGAGCGCATTTTGACACATTTTAAGAAACTTGTTAAGGACCCCTCACATCCTCTTAACCAAGTAGTGATTTTTAACGAGTCTGGTAGGGCACGTCAGATACGTGTAAGAACAGAAAGATTTCGTAGAACATTCGTACCCTATGCAATACGTCTGTTCAACACCACCCAACGACGCTGAACAAGATAACAATTGATTTTAAATTTAAATTTAAATGAATCAGCCATTCTTTTTTCCCTTTCTTTTTAGCATGGGATCATCGACGGGCGCGTGCCGGGTTGTTGAACACGTTACCAAGTAAACAATGGTTGGCATTGTAGCCACCTGGCATGCGCCCGCCGAATTTTCCATGCATTTCAACACGTGGCTTTTTCTTATTTCAGTAATTTTTTTTTTTTTTTTTTTTGTATTTGGTTTTAAACGAATCAGCCCTTTATTTCTAGCTCGGGATCTCGACGGGCGTGTGCCGGGTTGTTGAACATGATATCCATATTAACATTGGATGTCATGGTAGTCACCTGGCATGCGCCCGCCGACTTTTCCATGCTTTTCAATATGTATAATTATATTCTTGTGATTTTTCGTACCCATTAATGGTGATTTATTATCTCTTGTTATAACTCTTTTATTTTGGTCTTAATGAATCAAACTCTTGTTCTAAGCTCGGGATCCTCGACGGGCGCGTGCCAGGTTGCTGAACATGTTTTCCAAGTTAACAACAATGGTTGGCATGGTGGCCACCTGGCATGCGCCCGCCGCTATTTCCATGCCTGCATTCAATACACAACACGTACTAGTGCCCATTGAATATGTGGGGATTTCTGATTTAGTAGTTCTTGTAACAGGTCTTGAATGAATCCGCCCTTTATTGTTTAGCTTTTTAGCTCGGGATTCTCGACGGGCGCGTGCAGGGTTGCTGAACTTGTCTCCTTGCTAACAACAATGGTTGGCATGGTAGCCACCTTGCATGCGCCCACCGACTTTATGCTATGGTCACATTACCCAAAAGTAGCCTGCTCGGCGGCCGAGCGGCGAGTTTTTAACCAATTCTGCACGGCGGCTGCCCGGCCACCGAGCGGCAGCCGCCCAGGCACCGCTCGTTTTTAGGGCATCGCTCGGTCGCCGCTGAAGTTTTAGCGCGGAGTTAAAATTTGGGCGGCGCCTGCTCACTTTTCACTCGCCGCCCAAAATACGCTCGGTGCCTGGGCGGTCGCCGCCCAGCACCGACCAAACCGTTGGGCGATGCCTTAATTCCAGCAGCGACCGAGCAGGCTACTGATCGGTCGGTCGCTGCTCTGATTTGTGACCATAGCTTTACCGACTTTATCTTGCATTTCAACTTGTACTTAGGAGTTGGTTTTTTTTTTCGGTTTTTTTTGTGTGTGTTCTTTTCCTCTGAGCAGCAGCAGTGCAGCTGCCCTCCCACTACACCTTAATATACCATGTACTTTCTCCCTCTTTCCTTTCTTTTCTAACTCTCGCTTACCTTCCTCTAATTCACCTCCTTCTCTCCTTCTCTCTCCTTTTCTTTCTGTTACTCTCCTTTCTTTTCCCCCTTCTTTCTTTTCACTTTCTCTATCTCTTTCTCTATCTCTTCCTTATGTCTTCTTCCATTTATCCTTATGTTTTATGTAATTCGTATTCTATGTATACATGTTATTCATTTTATACTTGTGTATTCTGTATGCATTTGAATATTTTGGTATAATTGTACTTATATTGTAAATTTGTTATAAGTTATGTAATGTTTATGCAAATGTTTGATTATGTATATGTATCACCTGGAAGGCAAGTTTCTTCATTCTTCGGAAGAAGACAATAAAATTCTATACTCTATACTATACTCTAGTGTCGTGCAGGGCCTCGAACACAAGATGTTTGTATTTCCAGTCAAGTGATGAAACCACTCGACTACGACACCTCTATGATGATGATGGAAAAAGAAGCAAGGAAATTCCGTAAATTAAAAAAAAGAACGTTAATTGCGCTGATCCAACTGATTGTTAAAACTCGACAATGAGGAGAGAGAGAAAGAGAGATAGCTATAGAGAAGGGGGTTATAGGCCTATATATCTGAATTAGAGACTGGAGTAACATTTATTGAATTAAACAGTTTTTAAACAGAATTAATTTTATTTCAATAATGTGGACGAACGTCCGACTAATACAAAGTTCATAATAATAGAATTCTCGGATCAGTAGGGGTTTCATTAAACAACATAACAATAAGGATACATTTATACAGCGCATTATACTGCCGGTTAAATCCCTTTGCCGCTGTACATGGTAATACAGAATAATTGTATTCCGAAAACTAATTACAACTACAAATATAGCCATGCTCATAAAAATACACCAAACTTCATATACATTGGAACATACGCAATAAACGAAAAGATAGATACATAAAGTAGACAAAATTAAGGCACATTATATTATTTACGTTCAAATTGACATGCAAACATTCTTTTCACTTCATGTTACATCACGGTTAAATTCAAGAAAATGGTTTCTAATATATATGGTTAGTCATGCGTGCAACAAAATAGACCTACATTGTAAATTAACGATGTATACGCAATTATTCATAATCTAATCAATATAAACAAAATACTCAAATTTCAGTAAACAATATTTTGCGTTTCAACGATATTTTGCTGATACCGAATGCAATACTTAATATTGATAAATCATGTTAATCAATACAAATACTTATAGTAATACCGCCACAACATCAACATCGTCAACAAGACCACAACAATAACAACAAAATCAACTACTACAACTACTATTACTAGTGTTAAATTGTGCTTTGGAATATTTTCGCAAAATGCGGTAATGTCTCAGTGCGCTATACAATAAACAATAAAAATATTAGTTCCATAAATACAGAAATATATCAAATATATTAAACTGAATGCCACATGATTTACTCTTAATAATGTTCTTGCATTACATGTAATAGTGTACAATCAGTTGAACTTGTAGAAAAACAGCTGATTGGATATTTAAAATTATTATGCATTTATATGCATTTATACAGCCTCAATTTATAGTTAGTCAGTAATGTATAACTTGCGTTGCAAAGACACTCCTTTGTATAGGCACATACAATTTGGCTACGTTATTTACAAATTATCACCAGACAAAATTACCAACTCAAATATATCAGACAAGATTTTTTTCCCCTTTCAAAATAAAAATCATAAATCATAAAAACCTTTAATATGACACATGCAACAGTTCATACACAAGATATATTGGATAGAACAACTATACAGTATTTTATTTGTGAAATAAAAAGTGGTCTTCATTTGGCCTTTTTGGAAGGTCGATACAGGCCTTAATATACGACTAAATACATTCCTTCATTTCCTATCTGTGGATACAACTTCAAACGGTTTTGCCTATAAATCTTTCGCTTGTAGGAAATCACATGCTTACATCGTCAATATAAGCATATCAATAATAAAATCGTTTCTATGTTTACATTCCATTTTGAGAAAATCAATCTATATTTTTGGTTTAAGTAGTCATGCACACAGAAAATAAGCCTGCAAGTTAGCAAATTTCATGACCTTGTCCAATAGTGTGTTTTTGATAGATGATGGGGTATTAATAAATTATGATTACGTGGCTCAGAAAAGGGTAAAATAGAAACGGTCATCATTTTTGTTTTTACTTTTTGTTGGTTCGTTCATATAGTTGGTTCGTTTATACTTTTTGTTCTCTGTATATATATTCATGTTATTTTTTATTTTTGCATTACCGTTTGCATATTCTGTATTTATATATTTTATTTTATTTTAACAAATTAATCTCACTTGTTCATGTTTGCCGTGTTTATAGTCTCTCATTTATAGCATCCATTTTGGTTCTGAGAAGTAATAGATGACTAATAGATAAATCATAAAAGACAATTGATTTTAATGGCACAGAAATAATTTTGACAATGCCTGTTGCACACGAGGTTGCGTTTAGATTGCTTTATTTCCTTGCTTTAACCGAGCTAGGTGATTCAGTTAGGATATAACACTCTTAATTCGAAGGGAGGTTTGCACTGTTTGATTTGCACTCACTTTTCGGTACGATATTACTCTCTTATGTTGCGTCAATGCCTCCGCCAATCGCTGACACGGGCAGGGGCGTCGCCAAAGGGGGGGGGGGGTGTGGGGGGTGCGACACCCCCCCCCCACCTGTCAATATTTTGTCGGTAAAATTGCGCTGCCGTCGGGAAAAAGAGAAAAGGGGGGGGAAGAGGGAAAAAAGAGAGGGAAAAAAAAGGGAGGGAAAAAAAGAGAGGGAAAAAAAAGAGAGGGAAAAAAGAGAGGGAAAGGGAAAGAAAAGAAAAAAGAAAAGGAAAAGAAAAGATAAAAAAAGAAAAGGAAAAGAAAAGAAAGAAAGGAAAAGAAAGGAAAGAAAGGAAAAGAAAGGAAAGAAAAGAGAAGAAAGAAAGAGAAAAAAGAAAAAGAGGGAGGAGAGGAAAGAAAGGAAAAGAAAGAAAAGAAAGAAAAGGAAAAAGAAGAAAAAAGAGGGAAAGGGAAACAAAAAATACGGGGGATGAAAGAGAGGAGAGAGAGGGGAGATAAGAGTCTGAGAGAGGAGGAGTGGGAGTAAAAGAGAGAAGGGGTTGTTGGGTGGAGTCGTCTCGTCGAGGGAGCAAGCAAGACACGGGTAAATATGTTGCTGTGTCGTGTCAGCTGTGTCGGTATTCTTGCTCGATCCTCGTGTACTATATCAATGCAGAAGTTTAAAGTCGGTGAGATGTATATTGTTGGTCGGCCGACAAGTTTTTTTCCCTACGAACTGTGATTTCTTATCCGTTGTGACCATTTCGAGAGTGACTACAACTACAATACTTGTATTTTCTCGAAGTTTCACTTTCCTATAAGTTCAGCTAAAGAAATCAGAGGTTTAACATTTTCGGGGAAACTCAATTCAAACAAGGTTTAAGAATCAAAAACGGTACGACGAATCCTCTTCCTTTCTTTATACTGTGATGGAAGGCCAAAAATTCCGCGCTTCGCGCGGAAGGTGAAACTTCATTTAGACGAGTCGAGAACGGTACAACGAAATCGTCTTCTATCTCTAATAATTTAAGGAAACGTCAAAGCTTCCGCGCTTCGCGCGAAAGTGGGAAACTGAATTCAGACAAATAGGGCTTATTAAAAGTCGAAAACGGTACAACGAATCGTGTTCTTTCTCTAATAATTTGAGGAAACGTCAAGGCTTTCGAGCTTCGCGCGAGAGGGGGAAACTGAATTAAGATGAAAAGGGCTTAATAAGATTCGAAAACGGAACGAGGAATCGTCTTCCTTTCTATATATTGTGATGAAACGCCAAAAATTCCGCGCTTCGCGCGGAAGGGGAAAAACTTCATTTAGACGACTCGAGAACGGAACGACGAATCGTGTTCTTTCTCTTGTAAATTGAGGAAACGTCAAAGCTTTCGCGCTTCGCGCGAAAGGGGGAAACTGAATTCAGATGAATAGGGCTTAATAAGATTAGAAAACGGTACGAGGAATCGTCTTTCTATCTCTATATTGTGATGAAACGCCAAAAATTCCGCGCTTCGCGCGAAAGGGGAAAACTTCATTTAGACGAGTCGAGAACGGTACAACGAATCGCCTTCTTTCTCTAATAATTTAAGGAAACGTCAAAGCGAGAGGGAGAAACTGAATTCAGACAAAATTAATAGGGCTTATTTAGAGTCGAAAACGGTACAACGTATCGTGTTTTTTCTCTAATAATTTGAGGAAACGTCAAAGTTTTCGCGCTTTGCGCGAGAGGGGGAAACTGAATTGAGATGAATAGGGCTTAATAAGAGTCGAAAACAGTACGATGAATCGTCTTCCTTTCTCTATATTGTGATGAAACGCAAAAAAATCCGCGCTTAGCGCGGAAGGGGAAAACTTCATTTAGACAAGTCGAGAACGGTACAACGAATCGTCTTCTTTCTCTAATAATTTAAGGAAACGTCAAAGCTTCCGCGCTTCGCGCGAGAGGGGTAAACTGAATTCAGACAAAATTAATAGGGCTTATTCAGAGTCGAAAACGGTACAACGAATCGTGTTCTTTCTCTAATAATTTAAGGAAACGTCAAAGCTTCCGCGCTTCGCGCGAGAGGGGTAAACTGAATTCAGACAAAATTAATAGGGCTTATTCAGAGTCGAAAACGGTACAACGAATCGTGTTCTTTCTCTAATAATTTAAGGAAACGTCAAAGCTTCCGCACTTCGCGCGAGAGGGGGAAACTGAATTCAGATGAATAGGCCTTATTAAGAGTCGAAAACGGTATGACGAATCGTCTTCTTTCTCTAATAATTTAATGAAACGTTTAAACTTCCGCGCTTCGCGCGGGAGGGGGAAGCTTCATTCAGATAAGGATTAAGAGTCGAGAACAGTACACCGAATCGTCTGCTTTTTCTCATAATTTAATGAAAGGTCAAAGCTTCCGCGCTTTGCACGGGAGGGGGGGGGGAACTGAATTCAGAAAAGGATAAACAGTCGAGAACGGTAGAGCAAATCGTCTTCTTTTTTATAATAATTCAATGAAACGCCAAAGCTTTCGCGCGGGAGGGGGGGGGGGAACTTCATTGAGCCAAGGATTATCAGTCGAAAACGGTATTATATTAATCGTCTTCTTTTCCTAATAATTTAAGGAAACGTCTAAGCTTCCGCGCTTCGCGCGGGAGGCCCATCACCCACAACCCCTTAATGAGCGCGCTTTTAAGTGATTCTCTTGCTCACTACCGCCCCTCCCTAAAATAAGATCCAGCTCCGCGCCTGCATTAAAATGTCTAGCTATGATGCTGACTAAATTGAAGAAATAATTCGTATATTTATGTCGTCGAGGAAAATGACCATTTTGCGCATATGCAAGTACAAGAGATAGTCCATAGGAAAAACAATTTAGCCTTCGGCCCCAGGTTTATAGGGTTGAATTTTTCGATATTGGACATTTAATTTTGTCGGTAATTGGTGGCTAGTTTTGTCGGCAATCGTAAGCCTCTACACCCCCCCCCCCCCCCACTGAAAAAGGTCTAGCGACGCCCCTGGACACGGGAGGTTGTGGGTTCGAACCCCGGCCGCGTCATACCAAAAGACGTTAACAGACGGGAGTTGCTGCTACCTTGTTTGGCGTATAACAATAAGGGATAGAACAACGTCGATCTGGCGCTGCTTATAGTGGCTGCCGGGCTCACGATCGATTGGGCAAAAAGAATTTCCATTTTCGGTTTAACTTAATAAAATTTGGAGTGGACTTTAAAAGATAATTGTTATTATTATTATTATTATATACTCTAGGAACATACAATATCGTGTACATTCTCTACATAGCAAATGTGGTGTGTAAAGCACTGCTAGTTGCACAATTCAAATTCGAATAGAATTATTACTTATTTACTTTTCTAATAATGAATATTTTTCCATCGTACATTTAATAAAATTTCAATCATGATATTTTACAACATTTTGGCCCTTTCACAAGGTTTGAGATTTTCAGCGTGTAAATCCACTTATCACCCTTTAAAGTATATTAAATGCAAGAACAGTAAGAGTAACATTATGAAGGGAATTCAAAATCACAATCACAAGAGCTGCAATACCGATGTAAAGCATATATTACACATCCGTCTAAATCATATTAATGTCAACGTGATTCAGTGGATGAATACTGAAATCGATTGCATGACAATGGTAAAAGAAAAGGGATGATGATTGAGGCACTTTTCATTTCAGCCCATATTTCCTGTTTGTGTGCAAAGATTGTCTGCTCCGTCTGATTCGTCAGATCGAGTGTGGTGCCATCTCTACGATTAATCAAATAAAAGACTATAGTGATGGGGATAGAGAGCGAGCGAGAGAGAGAGAGAGAGAGAGAGAGAGGGGGGGGGGGGAGAGAGAGAGAGAGAGAGAGAGAGAGAGGGAGAGAGAGAGAGAGAGAGAAAGAGAGAGAGAGAAGTGTAAATGTGTGCATCAACATACAAACAGCGCAACATTACAACATAATCATATAGAGCAGTAAACGGAGGGCAAAGAAGAGAGATTGTATATCACACAGCTTTACGTCAAACAGAACCATCTTTACTAATTTAATTTGAATTTAATTGAACTTATTTTCTTTTACAACATGAAAACGGGCACAATCTGTTAATCAGTTAATGAATACGTAGAAAACGTGTTGATACAAACATGCGCGAATAATGTAAAGAAATAAGCCAACATGTAATATAAAAAATAGTATAAATAACTTTAGTTTATCACTTCGCTAATCCAGTAACCTAAGCCTATTATGCAATAGGCACCCTTGGACATTCATGATTACACATTTCCAAAGGAATATTAATTTACATGCACGCCATTTGTCAACTCTTTGATACATTTTGCACCAATTGATGTGAGACTATAGTCGTTATTTTACCACCAAAAGCCATTTTCAAACCTTTTCTTTTTGAGGGAAGTCTTTAATAAGTATAGTTTTTTAAATGCTGTTGAAATTCAACCTTTTCATTTGTTTGACCTACAAATGGGACATGTAGAACCTTAAAGAGCATTGCAAGCCTGGAAGTAAGAGTTTGAAGGACTTACCGACGCGGTTTTCCATGCTCCACCTCCACCTCCATGACCTGATCTTTATTGCAAGCAATTATGACATCATCCACGGCCTCATCTGACCCGCATCGTATGAATCTACCAGTATCAAAATAGACGCAATACAGCATTTCTCCTTTCGTGCTCCTCGTGGTTTTTGCAATGACGACCTTCGTCATTGCCTTGTTTTCGTTCACATTCTGCCCCATTAATATTCTCCTTTTCCTCCTTTTCCTTATCCTTATCGTCAGGAAATCGCATTCGTTTTGCACGTAATGTTTGTTATTCCTAGTTAGGTGCTTTCCTCATGTCCTTTTCCTTTCAAATTTCATAGGCATAGTCTGTAACATCCCTTAAAGGTCACTACATTCTTCGATTTTCGAAGTCACTCATGCATAACCGCCCAGGCGCCATTTTGTCCGTTTCTGGTCCATTTTAAGGCCTTTCTTTCTTCCTTCCTATCTCCACTATCCTAGATCCTATAAACTTCTAACAAATTCCTCTAGATAGTCTAAGAGATGTTCTTTAATCTGCGACGCATAACCTGCCCTTCAAAATGCCGTCTTCATACTCAAAATTCAAATCTGAAACCGACTCCGTCAACTATCTCTCAAATTCTTGAAAAATTGACCCCTAAATAATCTAAAACTGCCATAACTTTCTCATATAAATTCCGTTTTGCATTTAAATCTCACAGTATCTTTATCTCATAATTGCATATAGCCATGCCATATTTCACGCTCCAATGGCTTTGCACAACATAAATAGCGCCCTCTAAAGTTCTGGGAATTGGCTTTCTCTCTGTGGCCGTATCTCCATAATGGCTTGGCAAACCCGTACCCTTTTTTGGATTTAGATACTTGGAGATATGCCCTTTCCAGCCATATACAAAATCATATACCCTATCACTGACCAAATTTGAGAAAATTGCCCTCCAAATTCGCCATTTTCAAGAAAATTGAGAAATAACTTCAACTTGCTCTAAACCAGCGATCTTTATACCTACATCAATGAAACTTGGCAGACACATGTATCCATATACGTGACAACTGTCTGTAAAGTTTAGTAAATTGTAATGCCCTCTTCGCCAAGTTATCGCCCAAAATGATGAATTTACTATGCTTTACGTAATAGCGCGTTTGATGCGTGCAGTACGTTTTGCGCAAATGACAATGGTTTCAAACTGACCGCAATGAAGTGCCCTTTCGAATGATACCAAATATAGTATATTTTCACACAGAAAATTGTGAGTAAATCGCATTGAACAAAGGTCACTACACGAATTCCGCCGAGTTTCCGCCCGAATCTAACACGTATCGGCTATGACGTCATTTTTTTCAGACTGCTTTTCGCCCCTTAAATGTCCTTTTTTTTCCTTGAAAATTTGCAGTTGCATGCCGAGTTCCAATACGCAGGGCACCTCTTGGCCGGATTTTTGAAATTGGTCAAGGGGGCCATTCAAGACGCCATTTTGTTCTATAAATCTATTTTACATCACGTGTTTCGATAGGATTATCATAAAAAAAAGAGAGTGGTTTACAATAACAACCATGAAATTCTCTTTCTAATGATACCAAATACGGCCCATAAAGAGACATAAAGAGAGAGAGAAAAAACAATTTAACTCCGGTCATAATACAGATCCTGTACGTTTTCCGGCCATGAATTACACGCATTGTCTATGGGGCATATCGGGTTCATGCTTTTGGCCCCCAGAACGATCTTCATTGCAATGACGAACATGCACCGAATCCCATTGGTTTTTGCACGCAGTGCTTGCGAGCCCTTTCTAGGTTCCTTCCCCTATCCCAATTTCTTTCAAGCTTCGTATAGGCATAGCCACTACCATCTCATCAAGGTCACTGTTGAGGCCTTTCTTTCGCCCTACCTATCTCCAATATCACAGAAGCTACAGACTTCGTACAAATTGCTCTGGATAGTGCGAGAGAAGCTCTTTCGTTTGACACGTCGAAACATGGCGTCATTGCACGCACATCGTTTTGAGACGATTGCATTTCTAGTTCGTATTGTTTTAATTTGATTCTACAAGATGGAAATGCTCATCAACAATTCAAAAGACCAAATCCCCCAATTTACGATTTCTCTCGTGATAGACTATTGTTAAACGACTATTCTCACTCATGGGCGAATGGTATGAAACCAATTGCAAATCATCTGAAAAAGGAATTTATGTTTATTTTGAGATATGAAAGATAAGTACTATTTAATCATTTAATATGAAAATTCTTAATATAAACAGTGTACACTTTTTTCGGAGGGGGGGGGGACTGAGTGTATTATGGATAGGAAAAGGGATTGGAGAGAGAACGAGAGAGAGAAAGAGAGAGAGAGAAAGAGAGAGGGAGAGAGAGAGAACGAGAGAGAGAGAGAGAGAAGGGGGGGGGGGTAAAAGAAATGAAACATATCAAAGTACTCTTTTAACAAATGATATTGTCTCACCTGATAATCTTCAGATGTTTGAGGTTGTGTGGTGAACTGAAAGCTTGTACAATCAGTTCCATCTTACTGTTGCCAATGCCAAGATCCCTGAATGTCACCTTGACAAGCTGAGGGGAGATATTCAGAAGGGCATTGGGTATTGAAGTGGGCTCCTCGTGGAAACCAGCCGGTCGACGACCATACTCATGTGTTTGAATGGTGAGTTCTGTTGCTCCTGGTAGATGGATCCTCTGGATGACGTCACAGTTGATCGTTCTCTCTGCCTCTATAGTGACCCTTTTCACACTATCAAACATCGAACCACAATCCTGCCATACTTCTAGTGTGCTAGTATCCACTGTCAGCTCAGTCAGGTTGGGGCTCGTGGTACAACTCTGGTCGTGATCATGTACATACAAAAAAGGCAATCAAAGTGCACTAGCAAATGTAGTAGGTTCGATTGTTGGTAAATATATAATGTTTCATGAAAAAAGCAACACAAATTGTGAAAATGGATTATGCTAGCCTCATGGGTATTGTAGAATATAAACAAGGATTTGTAAAAGACATAGGCCGAGCAAATGCGAGAAATCTTTTGCAAAGGCAAGTACAAGTATAAGCATGATAATCAAAGTCTTCAAAACAAATCTGTTTGGCTTTCATGCAATACAATTGTACATGTATATCATTCATTATTTCCTAATAGAGGTATGTTAAAGGTAAGTACAGTTTAAAGATTCAATGAAACGGAAACCAGCCTAATTCAGCCATACGTTAGGATAAACATTAACTAAATAATTTCAAATCAGTCAAATGCAAGTATTCCGTACATCGTATATACAATAATCAAATAAAATGTAACTAGAACACATGTATCAGAATTTGAAATAGTAATATTGAAAAGGATTTTTTTTAAATTAAAAAATAAAAATGTATATCGCGATTAGAACATTTAAACCTTTATCGCTGTATATAGCGTTAATTAATCACATTACTTGAAGTGTGATGCACAGTGGGCCGTTTAAGAATGTCCAATGTCAAATTTTACTGCAGGATTAACAGATATTTAATATGAAACATGTCTACAAGTACAAATATACCACCATATAATTGAGCGTTTGAAGTAATGTTTCGTCCCAACAGATTCTTATTTGTAGGTGTTATAATGCATAGGCATATCGTGAGAAAGGCGGGCGAAGTAACCGTGTCCCCTATTGAAGAAAAATATAGGCGAAACAAGACATTGTATGGGTATAAAACCTTTTTTTTGCTCCTTGCCATTATGGTCATGTCGAAATGATGATGCATGTTTTACATGATTTGTATGAAATAACAATTCATTTAAACACCCAAATGCATTATAACACCTGAGAATAAGAATATAGTTATATATATTAACGCAATTTGTACTGCCCTTTCTTTCAACAATGATATAGATACATGTTATTCCTTTCCTTTTTCAAGTGTCACATTTGTTTTTTGTTATGGTTTTTTTTTTATTAGAATCCCTTTGGAAAACATTTCGCTTTAGTTGAATGTTCCACTACGTTAACATCCGTAAATGACTAAACGATTGAAAATTGTAATGAATATCAATAAACAGATAAAGCTAACAAATAAAGATGATTATTTGTAGGGCTTGGTAATGCAGTGGCAAATCAGATGGTGACAATCAACAACAACAAAAGGGGGAGGGGGTCATTACATTTCTCAGATGCCCTCGTATTCTTTAAAGCCTCTCTTCATAATGAATTATGTATTATACTTGTTCTGTTTTTTTCCTTCTTAATCGTTTGATTGAAATGTCGTAGTTTTACAATGTTTTTAATTTCCCATTGACTCTTTTTTTTTTACACATTGTTTGAATTGAGGTTGGAATATGGAAATAAATGATTTAAATTGAATTGAAAGTGTTGGGAGCCACAAATTCGACAAAAATGTGATGGCAAAATTTCACTTAAATCATATCATAATGTGAAAAAGGACTTCTGCAAAGATCCCCCCCCCCCCAACAAAAAAAGAAAAATGTATTTGAAGATAAAAATGATAAAATAATAACATAATTGGGGTTTTCTGTTGTGCTGTTGTATTCTTTTATCAATATTTATGACATCCTCTTTTACATTATGATACAATTTAAGTGAAATCTTTCCATCAAATTGTTGGGGCCCAACAATTCAGAGGGGCTTCAATTATCTGACCAGCAACCAAAAGTACGTCTTTCCTTCGTAATTTCATAGGTCTATTTACTTTGAGTTTATTTCTTTGTAAGCGCTATGGAGTTTTGTATTTATCTTTTCTAAATATTCGATACATAGTAAGAAGAGAAAAAGCAAAGGTTTATGACATTTAAGTGCCGTTGTGGGTGGGGAGGGGGGGGGGGGGGGTAAATTGCATAATTAAGGACCCATTCTTATTTTGTATAATTATGCCAGATAGTGTTTTTCCGAAGGAGGGGGGGGGGGGGGGAGGGGGGCGTTTGTCCCTATTCTCGATCCACCATTATTCACCCCGTGGAGTGATCACGTGGGGCCAGAGGATATCATTGCTGACACACAGCGCCTTGTAAACCCTGGAAAAGGAGCTGTTTGAATTCGATTATTATTATTATTACTATTATTATTATTATTAATATTTTAATTATTATCAATTATCCTCTGAGAAACACTTCTCCAATGAAAAGGGTCTCAATCTGTCGTGCAAACTTATTACAGGCTCTTGGTGTATATTTTTATATGGATTATCACCAGTTTAACCTGGCTGCATTGATACAATGTTATGCGTAATGTTGACATTTCAACAGCCCCTCCTAGATATAGTTTTGAAAGAACTAATTAAAGTGATCAATTCTTGTTCATCATAGAAGCCGCCCATTGCCATTTTTTAATATATTTGGATGAAGTATAGCTGTGAAAAATATTGTTTTTACTATCAATCTTTAATATTACGTTTGTCTGTTTTTGTATTTGACAGAAAGTTTACTTTTCGCATCAACTTCCCGAAACTTTCAGCTTTTCCTACCTGCTTCCTCTTAACGGTGTATACTTTGAACAGTAAAATCGTACAATTTCGTTTGACGATATAGGAAAGAGTGCACCTCTAGTAAAACAAAACATGTATTGATTTGCTAAGAGTCCCCAAAAATGTGATCAAATCAATACCTTTGCAGATGATGCCATCGATGACGATGTTGAGTAGAAGTCATCGTGAAACTGACTGCCGAGTGACAGCTTCTCCAGATGAGTCATCTTACAGACGAACTGAGCGAGATCACGTGATGCAGAGGGACGTTCATTGAGACTCAAATAGTTGAGCTCAAGAGTCTCAATCTGTTTTGATAGCAACATTTTGTTGAATGAATGTTAATAAAAACCAAATAAAACTATATTAAAAAATCAACAGTATGTTTGATATATATTAATATCGTTGCCACATTAAAAAAAAAAGTCTTAACACAATGGCATTTATTGTGTTTAATGATGTTTAAATCTTGACATCTGAAATGATTACTGATTGCAATAGTTCCTGAATTCCTTTGCGACCGATATACATTGCATCATGTTACAGTAGCCTTCCTCATTCATTTGAACAAGCTCTACGTTATTCTGACATTTGATTTAAATAGCACTTTTAAAAATGAATTTTACATAATAAAATAAAATAAAATATATATGGAACACTTTTCAGTTTCCAAAGGATTACAGAAATAATACAAAACGGGAACGAAGAGATTCGATTTTTCATTTTGTAGGTTTTTAAATTAAACTATTTAGTCTCATCAGTATTCACAATTGAAAAAGCTGTCTTTCCATCAGTAATTCCGTAGCACTTCGAATCGTCATATGAAATTTAAAGAATGGTAAATATTATTCACTATCAATCATATAATCTTCACTCTGTTTTTGTATTATGACAGAAAGTTCACTTTTAACACCCACTTACTGAAGCGATCAACTTTTCCTACCTGATTCTTCTTAACGGTGTTCCAATAGGGAGAGAAAATTGTACACTTGCGTTTGACTATAAAGGAAAGAGTGCACCAACAGTATAAGCAAAACATGTACTGATTTGCTAAGAGTCCAACAAAATATGATCAAATCAATACCTTTGCGGATAATGCCATCGATGACGATGTTGAGTAGAAGTCATCGTGATACAGACCGCCGAGTATCAGGTCCTTCAGATGAGTCATCTTACAGATGAACTGAGCAAGATCACGTGATGAAGAGGGACGTTTCCATAGATCAGCAGAGTAGATCCAAAGAGTCTCAATCTGTTATGATAGCAACATTATGTTGAATGAATACTAATAACAACCAAATATCTCTATATTCCAGAATCAACAATTCATTAAAAATTATATTAACATCGTTGCCGTATAGTAACATTGTGTTAGATAAACTCCTAACACAATATGATTTATTTTGTGTATGATAGACAAATCTTGACATCTGAAATTAGTACCACTTTCAATAGTTCTTGGCTCCTTTTGAGACCGATTCAATGGTGTTTATTCCTACATGTAACTGATAGATAATGACAGAGATGATTAGTTTGTTTTTGATTAATCCCATCGAGACTGTAGGCATTGCGGATAAAGTAAATAATAATATTTTCTAGATCATGTTGATCTGTTGACTGAGGGAGTAGTGGGTAAATATGAATGAAGGACTTGGCTCCTGATCTAAATTCTAACGGAACAAAAGAGAAGAAGTCAACGCAAAGCATAGCATCCCCTCGCCGGGTACAATTTCCTTAATTGAGCAATTTTTGCATATTTAATGGTCTGTGACCTTTGAGCTTTGACGTGTTTACTCAACAACATTACTTACGTTATTGGATTAAAAAAAAATTTTTTCGCGTATATCTAAGTAGGCATTTTCGCATATTTAATGAGCTATGACCTTTGTCCTTTGACCTACATACTCAGAAATTAAACATAGGCTGTATTTTGATACCATGTGCCTTCATATCAAATTTCATTAAAATCCGCTAATTATTATTAAAATTATCAAACGGAAACCAGATTTTTTTACGGAAGGACAGAAGAAATGACGTGCGGCAGCTTTACTACATGTATATCGCCTCCGACTTCGTCGACGAAGGGTTTAATAAAACAAGAAGGCATAACGGTCACAAACCAGTCCTCAACTACACTACTCTACATGGAAAATGTGTGCTTTTAATCGGGGGAAAATCAGGACATGCTGATAATGTTATCGACTACATCATAGTGATGGATCAATGATTGTAAGAGAAGAGGGGATTTTTCATCTCGCGGTCATGATTATTATGATCCGGTAATTTTACTGATCCTACTACATGTAAACGTCGGAATGAATGAGGGGTGGCGGAGGAGGAGGGGGGGGGGGGGGTGAACGATCCACATACTGGATGTCAAGTCTTAATCTGTTATAATAGTTACATTGTATTGGATAAACAATTGCTGACATAACACTACTTAAAAATAATTGTAACATTACATCATTCTTGAGTTGCCATCCTCATTATTTCACAAAAGCTATACGTTAATCAGAAATTAGATTTAGTAAAAAAAATGTTGAAAAAAATAATTGTACATAACAGAAAAGTGTGAAATAAAATGTAGATTGAAAACTTTGCAGTTTCCAAAGGGTTTCAGATATAATTCAAACAGGGACAAAGAGATTCGATTTTTCATTTGTTAAGGTTTTTGAATTTAAATATTTAGTCTCATTAGCATTCGCAGTTGAAATAGTTGTCTCGCCATCAGCAATTCCATAGCACCCCGAATAGTCATATGAATTTTAAAATATGGTTTATATATTCACTATTGATCTTAAAATCTTCCCTCTGATTTTGTATTACGACAGAAATTCACTTTTCGCATCCACTTCCTGAAATGATCAACTTTTCGGACCTGCTCTTAACGGTGTAACAAATAGGGAGAGTAAAATTGTACACTTGCTTTTGACTAAAAGGAAAGAGTACAACTCTAGTATATCCAAAACATGAAGTGATTTGTTGAGAGCCCTGAAATATACGATCAAATCAATACCTTTACAGATGATGCCATCGATAACGATGTTGAGTAGAAGTCATCGTGATACTGAGCGCCGAGTGTCAGGTCCTTCAGATGAGTCATCTTACAGATGAACTGAGCCAGATCACGCGATGAAGAGGGACGTTTATTGAGATCTTTAGAGTAAATCCAAAGAGTCTCAATCTGTTATGATAGCAACATTATGTTGAATGAATACTAATAACAACCAAATAGCTCTATATTCCAGAATCAACAATTCATTAAAAATTATATTAACATCGTTGCCGTATAGTAACATTGTGTTAGATAAACTCCTAACACAATATCATTTATTTTGTGTATGATAGACAAATTTTGACACCTTAAATTAGTACCACTTTCAATAGTTCATGGCTTCTTTTGAGACCGATTCAATGGTGTTTATTCCTACATGTAACTGATAGATAATGACAGAGATGATTAGTTTGTTTTTGATTAATCCCATCGAGACTGTAGGCATTGCGGATAAAGTAAATTATAATATTTTCTAGATCATGTTGATCTGTTGACTGAGGGAGTAGTGGGTAAATATGAATGAAGGACTTAGCTCCTGATCTAAATTCTAACGGAACAAAAGAGAAGAAGTCAACGCAAAGCGTAGCATCCCCTCGCCGGGTACAATTTCCTTAATTGAGCAATTTTTGCATATTTAATGGTCTGTGACCTTTGAGCTTTAACGTGTTTACTCAACAACATTACTTACGTTATTGGATAAAAAAAAAAAAAATTCGCGTATATCTAAGTAGACAATTTCGCATATTTAATGAGCTATGACCTTTGTCCTTTGACCTACATACTCCGAAATTAAACATAGGCTGTATTTTGATACCATGTGCCTTCATATCAAATTTCATTAAAATCCGCTAATTATTATTAAAATTATCAAATGGAAACCATATTTTTTTTACGGAAGGACAGAAGGAAGGACGTACGGCAGCTTTACTACATGTATATCGCCTCCGACTTCGTCTACGAGGGGTTTAATAAAACAAGAAGGCATAACGGTCACAAACTATTGCTCAACTGCACTACTCTACATGGAAAATGTGTGCTTTTAATCGGGGGGAAATCAGGACATGCTGATAATGTTATCGACTACATCATAGTGATGGATCAATGATTGTAAGAGAAGAGAGGATTTTTCATCTCGCGGTCATGATTATTATGATCCGGTAATTTTACTGATCCTACTACATGTAAACGTCGGAATGAATGAGGGGTAGCGGAGGAGGGGGGGGGGGGTGGACGATCCACATATTGGATGTCAAGTCTTAATCTGTTATAATTGCTGACATAACACTACTTAAAAATAATTGTAAACATTACATCATTCTTGAGTTGCCATCCTCATCATTTTACAAAAGATTTAGGTTAATCAGAAATTAGATTTAGTAAAAAATGTTGAATTTTTTTTTTGTACATAACAGAAAAGTGTGAAATAAAATGTAGATAGAAAACTTTGCAGTTTCCAAAGGGTTTCAGATATAATTCAAACGGGGACAAAGAGATTTGATTTTTCATTTGTTTAGGTTTTTGAATTTAAATATTTAGTCTCATCAGCATTCGCAGTTGAAATGGCTGTCTCTCTATCAGCAATTCCATAGCACCCCGAATAGTCATATGAAATTTAAAATATGGTTTATATATTCACTATTGATCTTAAAATCTTCCCTCTGATTTTGTATTACGACAGAAATTCACTTTTCGCATCCACTTCCTGAAACGATCAACTTTTCGGACCTACTCTTAACGGTGTAACAAATAGGGAGAGTAAAATTGTACACTTGCATTTGACTATAAAGGAAAGAGTACAACTCTAGTATATCCAAAACATGAAGTGATTTGTTGAGAGCCCTGAAAAATACGATCAAATCAATACCTTTACAGATGATGCCATCGATGACGATGTTGAGTAGAAGTCATCGTGATACTGACCGTCGAGTGTCAGGTCCTTCAGATGAGTCATCTTACAGATGAACTGAGCGAGATCACGTGATGCAGATGGTTGTTTAATGAGATCATCAGAGTTGATGTAAAGAGTCTCAATCTGTTATGATAGCAACATTATGTTGAATGAATACTAATAATAACCAGTTAACTTTACTCAAGAATCATTGTTTTTAAATTGTATTAATATCGCTGCCACAATGAAAAACTCTTAACACAATAACATTTATTTTTGCTTAAGATGTACATGTCTTGACACCTGAAATTAAAACAAATTTCAATAGTTCATGGCTTCTTTTGAGACCGATTCAATGGTGTTTTTTCATAACTGATAGATAATGACAGAGGTGATTAGTTTGTTTTTGATTGATCCAATCGTGACTGTAGGCATTGCGGATAAAGAAAATGATAATATTTCCTAGATCATGTTGACCTGTTGACTGAGGGAGTAGTGGGTAAATATGAATGAAGGACTTGGCTCACGATCTAAAGTCTTACAGAACAAAAGAGAAGAAGTCAACGCAAAGAGTAGCATCCCCTCGCTGGGTACAATTTCCTCAATTGAGCATTTTTTGCATATTTAATGGGCTGTGACCTTTGAGCTTTGACGCATGTACTCAATAACATTACTTACGTTATAGGATTTTTTTTTAATTTCGCATATTTACCTAGGCATTTTCTCATATTTAACGAGCTATGTCCTTTGACCTACATACTCAGAAATCAAACTTAGGCTATATTTGAATACGATGTGCCTTCATATCAAATTTCATTAAAATCCCTTAAACATTACTAAAGTTATCAAAATGAAACCAGATTTTGTACGGAAGGACAGAAGGAAGGACGTGCGGCAGCTTTACTACATGTATATCGCCTTCGACTTCGTCGACGAGGGGTTTAATAAAACAAGAAGGCATAACGGTCACAAACCAGTGCTCAACTACACTACTCTACATGGAAAACGTGTGCTTTTAATCGGGGAAGAACCAGAACACCCTTATTATGTTATCGACAACATTATATGGTGGATCCATGGTTGTAAGAGCAGCCGCGAAGCCACTAGGGGGGGGGGGGGGAGGGGCACGGGGGGGGGGGGCACATGCCCCTCCTAAAATTTCCAGGATCGGTTGAAATTTTGTAGACCCCTTTTTTGACCTCGATCGATTACATGTATGTGCCCCCGAAACATCAAACTTTGGCTACGTGCCTGTGTAAGAGAAGAGGGGATTTCATCCCCCGGTCATATGATCCGGTAATTTGACTGACCCTACTACATTTAAACGTTGGCATGATGAGGGGTGGTGGGGGGGGGGGGGGGGAGCGATCCATATACCGGATGTCTTAATCTGTTATAATAGTTACATTATATTGGATAAACAATTATTGCTGACATAACACTACTTAAAAATAATTTTAAACATTACATCTTGCTTCAGTTGCCATCCTCATTATTTTACAAAAGCTATACGTTATTCTGAAATTTGATTTAGTAAAACATATTGGAAAAATATTTGTACATAACAGGAAAGTGTGAAATACAATGTACATGGAAAACTTTGCAAGTTTCCAAAGGGTTTCAGATATACTTCGAACGGGGACAAAGAGATTTGATTTTTCATTTGTTTAGGTTTTTAAATTTAAATATTTAGTCTCATCAGCATTCGCAGTTGAAATAGTTGTCTCTCCATCAGCAATTCCATAGCACCCCGAATAGTCATATGAAATTCAAAATATGGTTTATATTGTTCACTATTGATCTTATAATCTTCCCTCTGAATTAGTATTATGACAGAAATTCACTTTTCGCATCCACTTCCTGGAACGATAAAATGTTTTCATACCTGCTTACTCTTAAGGGTGTACCTATATACAGTGTGAGTCAAAAAACAGTTTACACCTAGAAAATTGCTAATTATTTTAAAAAATAATCTGTAAAAAGTAGATTATTATACATCTAATGAAAGAATGTTTTATCCCAAATCATTTGGTATCATTTTTGTGTGGTATGTGTTTATTGCGAGAGTGCAAAATTCAACTTGCGCCAAAGTTCCTTATTTGATGTTTGAATAAAACAATTGGGATTTGGGTATTAATTCGGTCTTTGCAGATCCAAATAACATCCCTAAGAAAATTAATCATAACACACATATCAAATATCAACGAACATTTGTGTGCGTGTGTGTGTGTGTGTGTGTGTGACTTTGCTCCTGCAAAAAGCATATGCAATGCATTTAATTTGATACATTCAATTCATTCTCTCACTCCTCTAAAATCCTAACGTAATACATGCCGTAGGCATCACTTTGGCGCAAGTCAATTTTTGCACTCTCGCAAACAATGCCTCCTGTTCATCCAAGCGTGAACACATACCACACAAAAATGATACCAAATGATTTAGGATTAAACATTCTTTCATGAGAGGTATAATAATTTCCTGTTCATAGATGATTTTTTTAAATAATTAGTCATTTTCAAGGTGTAAACTTTTTTTTGACTCACACGGTATAGGGAGAGTAAAGTTGTACTCTGGCGTATGACTATATAGGAAAGAGTACACTTCCAGTATAACAAAAACATGTAATGATTTGCTATGAGTCCAACAAAATATGATCACAACAATACCTTTGCAGATGATACCATCGATGACGCTGTTGAGTAGAAGTCATCGTGACACTGACCGCAGAGTGTCAGGTCCTTCAGATGAGTCATCTTACATATGAACTGAGCGAGATCACGTGATGCAGAGGGACGTTCATTGATATCAACAGGGTAGATCGCAAGAGTCTCAATCTGTTATGAAAGCAACATTATGTTGAATGAATACTAATAACAACCAAATAAACTATATTCAAGAATCAACAACTTGTTTTAAATTGTAATAATATCGTTGCCACAATGAAAAACTCTCATCACAATCACATTTATTATGTTTAAGATGTACAAGTCTTGACACCTAAAATTAAAACTAATTTCAATAGTTCATGGCTTCTTTGAGACCGATTCAATGGCGTTAAGTCATAAATGATAGATAATGACAGAGGTGATTAGGTTTTTTTGATTGATCCAATCGTGACCGTAGGCATTGCGGATAAAGAAAATGATAATATTTCCTAGATCATGTTGACCAGTTGACTGAGGGAGAAGTAGGGAAATATAAATGGAGGACTTGGCTCACGATCTAAAGTCTTACAGATCAAAAGAGAAGAATCAACGCAAAGCGTAGCATCCACTCACAGGGTACAATTTCCTCAATTGAGCATTTTTTGCATATTTAATGGGCTTTGACCTTTGAGCTTTGGCGCATGTACTCAATTACATTGCTTACGTTATTGGATTTTTTTTTAATCGTGTATATTTACCTAGGCATTTTCTCATGTTTAACGAGCTATGACCTTTGTCCTTTGACCTACATACTCAGAAATCGAATTTAGGCTATATTTGAATACGATGTGCCTTCATATCAAATTTCATTAAAATCCCTTAAACATTACTAAAGTTATTTAAAATGAAACCAGATTTTTTACGAAAGGACAGAAGGAAGGACGTGCGGCAGCTTTACTACATGTATATCGCCTCCGACCTCGTCGACGAGGGGTTTAATAAAACAAGAAGGCATAACGGTCACAAACCAGTGCTCAACCGTATCAGGACAACTACCCCCTGGGCAATCACCCCCCGGAAAATTACCCCCCGGAAAACTACCCCCCCAAGGACAATTACCCCCCAGAAAATTACCCCCCGGAGAATAACCCCCCGAGGACAATTACCCCCCAAGGACAATTACCCCCCGGAAAATTACCCCCCGGAGAATTACCCCCCGAGGACAATTACCCCCCGAGGACAATTACCCCCCCCCCCCGAGGACAACTACCCCCGAGGACAATTACCCCCCGAGGACAATTACCCCCCGAGGACACTTACCCCCCGAGGACAATTACCCCCGAGGACAACTACCCCGGAGGACAATTACCCCCCGAGGACAACTACCCCCCCAATGACAATCACCCCCGAGGAATTTGAAATATTGTGACGTACAATGCGAGATTCTCTCCGTATTGCTATTTACCGAAAATTGTATAAACTTTTGATTTTCTTAGTTATTTATGAAGTTCATTTTAGTCTTTTTAAATTATTCAATACGATGTGGGGGGTGGAGGTTATCCAATTCCCCCGTAGTTTTGCCACCGAGTAAAGAACAGAAATTACATTTCTTAGAAATTTAACAATACATTGCGCGCAGATGAGTACGCGTTACAGCAACAATGGCACAACAATTAAATTAGGATGTAAGATTTCATTTATGCATCCTCTGTAACGTTTATAATCAGCTGATCGTGTATTTGTCTTTGTATGTATGGGCCAGGGGCGGCGATCCCGGGGGACGACACGTCGCCCCTCAATTTTTTTTAGGGGGGTCGTCCCCCCCCCCCTGATAATTTGAAAAAGTGCACAAAAATAAGTGTATACCAAATACTGACTAAAGACTGCAACAAACTTTTAGGCTCAAGAGGGCCCACGAGTGCAGCGTTTAGACAACAAAAAGTGCAAAAATCTTCTCGCTCGGGATCTATGCTCCTCGCACAATATTCTTCATATGTACGAGTAAATATTGTAGAAAAGTGAAGTGTGAAAAAGGTATAATGTTTGTTTTTATACTATTGTTTTGCTAAGGAATGTAATTTGTTAATACAACAAAACTTCAAAAACCTGTCACTTCCGTCACCTTCTTCCCTCTCATTCACTCTGCTCCCTCGCACTGGCGTAATGATTAGGGGAGGGGGAGGCTTGTTGCCCTCTAATAAAATTCAAACTTGGTTTATTTCTAATTCGATACCAGAGATTTACAAATGTTGCTGAAATGGCATGGTTTTTCCCTCAGCTTCCACGGGGCTCTGCCCCCTAGACCCCACCAAGGGCCCTAAGGCGGGCTCCTGGTTGCTCATCTGACCGTTATTAAATGCCTAAAACCCCTGAGCTTCATGGGGCTACGCCCCTGGACCCCACGTCAATTTACGCTCCACTTGCTTCGCTCGCTTTGTTCTTCCTGATCGAAAATACTTTAGCGCCCCCCACCCACTTTGAAAAACGTTCCGCGGGGCCTGCATGTACCATGTAGGAGTGGGGGGTGCGGATTTTGTTGTCAGCCCCCCCCCCAAGAAGTTTTTACTCATTACGCCACTGCTCCCCTCCCCCGGTCATGAAAAGAAATCGCCGCCCCTGGTATGGGCCCTTATCCATGATCCAAAATGAAGGTTTTCTTCACGTTATCTATATATTTATGTTGTCATGCTGAAGTATAATATGTTTTCTTGTACGGTAAATTATTTTGAAATAGAAATTGCCTTCAAGTTATATGTACGGTGCCATGGGAAAAGAAAAGAAATATTCGCTTTCTGGTAATTCATCTCATTTGATTTTGTAACTCCAGCGCAGCGTTTTTCAACCGGGGTGCCGCAAGAGAATGTTAGTTACATTGGGAAAACGTTGATTTTGTGAAAAACAAATATCAGAAACAGTTAGAGTACGTAATTACCTAAGAAAATAAAGTTTTAAAGATAACAAAGTGTATTTCTTCCTTGCTCGCTGACAATATTTTGACAGCAAGGCGCATGAATATATATTATATCTTTTATTTCGAGATTACGTTGTTACCACACTCATTACATTAAAAACATGATAAATAAGGGCAACGAGAGGCCCGAATATCCTCATATTCGTACATCAAGGTCATGACCGAATACATCACTTTGTATTAATGTACATTCGGCGGCAAGGTACCTGCATACAGTACTTTAAATCGCTTATGATGTGTTGATTACAAACTAATTTTACCAGTTTGAAAATGTCTTCTCCTTTTTTATTCTTAAATGTGCCCATACGTGTGTACATAGCACTTGACGAGTGCCAGAGTCATACAAAATAAGTAGTCTGTGAAGACTTTGGGATTTGGGAGAAACTTTAATTTCTAAAGAGGGTACCTACTTGTACCGTGACTAACAACAAGCTGAAATAACGCTGCTCCAGAGAAATGTATTTCTATGCATTTTGAGAAGCGCTGGACGATTACCCCCCCCCCCCCCCAACGAAACGAAATATCGATCGGCCGAATTTTCAAATTTTGAGACCCTAAAAAAAAAATATATGTCCTCTTACCCCTGGTAAGAGGTCCTGGGTGGTCCTAGGGGGTAGTTTTCTATGGGGGGGGGGGGGTATTCTCCGGGGGGTAAATGTCCTCGGGGGGAATTGTCCTGGGGGTTAGTTTTCCACGGGGGGGGGGGGGGTAATTCTCCGGGGGGTAATTGTCCTCGGGGGTAATTTTCCGGGGGGTAATTGTCCTCGGGGGGTAGTTGTCCTCGGGGGTAATTGTCCTTGGGGGGTAATTGTCCTCGGGGGGTAATTGTCCTCGGGGGGTAATTGTCCTCGGGGGTAGTTGTCCTTGGGGGGTAATTTTTCTGGGGGGTAATTTTCCGGGGGGTAATTGTCCTTGGGGGGTAGTTGTCCTTGGGGGGTAATTCTCCGGGGGGAAATTTTCTGGGGGGTAATTGTCCTTGGGGGGTAGTTTTCCGGGGGGTAATTTTCCGGGGGGTGATTGCCCAGGGGGTAATTGTCCTAGAACCGTTACATTATATTGGATAACAATTATTGCTGACATAACACTACTTAAAAATAATTTTAAACATTACATCATGCTTCAGTTGCCATCCTGATTATTTTACAAAAGCTATACGTTATTCTGAAATTTGATTTAGTAAAACATATTGGAAAAATATTTGTACATAACAGAAAATTGTGAAATAAAATGTACATGGAAAACTTTGCAAGTTTCCAAAAGTTTCAGATATAATTCGAACGGGGACAAAGAGATTTGATTTTTCATTTGTTTAGGTTTTTAAATTTAAATATTTAGTCTCATCAGCATTCGCAGTTGAAATAGTTGTCTCTCCATCAGCAATTCCATAGCACCCCGAATAGTCATATGAAATTCAAAATATGGTTTATATTGTTCACTATTGATCTTATAATCTTCCCTCTGAATTAGTATTATGACATAAATTCACTTTTCGCATCCACTTCCTGAAACGATAAAATGTTTTCATACCTGCTTACTCTTAACGGTGTTCCTATATACAGTGTGAGTCAAAAAACAGTTTACACCTAGAAAATTGCTAATTATTAGAAAAAATCATCTGTAAACAGTAAATTATTATACATCTTATGAAAGAGTGTTTTATCCCAAATTATTTGGTATCATTTTTGTGTGGTATGTGTTTACGCTTGGATTAACAGGAAGCATTGATTGCGAGAGTGCAAAATTCGACTTGCGCCAAAGTTCCTCATTTGATATTTGAATAAAATAATTGGGATTTGGGTATTAATTCGGTCTTTGCAGATCCAAATAACATCCCTAAGAAAATTAATCATGCCACACATATCAAATATCAACGAACATTTGTGTGCGTGTGTGTGTGTGTGTGTGTGTGTGACTTTGCTCCTGCAAAAAGCATATGCAATGCATTTAATTTGATACATTCAATTCATTCTCTCACTCCGCTAAAATCCTAACGTAATACATACCGTAGGCATCACTTTGGCGCAAGTCAATTTTTGCACTCTCGCAAACAATGCCTCCTGTTCATCCAAGCGTGAACACATTCCACACAAAAATGATACTAAATGATTTAGGATTAAACATTCTTTCATGAGAGGTATAATAATTTCCTGTTCATAGATGTTTTTTTTAAATAATTAGCCATTTTCAAGGTGTAGTTTTATTTTTGACTCACACGGTATAGGGAGAGTAAAATTGTACTCTGGCGTATGACTATATAGGAAAGAGTACACTTCCAGTATAACAAAAACATGTAATGATTTGCTATGAGTCCAACAAAATATGATCACAACAATACCTTTGCGGATGATACCATCGATGACGCTGTTGAGTAGAAGTCATCGTGACACTGACCGCAGAGTGTCAGGTCCTTCAGATGAGTCATCTTACATATGAACTGAGCGAGATCACGTGATGCAGAGGGACGTTCATTGAGATCAGCAGGGTTGATCTCAAGAGTCTCAATCTGTTATGAAAGCAACATTATGTTGAATGAATACTAATAACAACCAAATAAACTATATTCAAGAATCAACAACTTGTTTTAAATTGTAATAATATCGTTGCCACAATGAAAAACTCTCATCACAATCACATTTATTATGTTTAAGATGTACAAGTCTTGACACCTGAAATTAAAACTAATTTCAATAGGTCATGGCTTCTTTGAGACCGATTCAATGGCGTTAAGTCATAAATGATAGATAATGACAGAGGTGATTAGGTTTTTTTGATTGATCCAATCGTGACTGTAGGCATTGCGGATAAAGAAAATTATAATATTTCCTAGATCATGTTGACCTGTTGACTGAGGGAGAAGTAGGGAAATATAAATAGAGGACTTGGCTCACGATCTAAAGTCTTACAGAACAAAAGAGAAGAAGTCAACGCAAAGCGTAGCATCCACTCGCAGGGTACAATTTCCTTAATATTGAGAATTTTTGCATATTTTATGGGCTGTGACTTTTGAGTTTTGACGTATGTACTCAACAACAATGTTTACGTTATTGGATTTATAAAGAAAAAACATTCTCGCGTATATTTAAGCAGGCATTTTCTCATATTTCATGAGCTATGACCTTTGTCCTTTGACCTACATATTCCGAAATCAAACATAGGCTATATTTTAATACCATATGCCTTCATATCAAATTTCATTAAAATCCGTTAAACATTACTAAAGTTATTAACCGGAAACCAGTTTTTTTACGGAAGGACAGAAGGAAGGACGTACGGCAGCTTTACTACATGTATATCGCCTCCGACTTCGTCTACGAGGGGTTTAATAAAACAAGAAGGCATAACGGTCACAAACCAGTCCTCAACCATACTTCTCTACATGGAAAACGAGTGCTTTTAATCGAGGGTAAACCAGAACACCCTGATTATGTTATCGACAACATTATGTGGTGGATCCATTTTTTTTAAAGTTTTTAAATTTTAATATTTAGTCTCATCAGCATTCGAAGTTGAAATAGTTGTCTCTCTACATCAATTCCATAGCACCCCGAATAGTCATATGAAATTTCAAATATGGTTTATATTATTCACTATTGATCTTAAAATCTTCCCTCTGATTTTGTATTATGACAGAAATTCACTTTTCGCATTCACTTCCTGAAACGATGAATTTTTCCTACTTGCTTACTCTTAACGGTGTACCAATAGGGAGAGTAAAATTGTACTCTTGCGTTTGACTATACAGGAAAGAGTACACCTCCAGTATAACAAAAACATGTAGTGATTTGCTATGAGTCCAACAAAATACGATCAAATCAATACCTTTGCAGATGATGCCATCGATGACGATGTTGAATAGAAGTCATCGTGATACTGATCTACAAGTATAAGGTCCTTCAGATGAGTCATCTTACAGATGAACTGAGCAAGATCACGTGATGCAGAGGGACGTTCACTGAGATCATCAGAGTCGATGTAAAGAGTCTCAATCTGTTATGATAGCAACATTATGTTGAATGAATACTAATAATAACCAATAAACTATACTCAAGAATCAACAATTTGTTTTAAATTCTATTAATATCGCTGCCACAATGAAAAACTCTTAACACAATAACATTTATTATGTTTAAGATGTACAAGCCTTGACACCTGAAATTAAAACTAATTTCAATAGTTCATGGCTTCTTTTGAGACCGATTCAATGGTGTTTTTTCATAAATGATAGCTAATGACAGAGGTGATTAGGTTTTTTTGATTGATCCAATCGTGACTGTAGGCATTGCGGATAAAGAAAATGATAATATTTCCTAGATCATGTTGACCTGTTGACTGAGGGAGTAGTGGAGAATATGATTGAAGGACTTGGCTCATGATCTAAAGTCTTACAGAACAAAAGAGAATTACTCAAGAAGGCAGAGCGGTCACAAACCAGTCCTCAACCACACTACTTCTCAAGGAAAACGTGTGCATTTAATCGGGGAAAATCAGAACACCCTGATTATGTTATTGACTACATTAAAGTGATGGATCCATGATTGTAAGAGAAGAGGGGATTTCATCCCGCGGTCATAGGTTCCAGTAATTTTACTGACCCTACTACATTTAAATGTCGGATGAGTTAGGGCTGGTGGATGGGAAGGGGGGGCGATCCATATTCGTTGACAATAAGCCGTAGACGAAAGACCTCATGCATGGCTGATTGCGAACGAAACGGCATGTTGCTATGGCAGGCACCCGGTAAAAACGAATTCGTTTAATAAAATTATGGAAATGCAAGCACTATTTTAAACAAACAGAACTTGGTCATTCCTTGCTCATTTCTTCTGATTGAGGTGTCATATGAAAGGGCAGGACCTCAACTTTCTAGAAATGTGATTTTCTCTTTGAAATTCAAATACCGTCCGCCAAATGACTTTTTGGTTTCCTCTCTTCAAATTCATTCCAATCACTCATGCCTGAAATATGCATCATTTGAACTGCAGCAAATGAAAAAAGGAGGATCTAAGCTTTCAAAATATGTGTCATTTAGTAATTATAAATGTGACTACGTTATGATAAAAAAACGATAATTCTCGGTTTCGTTTTTTCTGGGACGCACTGTATAGGAAATAGTACACCTCCAGTATAACAAAAACATGTAGTGATTTGCTATGAGTCCAAAACATAAGATCTAATCGATACCTTTGCAGAAGATGCCATTGATGACGATGTTGAGTAGAAGTCATCGTGACACTGACCGCGGAGTGTCAGGTCCTTCAGATGAATCATCTTACAGATGAACTGAGCGAGATCACGTGATGCAGAGGGACGTTCACTGAGATCATCAGAGTTGATGTCAAGAGTCTCAATCTGTTATGATAGCAACATTTTGTTGAATGAATACTGATAACAACCAAATAAAACTATATTCAAGAATCAACAATTCGTTTAAAATTGTGTTAATATCGTTGCGTCAATGAAATACTCTTAAAACAATAACATTTATTTTGTTGATGATATACAAGTATTGACACCTGAAATTAGTACTAATTTCAATAGTTCTTGGATTCTTTTGAGACCGATATAATGGTGTTTATTCATAACTGATAGATAATTACATAGGTGATCAAAAGGTTTTTGATTGATCCAATCGATACTCTGGGCATTGCGGGTTAAATTAATAATAATATTGTCTAAATCATGTTGACCCGATGCCTGAGGCAGTAGTGGGGAAATATAAATGAAGGTCTTGGCCCATGATCTTAATTCTAACAGGACAAAATAGAATAAAACAAGAAGGCAAAACGGTCGCGAGCCAGTTACCAATCACACTACTCTTGAGAAAACCCTTTCCTATATTCTTTGGAGAACCTGAACACCCTGATTATGTTATTGACGACATTATAGTGGGGGAGCTATGATTGTAAGACAAGGGGGGGGGGGTTCCTTTCCCGGGCATACGATCTGGTAATTTTACTGACCCTAATACATATTCACATCGGAATGAGTGAGGGTGTGGTAGGGGTGGGGGATGATCCACATACTGGATCTCATAATCTTCACTCTGATTTTGTATTATGACGGAAATTCACTTTTCGCATCCACTTCCTGAAACGATCAACTTTTGCTACTTGCTTCTCCTTAACAGTGTTCCAATAGGAAGAGTAAAATTGTACACTTGCGTTTGACTCTATAAGAAAGAGTGCACCAACAGTATAACAAACATGTCGTGATTTGCTAAGAGTCCAACAAAATGTGATCAAATCGATACCTTTGCAGATGAAGCAATCGATGACGATGTTGAGTAGAAGTCATCGTGATACTGACCGTTGAGTGTCAGCTTCTTCAGATGAGTCATCTTACAGATGAACTGAGCGAGATCACGTGATGCATAGGGACGTTCACTGAGATCACCAGAGTGAATGTTAAGAGTCTCAATCTGTTGTAATAGTACGACATCATGTCGGATACACAATTGCTGACATTACTATACTGAATTATGTATAACATTAAATTTGTTTTGCTTCCACTAAATGCGTAATTTTTTTCCTAATTGTTTTTTCTCAACGGCGTACTATTTTATACAGTAAAATCATCCAAATTAGTTTGACTATCGAAATGAGTAAACTTCCAATGTATCCCCACACCCGTCATCTCGGCCGTGTAATATCCCATTAACGCGACTATTTCATGCATCTCCTCTGTCCCGTAATGAGCAATATATTTGTCCCTGATATGCATTCGAAAAACAAATTATATAGCGTGAATCAATTATGCAGAATTCTTAATTCAAAGCATTCTTCAGAAGACTCTATATTCTTGTCTCTAGACATGTCTGGACTCTTGAAAACGATACAATATTGGAGAAATACTTTCCTTTATAAAAAGTAAAAATATTAATTTTAGTTTATAAAACTTTAAGATGCAAACGTAAATTTGCATTAAGTATACATCTGTAAATTACATATTTATGAATGTTAAACTGTACAAGCATAAAAGGAATAGATTCATTACAAGGATAAAGGAATGGGAAAGAGGAAAATAAAGCAAGTGTTTGAGTGTGTGGCAAAGAGAGAGGGAGAGAGAAACAGGGAGCAAGTTGCCTTTGCACCAGCTTTTCGTTGTTAAGTGAGTTCCTATATTTTGGACCGTGTTTCAGGACGAATACGAGTGAAGGGAAGGTGGAAATGATTGGATTGTCTGGTTGGGTATTGTAATAATGGTTTGTACAGATATTATACAGTGCGTCCCAGAAAAACGAAACCGAGAATTATCGATGTTTTATTATCACTTAATCACAATTATAATCAATAAATGACACATATTTGGAAAGCTTATAGACCCCCCTCTTTCATTTGATGCAACTCATATGATTCCTTTCCCACGCATGAGTGATTAAAAGCAATTTGAAGAGAGGAAACCAAAAAGTCATTTGGCGGGCGGTATCTGAATTTTAAAAAGAAAATCAAATTTCTAGAAAGTTCAATTTCTGCCCTTTCAAATGACACCTCAATCAGGAAAAATGGGCCAGGACTAACAAAGTTTTTTTTGTTTAAAATAAGGCTTGCGTTTCCATAATTTGATAAAACGAGTTCGTTTTCACTGGCTATCTGCCGTATTAACAAACAGAGTTGACAAAAGACTTAACTCCGTTTTTTTGACGATCAGCCATGCACAAAGAAGACGAAAGACCTTATGCATGGCTGATCTTCAACGAAACGGAGTTAAGTCTTTTGTCAACTCTGTTTGTTGCTACGGCAGGTAGTCAGTGAAAACGAACTCGTTTGATCACATTATGGAAATGCAAGCATTACTTTAAACAAAAAGAACTTTGTTATTCCTGGCTCATTTTTCCTGATTGAGGTGTCACATGAAAGAGCAGAAATTGAACTTTATAGAAATGTGATTTTCTCCTTGAAATTCAGATACCGCCCGCCAAATGACTTTTTGGTTTCCTCTCTTCAAATTGCTTTTAATCACTCTTGCGTAAAATATGCATCATGTGAGTTGCATCAAATGAAAGAAGAGGACCTAAGCTTTCCAAATATGTGTCATTTATTAATTATCATTGTAATTAAGTTATGATAAAACATCGATAATTCTCAGTTTCGTTTTTTCTGGGACGCACTGTACTTTTAAACATGCTTAGTTAAAAAGTACATTACATCACGACAATAGGTACTGGAAAATTACGAGTTTCAAATAAGAAAAGTTAAGCTGTGTGATTTAGATTTGTTATGAATTATTCTAATAGCTATCTGTTTTAAAACAGTAATTGTATTGGTAGGGTTTTAATAGTGTTCTCCAGATCCTTTATCGAATATTCCCAGACTATTCCAACGGTTGCCATAATAGTCACCTTTAAGGAGAAAATAAATGACATGAGTGGATGAATATCAGCGATGAAAATAACATTTTGCAATATAAAAGTGAATAGAAACTTATGCAAAGAGTCAATCTATGGTTATACAATTCGGCCATCACTAATCCAAAAGCATAATCTTCTCGTTTTTTCGCAAACAATGTTATTTATAATGCTAAATGTATTACTCATTGCGGATATAGTATAGAAAATAATATTGCTAGTGATATTCCTTTGTCTCGCAATGTATGGTCAACAAGGGATCTGAAAGATCACAACGTTTCTCTGTCGCTGCTGCACTTCGTCACGTGACAAAATAAATTGTTGTTGTTGTTCTTGGGTTTTAAGGCTGACCAATCTAAAATAAATTGTACGCAAGCGTATTTTATACTCTACGGGTGGACCGGGTGGACCGGCGGTCAAATAATTAGAACAATAACGGACAAGGCCTATTGGTCGAAGCACACGGGTGCTCAACCAATCAACGGGCCGCTGGATCGATGTGGGGCGGCTGGACGGGTAGTGTCATGGCGGCGCACAACGCATTCAAAATACACGTATTAACCCTCCGTGTGTACCAATGTCAGGCTACGGGAAAGACACGGAGTCTCGTTATGCTACACCCCTTTAATATTATATAGTGGTCCGGGATTTCCTAAAAGAGCAGGGGCATCTTTTTGCCGGGGGAATAAGATTCGTTAAACACACTGACTCTCTCGTATTTTCCGATCGGGGAGAAACAAAAATCATTATAAACATTGATATCTTGTTTTCTTCCTCCTTTACCATTCACTAAAGTTAGGGCAAGTCCACTAAAAAAATAACTTACTTTCAATAAAAGCAGAAATATTGATAATAATATATTTTTGTGTGGATGCACTAATATAGAGTAATTTGTTTCAGTTAAATGATGAAAATTAACATTTTGATAAACTATTTATATAAAAATCGATGATTCTGAATTCATTCAGAAAATAGTATCAATTTTTTTCAAAGTTCATGAAAGATTTTGTGAAATGCCATGCACGCAATATGATCCAAATCAAATCACATAACCTGGTCAAAGGAATGGGAAAATCAAGGTTTGGGGGATAAAAAGGGACACGAATGGGATAAACATATGTTCAGCAATTGTTAGGAGATGAACAAACAGCATGTGAATGCGGCCAGGAACAGAGAATGGAACACCTGCTAGTCTGCCCACTCCTGCCAGAGTCATGCACCCAAGATGACCTGGAAGCCGTGAATTGCCGTGCCAAAGCATGTGTGGACCACTGGACGGGACTTGTGTAGTGACTCGATAAGAAGAAGCAATTGTTAAATAGTGAGGCAATAAGGCCACAAACCGATAACCCAATTGGCAATTTGCTTAGTGATTTTCTAAGTTCCGTAGTTTATAAAAATTCATAATCTCCTTATTAGTTATCCGACTTCACCCCTTTTTTGTTTGGCTCTGTTTTGCTTATGTTTTTTCTGCATCTATTAAAAGCAAATTATTTTTGGAACGGGCTTATCCTTTAAACTAGGGAAGAATTGGGGAGTTAAGATTAGAGTGATCAAAGATGAAGAAAATAATTGATTTGGCAACCCACTGGCTTAAATCATGAAATGTAACATCAAACATAAATAGTTTAAAGATACTATGTCCCTGTTGCAGCCGACATTAAATTCTGTAGAACTTTGCAGGAATTATGAATATGTCATGTTTGTCCTATTTGTAAAATTTAAAAAATAGCAGTGTCATAGTATTCAAATTATGCAAGGAAATCCGGTCCTTCTAGACTTCACATGGGCATTTCTCTACATCAATAACCCACTACTTGTAATGGCCATAATTAGACTGATTGAATCCTCGTGCAGCAAAAAACGTACAACCATTCGGTAAAAGGGTATGAAAATCAAACTATTGCTTAGGTGGTTGCAATCACTTTAGTCGATTCGACAACTACTGGTCGTTATTTTCCCACTAAAAGCCATTTTCAAGCCCTTTCGTTTTGAGGGAAGTTTAAAATTAGTATTGTCTTTCAAATGCCGTTGGAATTTAACCTTTTCATTTTTTTAAATGTAATATTCTCTCTTTTTTGTGTTAAAAATAAATTCAAGATGTTTGAAATTAATGTACTTTTCTAAAAACCAAATCTCTGTTTCCCAGTATTCTCCTAAGTTATTTTGATCTTATGACACCAGGAAAACCATTATTCTGACTGAATATGGCATCCATTTTTTTTTAAAGAATGATGTACCAAATAAACGACAAAGTGGATGATACAAAGATTTATACTGACCTTGCCTGCTTTATTCGCAAGCACCGAGTAGAAAACATCATGCATAGTACCAGTAACTCGAGTAAGATGGATCGTAACAGATCTCAGTGATCGTGATGAGCACATGAATTCAGCCAGGTCCTCCGAAGCCGTGCGTCCACATGGTTTATCAATGATCAGATTATCCTACAATGAACATGTACACAAATAATATTGTGAGGCTAGAAACATAAACCATCAACATAATAGTATATTATCCTGATTAATCACCTTCATTGATACTGACTTTTTAATAATCGTTTTTTTCCTTCCATTTTCCGTTTGGTTCTTATTTTGTTTTCATAATCTAGATATCGATATGAACATCAAATAATATCTTAACAACATTACGCATTTTAAAGGAATTATTGTGATCCCACAAAATATAAAAAAATTGGGTTCAGTACGTTATCTCATAATAATTCAAGTAAGCGTTTTATCATATTGGTTTGAACAGTATACACTTGAAAATCCTTTTGGGATTGGTGATATTAAAAGCGTTATTTTATAAACAAGGTTTCATTGCAAATGCATGCAAGACGAGTTGTACTGCAATAACAATAAATCACAACTCCTATTAACAGACTAAGTCCTAATGCTCATTAATTCCTGTTAATAATAGTTCATTTTGTTCGTGTATATTGCAGTGTTCAAATTAAATATCATGATCGGAGTTGTACCCATGCTAGATCCATAGAAGTTGCTTTAAACATGCTCCTGATTTAATAAAATGTATTCTATCAAGCTTCTGGGTGAATTTGGGTGACGAGAAGTTTGTACAGTATGCATTGCCTTATTAGTGCATGTTGGGGTTCAAAGCATCGTTCGTATACACATTATATATTTACAGTCATGTGTTCAAACCAAACGACGTCATCCTATTAAAGTCTCAGAGAATGAAATTTAAATCAAATAGAAACTCTGTCACTCAAAAAGATCAAACAAAGATGAAATGTATACGTTGCTACAATTCGAAGTTGAATATTTTCCTTACCACTTTACGATGGTTCATGATGAAAGTATGCCCTGATACTGTGTGTGCCTGCATCTCCTTGGTGATCTTCAGTGTCTTTATGGACGTAGTCGATAGATGATCCGCCACGGCTTTGGTCACTTCTTGGTCTTGGCTCTCATATGCTACATCTACGATGAAGTCATCATCAATACGGCCCTGTGTGCGCTTTGTTTTTGACTCTATGAGACGAGATATGATATCCAAGCCGACCTCCTTCTGCTGAGCCGAAGTAAAGTACAATAGGTACTGGTATTCCACTGCTTCCTTTATGATATTCGCTATCAACCTGTAATACTCATTACGGTTTGACTGATAAAGGGATGCAAGATACATTCCTGATAGATACTCCTGGAAGAGCTTATGGGGAAACTGCACCGATTGGACTACTGAATTTGGAGTGTTTCTCCTGTCTCGCCTCGGAAGAATTTTCTTCTCTCTGGTGAGTACACCAACTTTACAACCTACATCGATGGACTCTGGATAGCTCTGAAACTCTTCTTCTGTGAATACTAACCGTCTTTCGAGAAGCCCCTGGAAGGCAATGCGGCCGATGTGAATCAGGTGATGACGAATATCTGAACAATGCTCACTTAATTTGCCTCCAACAATACCTAAAGATGGAATGTGCTTCGATAGGTGATGATCAACCAAAAAGTCAATCATCTGATTGAAGAGCTGGGAAAATGTTTGCAGCTTGGACATTGCCTCTCGGCGCTCTCCATCAAACTCTTTCCACATGATACACAGCATGGCTGTGTATATGGGGTAGGGAGCCATGTTCTCTCTGATCACATCGTTGTTCGATATGAATCGGTTCAGATCTTCAGAGGAAGCTGCATCTGGATGAAAGAACTTGGTGATGTAAGAAGAGAGGTTTTCAGCAGAGAAACCTTCTACAGCAATGAAAGCAAACACCTTTCTGAGATCGGCATTCTTCCTAATCTCATCTGATCTCCATTGTCTCGATGTGATTAGTACTGTCCCTGACTTGAACAGATGATTGAGAGTGATCAGGGCGATTTGCTGATTGCTGTCAAGATCGACAGCAAACTCATCTAGGCCATCCAAGACAAGAAAAACGTCATCCGGATTTGAGAGGATGTGCTTGTCTAGCTGTTTGGCTGTGACGGGATTGTTGTCAGAAAGATACGACTTCACTATCTCTCCAACAGTCTTGCCCTCTGTCTTGCGAAGGAGGATGACAAGAACCAGTTTGAAATCTTGGTAGGCTTTTCCGTGGATCCAATCCCAAGCGATCTTGGCGCAAAAAGTGGTCTTTCCTACACCACCTTCACCTTCTACCAACAAGCGTTTGGGATAGGTTCCGTTGACTTTGGTCCTGAGGAGGTCATCGTAGAGAAGCGGTGTCTTGAGTTTTGTACCTTTGTCTTCTTCCATCAACGTTAGATTGGTGAAGATACGTTTGAATTCAAGTACAAGTTCACTGTTCAGTGGATCGGCTTGAATCTGGCATAGATGAATTGCCAAATAGTGTTTGACCTCTTCAGCAACCCGTTGGATTTCCTTCTCTGTCATGGACGGTATGTGATCACCAACCTGACCTGTGATGAGAATGGTGAAGAACGTTGTCTTTAGCATGACTAGAAAAATATGACCAGTGTTTTAATATCACACAACAGCAGTACTACCATCAGCAGCAACAACATGGAAGAAATCACCTTGGAATTGCCCCCCCCCCCTTCCCCCCTCGGTTCTCTCTCTCTCTCTCTCTCTCTCTTTTATATTGCAGTATCCAACAGTATCTACGAAACCCTATAAATAAACGTTAACTATTGCAATGAAACTCGTTATATAGTAGCCTTTAATCATGGCGGCTTTGCTGCTCTATCGATCCAATGATCGTCCTCAAAAAATAGAATAGTCATCTGATTGCACGGAAAGTCGACACTTGCGTGCAGCTTGCTGTAAGCATAGATGCTGTAAGTCGCCTTTAGTAACTACCGAACCTTGTTGTTGTTGTTCAGCATTATATGGCAATCAGTCAAATTCGACTATTATCACTCACTAAATTGTATTTTCTTAATTCTAACTTTAATTCTGAAAATTGATTGACCTCTCTTTTTAAAAATTCTTTTCCTAATGTAGGTTGTTAATAATGATAATATGTTATCGTGGTTAATATTTATAATACAACATTTAAGCTTTCTAGTCAGAATATAAGCAGAATCGGCTATAAATCGTAGACGATCGCACTATTTGTATGATGTCACTATGATTCTTAGCTGATGTAGCTATTCCTCCTCGAAGGGAACGTGAAATCCATTCAAACTTCAATTTCATTCATCATATGACTATTTAAATCATCGTTCATTTAAAAATTTAAGTTTAAATGTTCATGTCAAATGCTATATATTGCAAATTATTCCCAATAATCACATCGTATAGCACGCGGAGTGGTTTAGAGTACCAGTTGCTTTGATCTATAGCCTATCCACTATCGCATGTTCTCTCAACAGGTCAATCGTTAACCGGATTGTGTATCTGTCCTTTTGTGTAATCAATGATGATGTTACGTCCCCGCCCCTTTTTTGTTTAATTGTTTACATTGGAGAGTAAAGTCGAGTTTGTAAGTGTTCATGATGTTCCGAAGGGACATCCAGTTTGATACACATGTAACTGTCTGTTTCCAGTATTGAAGCATGTACTGTGTTTGATAGTAAAGCAAACGTTTTTGCTGTTTCAGAGTAATATGTATTCGGAATACATATACAGCTGTATTTCTATTTCAGCATGTGTATGGTGTACTGAACAAACAGGAAAGAACACAGGAGGGGAGAGTGGTCACGCCATTGAATTACGTCATGATCTACTGTACTCCCATCTAATAAAGTCACCATGGAACTACAAATTCTCCTTAAGTCGCCTGGTGTTTTCATCTCCTGGTACAGCTCCGCTCCTGGTACAGAAAATGAACCAATCAGAAACAACATCCTGACGATCGCATGGTGAAGGGCCAATGGTCGCGGCTCCTTGTATTTCTCTGGTCATAGGTAACGAGTTGTACTGCCTTATTCGGTAAAGTTTTATGAATATTGATTACGACTTCTGGTGCGATCAGATGGCTTATTCCGTGCGTTTCGAGGATCGACCATTGGAACGACGTGCCAGAGCAGCATTGTGACTGAAGGATACTTCTTAGTTTGCTGCGCTGCTTTAATGGATTACGTAATAGTACTTATAATTGTATCTCATAATGCTTGAACTTTTTTTAAATTTTTAATAAGGCTCTTCTATTTCATAGAACTTTGTGAAAAGTTACATATAAGTTTTCATATTTTGTGTTGGGGTGTGCTCAATTGTGTTGGATACTGCATATATAGGCGTAAACGTGTTTTTGCCGGTGGGGATGGTCGTGTGTGTACGCATGCATGTGAGTAATACTGTACCTTTCTGTACGCTATCAGCAAGCTGTACCAGCTTAATTTGTTGTAACGTGACCACCAACGCCTCCCTCGCCTCGCTATCACGTACTCTCTTCCGCCATTCGTAAAGCATCTTATAGATAGCATACAGAGTGTTGCCCATCTGATCTTTCTCAAACCGACTTAGTTCAGCCTCAGTGAATTCCAAAGCTAGTCCGACCTTCCTGAAATCTGATGGATCCATACTGTCAGCAAGGAGATATAGTTCGAGGTCGGTCAGGTTCCCAGGTCTAAATCATTAGACAAAAGAAAGGGGGGGAAATAATATACAGCTTAAAGGTAATACAAAGTTTTGGTAAATTTTGAAAATTGGGTGGATAGTGATTCTTTACAATTTTGATGTATTTGGATGCCTATGTGGATGTATTATAAGCACTAGAAAATTTAGCTCCTAAAACACTTCTGCCTTCGAGAAAAATCAAATATAAAAATTTACCGGTGCTCCCGGTAAATTGTGATAAATTTCAAATAGCGCCTACGGCCGTACAATGGTAGCTGCGACTATGAAAATCTAAGAATATGTAGTTGTGATATATAATTTCCAAACGGGAATAGCTAATCCGCCGATTTTAGTCAAGAAACATCGTTTTATAGTTTAATTAATATCTTGACCTTAAGAGGGAGCTATACAACATAAAAAGTTTATTATTTACAATTTCTTAATTTTAGACTTGATTTCGACCGCGACAATGATCACTTTAATTGTAGGATCGCTTATGCTTCTAATATGTTCCTTTGAACAAAATTCATGACCCCTTACCAAAACTTTGTATTACCTTTAAATATTTGTGTGAGGTTTTATAATCAAAGGACTTTCCTTTGATTATCATCTCGAGTGAATACCCTTGTTTGCATTGCAGGGGCGGCGATTTCTTTTCATGACCGGGGGGACGAAACGCGAGGAACGAGGGGGGAGTGACGTCATGAGCAAAACGTTTTTTTTTTTTTTTTTTTTGGGGGGGGGGGGGGAGAAGAAAAAAAAGTCCGAATCATCACCGCTCTTACATGTTATAGCAGGCCCCGCGGAACGTTTTTCGAAGTGGGAGGGGGGTGGGGGGGGGGGCTAAAGTATTTACGATCAGATAGGGCAAAGCAAGTGGAGTGTAAATCGGCGTGGGGTCCTGGGGCAAAGCCAGGGCCCTGGGAACGATTAAAAAAAAAAAATTAAAAAAGCGTCATTTGTGGCTGTCGGCTGTGTGACAATTTCGTACACGAAGCATAATGATATACATTAAATATATCAGACAAATTTTTTTTTGCAGGGGGTGCGCTGCAGCACTCCCAGCACCCCCGCTTCCCAGGGCCATGGGCAAAGCCCCGGCGGGGGTCAAGTCTTTAGGCATTTAATAAGGGTCAGATGAGCATATTTTGATACCTTATTTGTGACACTTGTATGCAGGTCACAAATCGGAGTGGGGACCAGGGGGGCGAAGCCCCCCAGAAGCTCAGCGCTTTCAGGCATTAAATTACGATCAGATGATCATCCAGGGGCCGCCTTAGGGCCCGTGGTGGGGTGTAGGGGGCGGAGTCCCCGGAAGCTCAAGGTTTTAGGCCTTTGAACATGGTTAGATGAGCTTCCAGTGGCCCGCTTAGGGCCCTGGTGGGGTCCAGGGGGCGGAGCCCACGGAAGCTCAGGTGTTTTAGGCATTTAATTATGGTCCGCTGAGCAACAAGGGGGCCTTAGGGCCTTGGTGGGGCTAAGAGGGCAAAGCCCCCGGAAGCTCAGAGAAAATCATGCCATTTCAGCAACATTTGTAAATTAGTCACTGGTATCAAATTAGAAATAAACCACGTTTGAATTTTATCGGGGGGGGGGGGGGGGGTACTGCCCCAAGCCCGAGTGAGTGAGCATAGTGAACGAGAGGGGTGAAGGTGACGAAATTGACTACTCCCTCACAGGTTTTGTTGTATTACAAAATTATATTCCTTAGAAAAACTTTAGTATGAAAAGAAAGAATATACTTTTTTCACACTTTACTTTCTACAATATTTACTTGAACATTTTAAAGGATATTATGCGAGGGAGCATAGCTCCCGAGCCAGAAGATTTTTACATTTTTATGTCTAAACGCTTAATTTTTAAGTCTAAACACTGCACTCTTGGACCCTCCAAAGCCTAATAGTGTGTTGCAGTCTTTAGTCAGTATTTGCTGTACATTATTTGTTTGCACTTTTTCAAATTTTCCGGGGGGGACGATCCCCTCCTACAAAAATCGAGGGGGGGACGTGTCCCCCCGTCCCCCCCCCCCGGGATCGCCGCCCCTGTTGCATTGCATTAAAATATTTTCCAACATTTGCTAGAAATGCAAGCACTCCAAAAACATTGCAAAATAAGGACCTGTTAACATAAGGGAAATACGCGAAACTTCTACTGTCACCATTTGCTTTCATTGATCAATTGGTATATTCCAATTAATATTTTTTACCAACAAACTCGTTGGCTCGTATTCTGCCAAAATTTAGATCTCGTGGTGGGTTAAGGCTTCAGTTTATAATCGGATTTAGAATGGAAATTAGTCTGAAGTTTAATTAAGTTTATCTTAAAACGTGATCTCCTACCAAGGGTCGGGCGTACCTCAATGAACAGAATAAGAACCAAAGGGTCTGGCGTACCTCAATGAACAGAATAAGGACCAAAGTCGCTCTTTCATTGTGCTTACTTATCATTTGGGCCAGGGTTTTGTTCTACATCACCGGATCTCAATAGAAGTATGTTGGTCATGTCTGGACAGTCATTCCCTTTAGTTTCATCTGCTTCACCACTGGTTGTCCCTGATCCGAGGACCGGATAGATCGGGGAATCATGATACTCCTTTACTTCCTAAGGATGAAGAGAAAATTACGATGAAAACTATCTACATGTCATACTGAGATAACATAATGTGCCACAATGTATTTCTTGAAGGGATCTTTATATCAATGGTTTCTAGTTTATTCTTAAATTCATAATACAACAATAATTAGCGCAGACAAATGTTAGAAGGTGTTCATGTAGCCATTGAATAAGATGGGCGGACAATTTATGATACTCCGTTACTTCCTTAATGAAACTTATGGACAAAAGGCAATTTTCAAAAAAAATGATCAGACATTATTTGAACAAAAAATACACGTAGTTTACGCGAGTATAAGAAATCTGTGAAAAGTGTAAATGGCAATTTACCACTATTTACGGTTGCCACAAACGTCAAACCTACACTTTTAACAGCAAATTTAAATAAGCTATAATAGCCTACACCTTTTGTAACTCCAATTTTGCTAGTTACATGTTAAATGTCCTGTCTTGTTCAAAACCCCGTTTCTCAAAAAAATTATATACAGTTTTGGGGGAAGTTTTTACTTTGATTTATTGTTCGCATGGTTTATCTCACTGTTTTTGTCTTTCTTTGTTGTTTTTATGTGAGTGGCGTGGTTCTAGGAAATGCATATCAATCATACCCTGATAGATGATGTTCTTTGGTTGGTATTTTTCGTGGTATCTAGCCTGTGTTTAGGTGATAGGTCAGATGATTGGTCCTCTTTCCTTTCCTTGACGTCTTCTACACAGGGTCGGGGAACTGAAATTGTCACGTCAGTGGTACCAGGGACAGGGTTGGTCTCTTTTTCAATTGAAGAACCACTGTTTTGAGCACATGAAGACTCAGAGTGAGAGACATCGTTATGACCGGGGTTGTTTACATCGCATGGGAATCCACTCTCCCTGACAGTATCACACTTTGGGCCGTCAGATTGTGAGAGAGTCGGTGAGCTTACGTTACCTTTGCCATTGTTGACGTCACGTGAAGGCCCTGTTTGAGCAGAAGATGTAGACTGACGGGCCGTGTTGCTTGGAAAACTATTCGCATCGGGAGAAGAGCCAGTGCGAGATGAGATGTTACACTCAGGATTGTTGTTTTCTTTGGGTGGCTCAGCATTCTTGGCTTTTTCATTAGGTTGTGAAGTTTCCTCCAAAAGAAGTGGTAGTCGTATTCTTTCCTCCGACGTCGCATGAACGTGCCGATCCTGACACGCCATTCACCAAGAGACACAGGCATGGTGACATCAGGATACTGTGTTATTAAAGAGGAAAACAAAGATTAATGCAGAGTTAGTTCATGAGAAGGTCAACATGACTTTGTATAAGAAAATAGTGTCAAATCTTTGTACGGGTTTATCTTAACTTGCCATGTATGGAATACGTATTCATTTTAAATTACATAATATCTCATCTTTGAAAGTCAATTTAATGCATGGTGCTTAAATGTAAATTTGCACAACTCTTTATATTCCGCAATCCCCTCTAAACAACTACCACCGGGAAAACGGCCCTGTGTAGAGGTGCAGTAACAAAAGCTTTATTGGGGGGGGGGGGGGGGGGTAGTTTTTTTACGGGTTTACTGTTGTCGTAGATGTTTCTTGTGCGGGATGTAAGTCCGGAGTAGCCATCCAAAAATGTCATGAAGCTATGGCAGAAGCTAAATATTTTCAATGCATTATGTCAGACAAAGACAGAGTTACAAAGGAGCATCTGGAGAATGGGTATGTATTATGTGCCCACGTTGTGCGCGTGTTGTGTGTATGTGTGTGTGTGTGCGTGTCTGTGCATGCAACACAAAGAAAAATTGTTGCCGTTGATTCTTTCGATACAAATGGGAAACGGGGTATACATTTTCTCTTTCATGGGCGAGCAAAATAATCAGAGTCATTGTCAGTTAAAACATGACCACAACGGAAAGTGCAGCTATATCCTCGTCTGGTCCATTTCGCAGAAAATCCCTTCGTGTTTTTTTGTTGTTGTTAATGCACGTGGCGTGTGGAGCGATACACTGTTAGAACAAGTATTACAATTTTTAATCAAGTTGGTTAAAATTTTAATCAACCACGGATTACCAGGTGAATCACACAATCGTTGGTTAAACTTAACCAACAGCCTGTTGATTAAAATTTAACCTGTGGTTGATTAAAATTTTTAATCAATTATTGGTTAAAAAAATTTGCTCAATGTTGGTTAAAATTGTGTTGATTAAACTTTAACCATTTGTTGATTAAAACTTTAATCTTTTGTTGGTTATTTATGCTTTGTTTGGGGCTGATTCACATGTTGTTGGTTAAACTTACTTGGGTCGTTGGTTAAAATTGTAACCATTGTAGGTTAATTCTTTTTGATTCACACGATGTTGGTTAAACTTTAGTGGGTTGTTGGTTACAGTTATAACCCCTGTTGGTTAAACTTACGGGTGTTTGGAGGTCTTATCCTCGTGTTTGCAGGTAAGAAATTGTTTAATATGATTATCATCAATGCTAAGATTGGAAGGAAGAAGTGAAATAAGGTTCTTGCTCAAATTAAAAACGCTTTGTGTCCCGGCCCGTAGGTTGTAGCTCATGCAGCCAGTAAGTGTAACGGATGACCTACCCAAATTGCATGCATGAAGACGTTTCACTTTATGATGACATCTTATTTTATATTTAATTGTTTTAAACAATTAGATACAATTAGATTTAAAAAATAAGATTATTTTTCATGCATGCAATTTGGGTAGGTGATCCGTAATAGGCCCACACTTCTCCTTCTTTAATTGGGTCTGCCTCCTTCACGGTTGAAGATTCTTGCAGACTGATGAGTGTGTGTGTGCTTACGTTATTAGCCAGGTGCACGGTGCAAGTAAAATGTTACTTATTGGTTGAGCTACGTCGGGAGCTACGTACAGCCTAGGGGACACAAATCGTTTTTGATTTGAGCAAGAACCTTATTTCACTTCTTCCTTACAATCTTAGAATTGATGATGATAATATTAAAATAATTTCTTACCTGAAAACACGGAGATAAGACCGTCCAAACCCCCATTTCCTCAGCGTCCTCGCGACAACCTCCATTGTTAATTTTGTCGCACGCGTAAACTGCATGTACTTTGCATGTACTTTATTTGTACGTCGAGCGATCGCTAGCTACGCGCTTCGATAGCGTTCTGTTGGGTCACGTGACCAGTACTTTAATCAACATTGATTAAACTTTAACCGGAAGGGGGCTATCATTACTGTCGGAATTTTGTTTTTAATCCATGCTGGGTTACAATTTTTGCAAACGACTTAGACTTAACCAACATAGGTTAAAAGGAATAAATTTGATCAACACTGTTTTTAACCAACGCAAGATTAAAAGTAAATTTTAATCAACACTACATTTTTAACCATTGTTGAGCGTTTTTTAATCAACAATTTTTTAACCCGCATTTTTTTAATACTTGTTTTAACAGTGTAGTACTCCATGCAAACATCGGACGGGCATTTTGCGAGCGTCGCACAGGCTTCTTGTGGTGGTCTTAAAGGCCCACTGTACTACTTGTAGCTACTTGCTCCATCTATATAGAAAACAATGCCTAATCGGTGACCATTGGTCCCCATGATCCTCTTTTTCTTATGTTATTTGAGAGCTGAGTTGATGAGATAACCACCTGTCCAGTGACCTTGCAGGGTGCTCTAATCCCTCCTGTAAACTAGTACTGATAAGCTTTAAAGAAAAAGTGTGACGTCGTACACCTGGTAGGAATTTATTCCTTGAAACGCAGCGCGTTTAACAGCTGCACTGCTAAAGCCAGGGTAATTATGCTGCATTATTGAGAGCGCTTAGAGACTTCTGACATAGTAAGTGTTATGCTAGGAGTCCACTGGGCCGGCGCCAGTTGGTGTCAGTTCGCGCCAAAGATTATGTGATTGGCGCGTAGTGGCTCGCTGTGGCGCCGAATTAATGTCCGCTCGGCATGTGTCGCCAAGTGGCATAAACTGGGTACCATATGGCGTGCGCCAAATGCCACCCGGCTTGCTCCAAAATGTTGCGCCAGTTCGCGCCAGTTTGCGCCATTACACGGCCATTTGATTCCAAAATTCACCCTGTTGGCGCCATTCGCGCCAATAGACGGCTACTTTGCGCCACTTGGTGATTAGTTTGTGCCAAAGGTCGCCAAATTGGTTTGAACTTGCCGCCGCTTGGCGCTACTTGCCGACTAAATAAATACCGGCCATTGGCTACCTGGTTCAGACCCTCCTCAGCTGCTGTATGAACAACATCTCTACTAAATATTTACAATTTTGATATGTCTGAGGCTTTTGATAATGTTGGAGTGATGATGCTGCTCCATCAGAAGATGATGAGAGATTCTGAGGTGGCCACTGCCTATCAACTTATGCTGGCCAATCCTGAAGAAGAAGAGCCTCCTAAGAAGAAAAGGAAGCACAACTGGTGGTTTAGACCCATGCTCCACCCAGTTGAGGGCCGAACGTGGACAGTACCACACTTTGATGGAAGAGCTGAGTGAGAATGACAGGAGGAAGTTCAAGAACTACACCAGGGTGTCCCCAGAGATGTTTGATGACCTGTTGGTCAGGCTTACACCCCACTTGCAGAGAAAGGACACCCACATCAGGAAGGCCATTCCCCTGGTCTCAAGTTGTCCGTCTTCCTGCGCCATCTCGCCAATGGGGCCACCTATGCCGAGCTGTCTTTCAACTTCCGAATGGGCAAGGAAACCATCCAGAAGTTTGTCCCTGATGTAGCCAGAGCGGTAGTGGATGAGTATGCTGCAGAAGTCATCTCCCTCCCCACAACCAATGAAGGCTGGCTTGAGGTTGCAGGTGATTTTGAAGCCAGATGGAATCTTCCTCACTGTCTTGGAGGCTATGATGGAAAGCACATCCGTCTCCAGAAGCCCAACAAATCAGGCAGCCTTTACTTCAACTACAAGCAGTTCTTCTCGGTTGTCCTGATGGCTCTGGTAGATTCAAAGTACCAGTTCCTGTGGATCGATGTGGGTGGGGTTGGCCATCAGTCTGATGCCCAGATCTACAACAACAGTGAACTGAAGGAGTGCATTGAAGCTGGCACTTTAGGCATCCCAGATCCAGCTCCTCTTCCCCATGATGATGAAGAGCACCCTATGCCGTACTTCTTCGTGGGAGACTATGCCTTCGCCATGAGGACGTACATGATGAAGCCTTATGGCCATCGTAACATGGACCAACAGCAGAAGATCTTCAACTACAGGCTGTCCAGGGCAAGGCGTGTGGTTGAAAATGCCTTTGGTATTCTGGCTCTGCGGTTCCAGTGCTTCCTTGGCCAGATGAGACAGGAACCAGACACAGTCCGCTTGCTCATTGAAGCTGCCGTCATGCTGCACAACCTCATCAGGAAGCACTATCAGGCATGGGACGTCCTAGAGCTTGGAGAACTGCCGCCATCACTGTGAGAAAGTCCTGCGATGCCGCCCTGCTGTTATAGGCGGCAAGTGGCGCCGAATGGCGGGCAATCAGGTGGCATTTGGCGCGAAGTAGTCACCAATCGGGTGCCGTTTGGCTCGCGTAGTGGCGCAAACAAGGTGCCCCTTGGCGCCATGTGGCGCGAAATCTCATTGGCGCAACTTGGCGCGCGCCATTACATTCCAGTGGATTCCAATAGGCGGATTTTTTGCGCCAAAGGGCGATATGTTCGCGCCATTTGGTGCCACTTGGCGGACACTTGGCGCTGATTGCTCGATGCAAGTGGCGCGACGAAAATTTCAAACATTTTGAAATTTTCTTGCCGCCACATTCAAATTTGGTGCCGTTACGGGCCACCACGAGCCAGTTGGGAGGCAGTTTGAGCCACTACACGCCACTAGGCACCTTATTGGCGACACTAGGCGCCACAGTAAATTGCATTGGCGCAAACTGGCGCCAACTGGCGCGGCCCAGTGGACTCCTAGCATAATGCGCTATATATAAGCACTGTAATTATTATTACACAGCTATATGCGCAGCCGTAGCAGTACGTCGCACATCAGGGGCTTTTCGTTTGTGTGGACGAGGATGCCGTTCCCTTCATCAACTATGCGAATTGGCTGCAGTCAGTTTTGGCTGTTCACTACTTTATAACCCTTTCGTTTGCAGTCGACGCCTGTTCTTTACACTATGACGTGATTGGCCCCCGCGCGCGTTTATTCAATTTCGCCTTCTTTCACTTCTCATGTTATTCTTCGTTATAATCCTATCATTTTTTTAATCTTTCGTCATGTTATTCTTTGTTTTCCTGCTATCATTTTCCTCTCTCTGTTTTTCTAATGTGTTGCTTCGTTTTTCCATCTTTCATCTTCTGTTCTATCTTTCCATTGTCTATTTTTCATCGTTTTCTCTATCTGTCTTTCCTTATGTTATTCTTCGTTTCTTCCTTCTATTCTTATGTAATTCTTTGTTTTAATAATAATAATAAAATACCGCTTATATAGCGCTTTAATAAAACAAATGTCTCTAAGCGCTTTACAGAAATACTATTACCCCGGTCGTTGGATTCAGTGCTTGCCCGCACATACTGTGTGCACAATCTCCACTCCCTAGGGAGCATTCCAGCCGGGCGTTACATGACGCTCAAAAACTGTGTGACCAACAATGACGGTCGCATCCTACCGGGTACCCATTTTAACACCTGGGTGGAGAGTAGCACATGTAGGTTAATATCTTGGCAAAGGATATTATTGCCGTGTCGGGATTCGAACCCTCGACCTTTGAATCTCTAATCAAGCGCCTTAAACCCCTCGGCCACGACACTCCCATCGTCCCCCCCCCCATCCCCCAGCCCCGTTGAGCAAAATAATTGCATACGATACGGTATGCTGGTTCATTTTACACGATTTGCGGGAGGTTTTTTCATAAACCGGGAGATTGCGGGAGATTGCGAGAGAGCGGGAGGAAGGGCGTGGTGGCGGGGGTATGTGCTACGAGCTACGAGCTTGTGGGACGGCGGGAGAATGAGCGTGGTGGCGTACGTGAGACTCCCTCCAAATTCAGGAGGGTTGACAGCCCTGTATTTAATAATCATGGTATTTTAAGTAACATCACGCTCATTCTGTGAAAATAGATTTAAACAGACTTTAAAAAATCTGTAATCTATTACTGTAGTAATATGTCTTATAATGCATGATCTACTATATGCGCAGTGACGTATCTGACGTCATAATGTATACGCGTACAACTTTGCCCGCTCATAATCATGACGGTCCCGGCCCAGCCAGTTGTGTTGCCGGTGTTATTCACCTAATAAAACCATAACGTTGATGTTCGAATATTATACCAAAGTGAGCTCGGACTTATAAATGCTTGTTTGACAATTTCAAGTTACTTGTTGACCTCATTGTCATTTAAACATTTAACATAGAATTATAATAGAAATAACATCTACTCTAATGAGCATGATGAGTTGAGCAGATTTAATTGCGAACAAAACAAAATTCAAATCCCAAATAACAGAAATTACAATTCACACTTAGATTTTATCGTTGTGATTTTATCGTTATGTCCAAAGAAAAACACGATAAAACGGGGCCTTTAATCTCTCCCCCCCCCCCCATCAGCAATGTTGACTGTGTAAACTAAATGCTTCCCAGCTACCAACTGAAGGTTTGCAATCTAGATGTTACTGCTCTGTATGAATTATTCATTACTTTGGATAACTGACCACTCAGAACGGCCATCTTCCAGTTTGCTTAGTTCGTGACTCGTTCATTATCAAAACATGTAAGAAAAGGTAAAAGACGTAAATAAGTCTTGCTCATGGGATGAACATATAAATGATAGATACAAAATATCACATTCAAATCTATTGTACATGCAAAATTACAAATCATAAGTGAGATAATTGGACTTTCCCTGTATATAAAATGAACAAGTCCAACTCGTTTTCGTTCCATGTAGAGGTCAGAGGTCTTAGCCCGTACGCCATTTTTAGTTCATAGTAGACCATGTTCGTATTACGTAGAGTTTACTGTGCTTGTGTGTGTCACAGTGTGTGTGTGTGTGTGTGTGATGGATACTATATGCTGACGTCATGCGAGGATACGTTCGCTGATTGGACGCTACCATTTCGGTAGAGAAATCCAGTCGGAATCAAAGGCTAACATAAGAAATCCAATCTAGATTGATAAAGGCTACATGGCTGCTCTGCTCGCTCTGTCGTTCACTTGGGTTTTTGCGATTAGTCTCTTTTTAGTCGCTCGGCGTCTATCAGACATGTGGCCTTGTTTAAAGGGTATAGTCCCATGTAAAATCAGCAAACAAGATACAATGACTTTTAATGAAAGCACAGCGGTGCATCAATCTACTTAGTACAGAGAGGTGGTTTAGAATATCTCTGTGTGTGTGTGTTATATCTTCGAGCACCCCGAAACCAGGAAGCGGTTACAGCTTCCTGCCAAAACGAAACCTTTCACAGGAAAAAATAAGGTCATCTTCATGGCCATGTAAGCATATATTTCAATACATATCTATTACTTCAGCTTAAGCTCCTTTCACACCGGGCCAAACGTATAGTTGCGTAGTGTTGCGTACCGACTACGACGAGTGTACACTGCCCTACGCTGGTCTACGTAGCTAAACGCTGAGGCACGAAAAGGGGTAGGCCTACGCGAGATGGACGCAAACAATTATTACAGGTACGCAACCGTAAGCAAACCTACGTACACGTTACGCCAGACCTACGTAAACGTACGCAACCCTACGCCTGCCATACGCAATCGTATAGGCGTACGCGTAGGTACGACAATTGCATACGCCGTAGGCACGCGGAGCTTATACACAGGGTACCTAACCGTACGCCAGCCTACGCATAACCAACGCAGGTATATACGCCGAAGCAACATTTGTGTTATGAATTCGCAGCCTAATTTCGGCGTTCTTGGTACGCCACACTACGCAACTCTACATTTTGCCTTTTGCCTGAATTTTCCAGCTTAAAGGTACTAGACTCTATGTCCCATTTGCAGGCCAAAAAAATGAAAAGGTTAAATTCCAACGGCATTGACGAAGCTGTTCATGATGACCATGGCCCGACTGGAGATGCCGGTATCTGGATGAACCTGCTTGAGGACTTCCAACGGCATTTGAAAGATAATACTAATTTAGAACTTCCCTTAAAATAAGGGTGCTTGAAAATGTCTTTAAGTGTGAAAATAAGGACTATTAGTTGTCGAATCGACTTAGGAGCTATAGAGCCAGTAGGTAATAGTCTTAGATTTCAGACCATTGAACCAAATGGTCGTACGTTTTATGCTGCGCAAAGATTCTATCAGTCTAATTTTGGTCATTACAAGAAGTGGGTTATTGATGTAGACAAATGTTTATGTACCCTTTTGCTAATTTTATGTATGTTATTACCAAGGAAGAAAAGAAAACAGTCAGTCACTCAATAGTGTATGACAGTGTAGTCTAGGAAGTAAACAGGTTTCCTTGCATAATTTGAATATTGGTTCTAGGACAATTACCCCTTGGCAATTACCCCCCGGAAAATTAACCCCTGGAAAACTAACCTCCCCCCCCCCCCCAAGGACAATTAACCCCGAAAAAATACCCCCGGAGAATTACCCCCGATGACAACTACCCCCCCCCCCCTAGGACAATTACACCCCGGAAAATTACACCCCGAGGACAACTACCCTCTAAGGACAATAACCCCCGGAAAATTACCCCCCGGGAAATTTCCCCGAGGACACTAACCCCCGTGGACAATCAGGATTCGATAGCAAAAGGCGATCTGACACATTGAGAGATGGCTACGAGACCATAAGATCCCATGCACGAACCCATATTCGTTCAAATACTATAGCACGTTATCTTCCTCATTACTACACATTTCCCTTTAATCATAATTTATGGGGGGGGGGGGGGGGGAGGGTGTTGAAAACAAAAATTTGCCCACTCCCGTTCGAAACACGCAGTGCGTTCGCCCAAGAAATTATTCTCAATACAGATTGCGTTTGCAGAAATATGTTATTATCCATGATCCGAGTCCCAAGTAAAACCAGCGAACAAGATACAATGACTTAGATAATAAAAGCACAGCGGTGCATCAATATACTTAGTACAGAGACGTGGTTTAGAGTATGTGTGTGTGTGTGTGTGTGTATGTGTGTATAATATCTTCGCGCACCCCGAAACCAGGAAGCGGTTACAGCTTCCTGCCAATACGAAACCTTTCACAGGAAAAATATACTCATCGTGATGGCCATGTAAGCATATATTTCAATACATATTTATTACTTAAGCTTAAGCCCCTTTCACACCGGGCCAAACGTATAGTTGCGTAGTGTTGCGATCCGACTACGACGAGTGTACGCTGCCCTACGCTGGCCTACGTAGCTACATGAATACGCTGAGGGACACAAAGGGGTAGGCCTACGCGAGATGGACGCAAACAATTAAACATGTTTATTTTTTTCGCGTACCTTCGGCGTATAGACACTAGATGCAAAACTTACGCATTTCCTACGCAAGTCAACGCACCACTACGGTACTGTACTCCATGCCTACGCAACAGTAAGCTACCCTACACCAGTCCGACGAAGCAGTAAAAGCGTATAAATTAATAAAGGCGTCATAGATCCTATTTGCGCACACAGTAAGCAATTGTGCGCAACCGTAAGCAAACCTACGTACACGTTACGTCAGGCCAACGTAAACGCGTACGCAAACCTACGCCTGCTATACGTAATCGTATAAGCATACGCGTAGGTACGACAATTGCATACGCCTTTCGTACGTTCTGCTTATGCACAGGGTAACCAACCGTACGCCAGCCTACGCATAACCAACGCAGGTATGAACTCCAAAGCAACATTTGTGTTATGAATACGCAGCCTAATTTCGGCGTTCTTGATACGCCACACTACGCAACTCAACACGTTAATGTGGTAAAACCATTATTTAATCATTTGTAAAAAAAAATCAGATGATATAAGATACAGACTTGCAAACGGTTCTAGGACAATTAGCCCCCCTGGGCAAACACCCCCCAAATTTAACCCCTTGAAAACTACCTCCCAAGGACAATTACCCCCGGAAAAATACCCCGGAGAATTAGCCCCCGAGGACAACAAACCCTCCCCCCCCCCCAAGGACAATTACCCCTCGGAAAATTACCCCCCGAGGACAACTACCCTCCAAGGACAATTACCCCAGGAAAATTACCCCCGGAGAATTACCCCTGAGGACGACAACCGCCGAGTACAATTACCCCCGAGAACAACTAACCCCCGTGGACAATCAGGATTCGATAGCAAAAGACGACCTGACACATTGAGATGGCACGAACCCATATTCGTTCAAATACTATAGCACGTTATCTTCCTCATTACTACACATTTCCCTTTAATCATAATTTATGGGGGGGGGGGGGGAGGGTGTTGAAAACAAAGATTGCTCACTCCCCCCCCCCCTCCCATCCCCCAGCCCCGTTGAGCAAAATAAATGCATACGATACGGTATGCTGGTTCATTTTACACGATTGGCGGGAGGTTTTTTCATAAACCGGTAAATTGCGGGAGATTGCGAGGGAGCGGGAGGAAGGGCGTGGTGGCGGGGGTATGTGCTACGAGCTACGAGCTTGTGGGATGGCGGGAGAATGAGCTTGGTGGCGTACGTGAGACTCCCTCCAAATACAGGAGGGTTGACAGCCCTGTATTAATAATGGTATCTTAAGTAACATCACGCTCATTCTGTGAAAATAGATTTAAACAGACTTTAAAAAATCTGTAATCTATTTCTGTAGTAGTCTAATATGTTTTATATACCTCATTTTAAGATTCTTTACTAATCCTGCCTTCTGATTGGTTGAAAATGCAGTCATGTTCTTAACCATGCCCGCTAATTGAAATTCATAGTCATTTTTCCCGGCTCTACCGGTTTATATCCATTTTTCATAGCACTTTTTCCATGGCTGTGAAACGTGACGTCATTTTGCTGCGATCCCAACCATGCCCGCTAATTGAAATTCATAGTCATTTTCCCCGGCTCTACCGGTTTATATCCATTTTTCATAGCACTTTTTCCATGGCTGTGAAACGTGACGTCATTTTGCTGCGATCCCCATTTTGGTTTACGTGTTACCGTATAAGTTTCTTTTGTGCGATGAGATGGAAACCTAAATGGGTGAGTCAACATTTTCCTTTTTTTCGGTATATAAAATATATATTGACTGCTTTTAATATTCGAGGCATAGTTGTTTCTATAGGGTCTCGGGAAACTCACAACCTGCTATGACCCCGCGGCGCAAGCGCCTTGGGGTCATAGCAGGTTGTGAGTTTCCCTTGACCCTATAGAAACCACTATGCCTCTCAAAGCAGTCAATATATCCTTATTATAATGCATGATCTACTAAATACGCAGTGGCGTATCTGACGTCATAATGTATACGCGTACACAGGCGCGTACGCAGGATTTTTTCAAGGGGGGGGGGGGGGTTTAACATTTATAAATCGACTCAGCCCATCGCTGAATAAGCGGGGGGGGGGGGGGGGGGGGTAAGAGGACACCTTTTTTTTTTTTTTTTTGACCTCGAAATTTGAAAATTTGAAATTCTGCTCCGTTAGGGGGGGGGGTAGGGTCACCTGTTTTTGGTCAGTCATGGGGATAATTTTTTTTTTTTTTTTTTTATAATTAAAAAAAAAAAAAAAAAAAAAATCCAAAAGGGGGGGGGGGGGGGGGTTTGAGGGGGGTTGGGGGGGGGGGGGGGGGGGTTTATACACATAAAAATACCAAAGGGGGGGTAAACCCCCTAAAACCCCCCCCCCCCCCTGCGTACGCACCTGCGCGTACAACTTAGCCCGCTCATAATCATGGCGGTCCGGATCCCGGCCCAGCCAGTTGTGTTGCCGGTGTTATTCACCTTATAAAACCATATCGTTGATGTTCGAAGTGTGCTCGGACCTTTTAATGCTTGTTTGACAATTTCCAGTTACTTTTTGACCTCATTGTCATTTAAACATTTGATATAGAATTATAATAGAAACATCTACTCTAATGAGCATGATGAGTTGAGCAGCTTTAATGGCGAAAAAAACAAATTTCAAATCCCAAATAACAGAAATTACAATTCACACTTAGATTTTATCGTTATGACTTATGTTTAATATTCTTATGAGAATTTTAACGTAGAAGTTAACCCGTTCAGCTCGGCATTATTCAGCCTGATAGCCACCTCACAAACGAGATTAAAAATCGAACACGCCGTACCGTGAGACCGCTCAGCGCGCGCCACAATGCGTGTGCGTTCAAGCGGCCAGAGGCTTCGACTAACGGGAACCTAGCGCATGCGCAGATCATTTGCCAATCTGGTCTTGTCATGTCGAGAACACGTTGCACGGCCGTTCTCTGCTGTGCTCCAAGCCTCTCAGTTCTTTCAGCTCTTTCGTAGGGTTTTCTTCTTCGTTATCTTTGCAATGACGACCTTCGTCATTGCCTTGTTTTCGTTCACATTCTGCCCCATTAATATTCTCCTTTTCCTCCTTTTCCTTTTCCTTATCCTTATCGTCAGGAAATCGCATTCGTTTTGCACGTAATGTTTGTTATTCCTAGTTAGGTGCTTTTCTCATGTCCTTTTCCTTTCACATTTCATAGGCATAGTCTCTAACATCCCTTCAAGGTCACTACATTCTTCGATTTTCGAAATCACTCATGCATAACCGTCCAGGCGCCATTTTGTCCGTTTCTGGTCCATTTTAAGGCCTTTCTTTCTTCCTTCCTATCTCCACTATCCTAGATCCTACACATTTCTAACAAATTCCTCTAGATAGTCTAAGAGGCTGTTCACACCGGCAGAGATAGCGCCCGCTAGACCGCGCTATCTCTGCGGTTTGGAAGGTACAACGTCGTTTCGGTCCGCCCAACAGCGAGCCACGGCGAGCCAAAACGGCGTGCCACTGGAGCACCTCTCGGGGGTGGTCCACGAGAGATTGCGCGGTGTAGCGCGCGCTAGAAAAAAGGGGGTGCTACGATAGACCGCGCTATCTCATTGCGGTGTGAACAGCCTCTTAGAGATGTTATTTTATCTGCGACGTATAACCTGCCCTTCAAAATGCCATCTTCATACTCAAAATTCAAATCTGAAACCGACTCCGTCAACTATCTCTCAAATTCTTGAAAAATTGACACCTAAATAATCTAAAACTGCCATAACTTTCTCATATAAATTCCGTTTTGTATTTAAATCTCACAGTATCCTTATCTCATAATTGCACATAGCCATGCCAAATTTCACGCTCCAATGACTTTGCACAACATAAATAGCGCCCTCTAAAGTTCTGGGAATTGGCTTTCTCTCTGTGGCCGTATCTCCATAATGGCTTGGCAAACCCGTACCCTTTTTTGGATTTAGATACTTGAAGATATGCCCTTTCCAGCCATATACAAAATTATATACCCTATCACTGACCAAATTTGAGAAAATTGCCCTCCAAATTCGCCATTTTCAAGAAAATTCCAAAATAACTTCAACTTGCTCTAAAATTACGATCCTTTGACCTACGTCAATTAAACTTGGCACACACATGTATTTATATACGTGACAACTGTCCGCAAAGTTTGGTAAAATTTGATTATGTCAGCGCAAAGTTATCTCAAAAAATGATGTATTTACTATGCATTGCGTGATAGCGCGTTAAATGCGTGCAATACATTGCGCGAAGATAACAATGGTGTCAAACTGACCGCAATGAAGTGCCCTTTCGAATGATACCAAGTATAGTATATGTTCACACAGAAAATTGTGAATAAATCGCATTTGAACAAAGATCACTACACGAATTCCGCCGAGTTTCCGCCCGAATCTAACACGTAACGGCTATGACGTCATTTTTCAGACTGCTTTTCGCCCTTAAACGTCCTTTTTTTTCCTTGAAAATTTGCAGTGACATGCCGAGTTCCAATACGCAGGGCACCTCATGGCCGGATTTTTAAAATTGGTCAATGTGGCTATTTAAGACGCCATTTTGTCCTATAAATCTATTTTACATCACGTGTTTCGATAGGATTATCATGGGAAAAAAGAGAGTGGTTTACAATAACATTCATGAAATTCTCTTTCTAATGATACCAAATACGGCTCATAAAGAGACATAAAGAGAGAGAGAAAAAACAATTTAACTCCGGTCATAATACAGATCCTGTACGTTTTCCGCTCATGCATTACACGCATTGTCTATGGGGCATATCGGGTTCACGCTTTTGACCCCCAGAACGATCTTTATTGCAATGACGAACATGCACCAAATCCCCTTGGTTTTTGCACGCAGTGCTTGCGAGCCCTTTCCACGTCCTTTCCCATATCCCAATTTCTTTCAAACTTCGTAGGCATAGTCACTACCATCCCATCAAGGTCACTGTTGAGGCCTTTCTTTCGCCCTACCTATCTCCAATATCACAGAAGCTACAGACTTCGTGCAAATTGCTCTGGATAGTCCGAGAGAAGCTCTTTCGTTTGACATGTAGAAACACGGCGTCATTGCACGCACATCGTTGTGACACGATTGCATTTCTAGTTTCTTCTTCTTCTTCGCCTCATTCTTATTTTGTTCTTCTTCTTTCTCTTTTTATTTAGATACTCAATTTATGAGAAAAATACACAATTTATAAGAAATTAAGGATTTGAATGTAAATCTCTGTTGCATCATATTCATATGAAATAATTTACCAGCCAAATTGACGGTTATAATATTATTTTGTCGGACATTATACTATAGCGAAAAGATATAGACATGATAAAATGAAACTAAAGAAGAATCCAGAATGGGGGAGGGTTGGGGTGAAAGGAGAGACAAAATAGAATACTAATAAATAAATACAGTATAGTATTAATATGGTGGCTCTGAAGGGACATCGCGAATCGACTAAATCGTGAACTTTTCACGATAAAGTTCACGATATCGTGAATTTTATCGCCAATTTTTCACGACGAAATTCACGAAATTCACGATATCGTCAATTTCGTCGTGAAAAATTGGCGATAAAATTCACGATATCGTGAACTTTATCGTGAAAAGTTCACGATAAAGTTCACGATAAAATTCACGATTTCGTATATTTTATCGTGAACTTTATCTTAAACTTTTTTCTCCTGGCTTAGGCGCTTCGTAAACAAAACCAGCCCTAGCTTGATTGAATGAAGACGATTAAATATTATGACGAGACGTTTTTACGATGATTTCTGTGAAAATGGTAGGTTTAACTTCATATTATGCTCTATTTGTATTTTATCTTTGACAAGATAGGGATGAAAGTAATTGCACAGCGGAAAAATTACCCGGTATGCAATTAATTAATGGTCTAACAGTTAGAGATGCACTGTTTTTTCCCATACATTCATTTCCATGTTGTAATAGACTATTGAGTAATGTAATTGATCTAGATCTAGGCCTACTTTTATTAGTAGGCCTACGTACTAGCACACTCAATTTCTCAAACTGAGTCAACAAAGACTGACAGAGTCGATGTAGAACTAATACTAATAAGTAATAGGTAGCAGCGGCTAGCAGAATATAATAGTAGCATTCCAAGTTAGTGCACTAGTAGTAGACCGAATTTTCCGTCTCTTTCGTTCGTTAGCCTCTTAAGTCTTATTAGGGTAGGGTCGGCTCCCTCTCTTATTGGGGTAGGGTCGGCTCTCGGGTCGGCCCTACCCCAATAAGAGGCTAACGAACGAGAGAGACAGAAAACTTGGTCTAGTGCACTAGCTAGCTGCATGCAGCTGATGCAGACCTACATGTAGACTATAGGCTCCAGTGATTATTGCATTGGCAGACATTTTATTTTTAATATTTTTTTCAATGCTTGCAACAACATGAATTATTGATTAAGCTAGGGCCTAGCCTAGGTCATTCCAGTAAAGCATAGGAATTCCAGACAACTCGCCACAAAGACAACCCGCCCCAAGACAACCCGCCACAATACCCTGGACATCTCGCCACAATACCCTGGACAACTCGCCACAGGCGAGTTGTCCAGGGTGGGGTGCCTTTTCGGACAACTCGCCACACTTTTTTCCCCTCATGATTTCTAGATTTAAAATCCCTCATCTTAGATGAAATTGTCATTTTTCATGATTTTCGTGCTTTTATAAACACAGTCATTACAAAGAATAAAGAATAAAGCTGATTTCCCTTGCAACAATAATATATTTTTGACAAACCGAAGGCGTACGATCGCCATATCATTGGGATAACTTGGTATATATTTAGATCTCGAGGTCTATAGCAGCTGCATCTTTCTGTCTCAGAAATTGTTTAATGGTAGGATACTGGAAGCACTGGTGTACTGATGAGGGGGGGGGGGGGGGGGGAGGTTATTTGACCTGCGAAATAAAATTGAAATGTGATCTATTTCTAGATTTTCTGGGTTAGTTTCGTCAGAGGCAGCATTCTTCATGGGGGGGGGGGGGGGGGACACTGTGCCCTCACTTTTTCAGGTTCCCCTAAAGGGCCCCTTTATCCTTTGTACATGTCCTTTTTCTCTTCTGATAATTTTTAATGGTAGGAATTCATGAAAGGGTACTGGAAGCACTGGCGTCCTGATGGGGGAGGGGCAGTTAACCCGTGAAATAAAATTGAAATATGGTTTATTTCTAGATTTTCAAAGTTAGTTTCGCACAGTCCAAAATAGATTCTTGTTGCGGGTCTTGTTGCAAGCGCAAGGAAAATCATCTTTATTCTTTAGAACAGCTCTCAAAATACTCACAATTTCCATGTTTCCTGTCATGACAGTTTATAAAAGAATAATGAACAAATAAAATGACAATTTCATCTAAGATCATGAAGATGAGGGATTTTAGATCTAGAAATCATGAGGGGAAAAAAGTCTGGCGAGTTGTCCGAAAAGGCACCCCACCATGGACAACTCGCCTGTGGCGAGTTGTCCAGGGTATTGTGGCGGGTTGTCTTGGGGCGGGTTGTCTTTGTGGCGAGTTGTCTGGACCCCAAGCATAGTAGCACTAGTAGACCTCTATAGCGCTGCACACAATTACACACTCGTGGACACAATGAGTACGAAGTGGCTGATATGATCGGCAAGTTTGACAGTAAACTCGCGATTTTAATTTTCAAAGAATTTTTTCTAACATCGGTTAGTTGAAAATACTATTTTACTGCTATATAGGTGTCATCAATTGTCACTAAAGTACCAATTTATTTTGAGTGATCTCAGTTGAGTTTTGTACAGTGTTGTTTAAAATGTTGAGAATCAATAGAGGTAATACAAAAAAGTACACTAATGCTGCTATGTGTGGCCTAGGTCAGATATTGTTTCCAGAGTGATGGTACTGCAACTGCAGAGCAGGGTTTGAAAGATATTTATTTAAAAAATAAACCAAAAATTGTACATGGCCAGGCCCATGCATGCAGACACGGACTGTTAACCGTGGTAACACTAACAATATGTAAAACTGTATCGGAGCTTGGAGATAATTGATAATTTATGACACTGATGCAGTGATAGATCCAAACTTCTGGAGCAAAATCAAACTTGTCTTCAATCCTGAAAATCTCTCTGCCAAATAATTGTCTAAATTCTGTTTCTCTGTGTAATCAAAAATGTATTCTTTATGTTATTATTGCAGGAACTACTGACTACAAGCATGAAATAGATGTGACGCAATTGGATTAAATTGATCAACAGTACTGTTTGGCAATGGGAGAAAGTGGTAACGGGAGGACCTTTGCTTATTTGTTCCTCCTCGATTTGGCACCATTCAGTATCCAGTGATATTTCTTTTGTATTGTGTTGTTTCGGCAATATATCAATAAAGCAACAGTTTGACTGACTTGCCTGCATCATCACTTTTGTGCTGAAAACCTTATTTTGGTTGTTTGAAAGTCGCCATTTTCCTTTTTTATCCTCAACATTGACCTTCCGTGTCTTCATTCATCATCAGAACTCTACCTTTGACATCGACCATTCGTTTCTTTGTTCATAATCATCATGATAACTTTACTTTCGCCATCATCGACATCGTTTCTTTGTATGAAGACCACGCCATCTTTCTGTTTAACAGTATACAAACCCCAGTTTGTATATTTACACCGTCGATTTCCGTTCTTTGTTTGAAGATCAGGATTTACGCTTACCTTCCACATCGTCAGAAACTTTGCTATTCTTTTTCCACATCGTCTCTTCTTGTTTCTTCGACATCGTCAGAAACTTCGGTGTTCTTTTCCACATCGTCAAATCTTGTTTCTTCGAGATCATCAAAAACTCTACCTTTGTCGTCATCAACAGAATAGACCCTAATTGTTTCTTTGACATCGTCGGTTCATCATCATTGACAATAACATCAACGCATTCGACAAGTTTGATGATAATGTAGTGTAATTTGAAAAGCGGCAGTCTTTCGCTTTATAAATAGACTACCTTAATTGTTAACATGTGACTGTTATTGGAATATTTCCTGGCTAGATTTTAGCACGGATTGAATAAACGCTCATGGTTTAAATGATATATCTTGTGTTCCACTATTTTGTATTATAGCTGTCTGGTCTCTCGTGAATCACAGTAGAGAGAAAAGGAAGAATTAAATTAGGAATTAATTGGGATGTTGACCAAGTTACGATCATCGATCATGATCATTCAACTCCTAATCCAGTTCTTGCCAAAACTCTATATGCAGCAACATCTTTTCAAAAAGCCACAAACATGCTCTGAAGCACTCATTTTTTATGGTAATTTGATCCAATTATTTGATTGTGTTTGTTACAAGGACACGTCTGTATAATTTCTGAACGTATTTTACACCGTATCAAAGATTGCAGTAACTTCTTCCTTTACAATATACTGCTCTGAGGATAAGCCATGTTGGGAGGGCCACAGCCTTCTGAAGTCTTAATAAATGCATATTCACATTCTTACTCTTTTTCTTCCTGTTTCTTGATCCCTCCTTTTCTTTCTTTCTTCTCTTTTCTCCCTTTTTATTCTCTTTCTGTCTATTTTTCTTCTTCTCTTTCTTCTTCTGCCCCCTTTTCCTCTCTCATTCTTATTTCTTCTTCTCATTCTGCTTCCTATCATTCCTCTTGGTCATGTTTCTTGTTATGCTTAATTCATCATTCATACTTGTTCTACAGCTTTTGTATGAATGTAGAGTTCAGATAAAATCAATTTGTTTTCTCTCTCTATAATGTAATTTACACATATCAGTCACATATATTGTTTCTAAATTCTATTTATTAATTTTGAATGCATTGTCTGTTTGGAGCCACAGTGGCATTGATCTGTATTACTTTGACATGGAGTCAGGGCCCTTGTGACCCCAACAGACGATATGTTAAACGTGTCCGTTAATATTTGTCTACATTATGCATCACAAATTCCATTAGGAATAATATGAAGTATTAGCCCTGCATTGTTAATAATAAAACATGACCTGGGCTTCTTCTCTTTTCTACTTGTAGTATCTATACAAGTGTATGTACTATAATCATGTTTGTTAATAAAGTGATATTGAAACAAAAACTGCTGCAAAATTAAGAAACTGAAATTGGGGTTTTCTGCCTACAACAATAAACTCAAATAGGGCATTCTGTCATCAATATTCATCTTCAAACATATTTGTTTTAAAAAATATTTGCAGAAGTGTGTGTTAATTTATGCCACAAAACTTGGGCTGCTAACACTTTACATTTCTTGAAACCTCTCAAAAACTGATTACACTTGAAACGTGTAGTGTTTGTTGACACATGAAGTAATAACCAACACCAAACATGATTATGATAACATTTGTTAGGTTATTTTAATATAAACTGTATAAACAAGTATGAACATAGGAAAATAGATCTGTAGTTGATACACACAGCTTTTGTAATAGACAAAACAGAAGTACATTTAATAACATAATTGGCGGTAATGCTTATTTGCAGGGGTGGCGATTTCTTTTCATGACCGGGGGGGGACGAAATGCGAAGGACGGGGGAGCAGTGGCGTATATTGAACAAAAACGTTGGGGGGGGGGGGGAAGAAAACAAATCTGCATCCCCACTCTAACATTGTACATGCAGGCCTCGCGGAACGTTTTTCATAGAGGGGGAGGCTAAAGTATTTTATTAGGTAGAGCAAAGCGAGCATAGCAAGTGGAGCGTAAATTGGCATGTGGTCCAGGGGCGTAGGCCCGTGAAGCTCATGGGTTTTAGGCATTTAATAACGGTCAGATGAGCATCCAGGGGCTCGTCGTAGAGCCCCTGGTGGGGTCCAGGGGGCAGAGCCATGCCATTTCAGCAACATTTGTAAATCACTGGTATCGAGTTAGAAATAAATCAAGTTTGAATTTTATCACGGGGGCAATTGCCCCCAAGCCCCCCCCCCCCCCCCCTCATCATTACGCCAAGGCGAGGGAGCAAAGAGAACGAGAGGGGTAGAGGTTACGGAAGTGACTATCACCTCACAGGTTTTTGAAGTTTTGTTGTATTAACAAATTACATACTTTAATTAGCAAAAGAATAGTATAAAAACAAGCAATATACCCGTTTCACACTTCACTTTTCGAGAATATTTACTGTACACTTCGAAGAATATTATGCGGGGGAGCGTAGCTCCGGAGCGAGAAGATTTTTGCATTTTTATTTGTCTAAACACTGCACTCTAGGGCCCTCCAGAGCCTAAAAGTTTGTTACAGTCTTTAGTCAGTATTTGCTATACACTTTTTTTCTCACTTTTTCAATTTTTCAGGGGGGGATGATCCCCCCCCCCTAAAAAAAATTGAGGGGGGGACGGGATCGCCGCCCCTGCTTATTTGAGAATGGAAAATTGCAAACATATGAGTATCTTATATGGCATCAAATGACCATTTGCTTCAGCAATGTGAGAGCCGAACAATTGCTAAACAATTTACATGTATAAATAGTGGAGAGAAAACTTTGGAATGAACGCAAGTATTTTTTCCCCTTGAACCATAATTGCGTATCAATATCATTTCAATACCTTTATTACAACATACACATGTATAACAAGAGATCAATGGACCTTGTGTTTAACAGAGCCTGTAAAATTAGTGGCCACATCAATTATTACTATACTATATTACTATATTATCACTTGTGCCCTGGGGTACCTACATCGAAAATGTACCACAGATGATTATTTCTTTAATATACCCCCCCCCCCCCATGCATAAACATCTGGCAACACTACGTACAAGAGACCTAAAAGTAATAATTTTCCACAATTGAGACCCTAAGGGGAGCACTGCCCCCGAGTCCTCATGAGGGGCAAGGTAATCAATACAAACAAATTCAGATCCCCTCTCAAAATGTCAAATTTTATTGAGTGCCAGCATTAAGTTTTAGAGTCAAAGTAAAGAAATTGCTATATACATGTATGGACATTTTCGGGGGTTCCGTTGAGGGGCAAGGTACCTCAACAACCTATCACTTCTCATGAATAATCCCTGCCAAATTTGATTAAATTTTGTTGTACTGATGTATTTTTTCAAAGAAAAATTGAACAATTAACCTTAATGCTTCCTGCTGTAATATGGGCCGGAGGTATAAAAGTAAAGTTAATCTTTACTAAAGACCCCCCCCAAAAAATAAATATATATATACAAAATTAAAAAATTAAAAAAAATCCTCATATTAAAGGTACTATGTCCCTTTTGCAGCCAACCTCAAATTCTGTAGAACTTTGCAGGAATTATGAATATGTCATGTATGTCCTATCTGTAAAATGTAAACGTTAGCAGTGTCCTAATATTCAAATTATGCAAGGAAACCCGTTTACTTGCTAGACTTCACTGTCAGACACTATTGAGTGTCTGACTGGCTTTTTTTTCTTCTCTGGTAATAACATACATGAAATGAGCTGTAAAGGGTACATTAACATTTGTCTACATCAATAACCCACTTCTTGTGACGGCCAAAATTAAACTGATTGAATCTTTGCGCAGCATAAAACAGATGACCATTCGGTACAATGGTCTGAACATCAAGACTGTTACTTATTGGCCCATTTGAAGACTTTTTCAAGCCCAACTTTCTTTAGGGCAATTCTAAATTAGTATTATCTTTCAAATGTCATGGAATTTAACCTTTTCATTTGTTTTGGCCTGCAAATGGGACATCAATCATGAGTGTCCCATTTGATATTGGACTGCATAAACACTCCGAGCAGCTTGATGACATTGCAGTGTTGGACAGTGTGATCAGCAAGGATAAGGCGAGAGGGCATCGGACAAATAGCTCGGGCAATGTCATGCTCAGATGATTCTGGGCAGTGGCGTCGAAGTCTGAGGATTCTACAAATGCGCTTCACCTGCCGAACACTATAAAGGGAAAGATAAATATATCACAGTTTAAACCCTCAATACAATTAAATATATACTATAATAATATTAGGAGGCCCCAAAAGTTGATTTAAAATTATGCAATAGCATTATCAGATATTTTATGAGCATGCCATTCAAAGCAATGATACATGAAGGTGGGTTTTATGTTATTAAGAAATGTTCCAGGTTTTTGAAAGATTTATATTTCGGGTTAGGTACATCCATGAATAAAATTATAACAAATACAAAAACATCACGTATACAAAAATTGTTCATAGTTCATACCTCTCTTCCTGATGCCATCTCGATAATGCTCCATGAATACCCTGCTACCGTAAGAGGCAATCTGGTAAAGTACTGTGCATTATAGAATTTGTGAAATCAAGGAGCAAAACTATTTTTTTTAAACTTAGAAAAGCATCCACATATACACTAATAACTGTTTTCACATCTATTATATCAAGAGGTTAGCTTTGGAATACTAGTTACTCATGTGTTAAGATCCTACCAATGGTTTACACATAAAGTGAAGTATTGCAGAACACTTTTGGGGTTGAAATCAAATGAATTGCACATTTACAATGACTTGAAAATATGTATGACTTAAAATTTTTCAAAGGTCATACATTTAGGTCTGTGACATTGTTCCTGATTAAAAGAACATTAAGACTCGTAAGCATACCAATATACCAGTACAGTTCTCTTGATGCCAATATTATAGAAGTGGTAACCTTGCTTGATTCATAATGCGGAATGAGGATCGCTATTCATAATACGGGAAGAAGGTTGCTATTCATAATACGGGAAGAGGGTCGCTATTCATAATACGGAATGAGGGTCGTTATTCATAAAAATTAAATAAGCAAACAAAATAATAACAAGTGGAATTTTGAAAAAGGGACACCCCCACTCCCATGGCTGTGGCATAGTGATGGGGGGGGGGGGAATGATACATGGCCTTGAATATTTGTCGAAAACATTTATTGAAAACAAACATTTTGAAGAAATAAAGAAAAAAGGCGTGCTACAATAATGTACATCACCCCTACCCCAATCAGTCCGACCACGCTGCGCCATTCGGCCCACCCTCCCTGCAGCATTCCCTTAGGACAAGTACATATTACCAACAATTTTCGTCAAGGGGATAGACAAAAAATATCCGCACCACCCCACTCTTACATGCAGGCCCCGCTGAACGTTTCTAAAGTAGGTGAGGGGGGAGGGTAGGTACAAATTAGGTAGAGCATTGCATAAATTAGCGTGGGGTCTTCGTGAAAAATATGCGATAAAATTGACGAAATCGTGAATTTTATCGCATATTTTTCACGATTTAGTCTTTTCGCGATGTCCCTTCAGGGCCACCATATATTAATGACTGCTTTGAGAGAAATAGTTGTTTTTATAAGCTCAAGGGAAGGTTAGAATTGTGCTATTACCCGAGGCGTGCCGAGGGGAATAGCCCAATTGTAACCTTCCCGAGAGCGTATAAAAACAACTATTTCTCGAATATTAAAGCAGTCATTAATACTTTTATATGCCGAAAAAAAATAGACTAAAAAATAAAAAATAAAAAATACTTTTTTTTTTTGTCGAAGGTGAGAGTCGAACCCTTACGTACAATGAGTGATGAATCTTACACCAACGCCTTACACCACTCGTCTATCGCGCGATGTTCACGTGCTGGGCAGTTTTGTACAATATATACATTAAAATGGATTGAAACCGGCTTCGGCGTGATGAATGCTTCGCAAAAGCTCCATTAAACGGACCCTTCTTTACTTTTGCAATGCATATTGGCACGAACTTAGATCAAGATCTATCGGCAGATGTTGTTTTTTTTGTTTTTGGAAGTATTTTCGTCTTCATGTCAACAATGCAAGATAAAATTGTCGGTAAGATCGATCGAGATTCAATTGTATTGAAATTACCGACCAATCCTTCGCACACATACGGTATCCTCGATCGCTCAAACCATTTTTAACATGTAAACCTATGGGGTAACCATGGAGGCTGACCTATTTTTTTAATAACCATGGTTATTAAAAATATTAAATGTTTTATGCATGGTTACCGGGAATTTTACAGGAACAGTTGAAGTTTATGAATGCAATTTCGACCAATCAGATGGCTGGATTACTTAAGTGAGGTATATAATACAGACTATACCGATGTGACATTTGGAGAGCAAAATAATTAGTTTGTTTATTTACTAATGTAAAGCGCTTTGAGCATGTTTATGCCATATAAATATCAATATGTATGAATGTATTGCCAAATTTTGACAATTGTAGTTTGTAAGTATATGTATTGACAAAGTATAAATACAAATAAAACCGACACAGAAATGTCTGCAAGTATTTGGGACCTATATAGAATGTGCGAAAAGAGCTTTGTCTTTGTCTTTGGCCCATGCATGTTCCCACAGCTGAGTTACGTAAGAGGAACAATGAACGTTGCTGAGGGTACGGGTCGTTGTCATGGCTATAAACTCTAAAGAGCGGAAGTAAGGTAAGGGCATAATTGAATAATTGGATGACAGATCTGAGATTATATTATCAAAAAAAAAGAGAAGAGTATATGAATTTACAAATAGTACCAACAAATAGAAGAAATAAATAAATAAAGTGAAAGGCGTAAATATTCTAAAAAAGAATGAACGCCGATAATACCAAACAACAACAACAACAACAACAACAATGAACTGACTTTGTATTCATGTATAACCCTGCTTTATGTTGTTTTTGGGAGGGAAGGGTCTTGTTGTTATTGCAGTTGTCGTTGCTGTTTTTTAAATTTTTAAATGGGATCACGTTCCGACATTCTCATAAATAAAAATCATATAACGTAAAGCCAGACTTTACCCTATCTGAAACACTCATTCAAAGACAACAATCATGCACGATAAAGGAATGGACAAGAATATGTGATAAAGATAAAATGTCACAACAGACAAATAGATAATTATAAGAAATGATTGTTTCTCTCTCTCTTTCTCTCTGCTTATGTGTCTCTCTCTCTCCCTCTATCTCCCAATTTTGTTCCGCCGTTTGCTTGTATGCCGGCAACATTCCTTTTTTGAGATAGATTATAATAAAATAATGATGATGTACACACTTTATTATACCTTATATTTATTATAGCGAGCGAAGTGAAAACGAGCGGCTGATAATGTCTAAATGCGAATAATTATATTTCCAAAGTAAAACTTTTGAATGAAAATCTTTGTTGCAACAAATTGATATAAACACTATTTATTATGCTATATTGACTATACTATTATACGTCGGACATTATACTTCAGCGAAAAGATATCTATATGATAACAAAAAGGACAGACTAAAGGGGACAAAAATCGGAGCTGGGGTGGGGGGGGGGGGAGGATGATCGGAGAGACAAATATCATATAAATAAATACAGTACGGACTACGTCCAACTTTCTATCTCTCTCGCCCCCTTCCCCCTCCCCTTTCTCTCTCTCTCTCTCTCTCTCGCTCGTTCTCTCTTTCTCTTTCTATTTCCCCCCCCTCTCTCTCTCTCTCTCCCTCTATATGTCTCTCTGTTTATCTGGCAATGTCGTTTTCCATCTTCATCTTTTTTTATTAAATGTTTTCTATTCCCCCGTTTGCTTGTATGCCGACATCATCTCTTCCTTGAGATTAATTATTATAACGTAATTATCCCTGATGATGTACACATTATACCTTATATTTATTATAGGAAACGAAATAGAGAACGAGCGGCTGATAATGTCGAAATGCGAAGAATATTACTGAATAATAATTATATTTCCAAAGTAAAACATTTGAATGAAAATTTCTGTTGCATCAAATTTATTGATATAAAAAAAATGTTTAAAATGCTATATTTACAATACTATTATACGTCGGACATTATACTTCAGTGAAAAGATATCTATATGATGAAGAAAAAAAAGGGCAAACTAAAGGGTAAACAAAAAATCGGAGCTGGGGGGGGGGGGGGAGGGGGGGTGATCAGAGAGACAAATATTATATAAATAAATACAGTACGGACTACGTCCAACTTTCTATCTCTCCCGCCCCCTAGCTTTCCCTCCCCTTTCTCTCTCTCTCTCCCTCGTTCTCTCTCTCTCTCTTTCCCCCCTCTCTCTCTCTCTCTCTGTCGTTCTGTCTATCTGGCAATGTCGTTTTCCATCTTCATCTTTTTTATAATGTTTTCTATTCCTCCATTTGCCTGTACGCCGGCAGCATCTCTTCCTGAGATTAATTATTATAACGTAATTGTCCCTGATGATGTACACATTATATCTTATATTTATTATAGGAAACGAAATAGAGAACGAGCGGCTGATAATGTCGAAATGAGAAGAACATTACCGAACAACAATTATACCAAGTAAAACTTTTGATTGTAAATCCCTGTTGCATCAAACTGATTGATACAAAAATTGTTTATTATGCTATATTGACGGTACTATTATACGTCGGATATTATACTTTAGCCCGAAGATATAAACAAAACAAAACAAAAAAAATGGAAAGAAAAAATGTGAGCTTGAGGGGGGGGGGGGGGGGGGGGGGGGGGGTCGGTGAGAAAAATATCATAGTAATAAATACAGTACAGACTACGTCCAACTTTCTATCTCCCCCGCCCCCCCCCCCCCCCCCCCCCCTCTCTCTCTCTCCCTGTCCGTCTGTCTCTCTGTCTATGTCGTTTCCATCTTCATCTTCATAATGTTGTCTATTCCGCCATTTGCATGTATGCCGACATCACCCCTTCCTTGAGATTAATTATTATAACATATCCTGATGTTATACGTCGGACATTATACTTTAGCAAAAAGATATAATCAAACAAAAAGGAGACAAAATAAAGAAGAAACAAAAATCAGAGTTGGGGGGGGGGGGGGTGACCGGAGAGACAAATATCATTAAATATCATTGTACGCATATTTTATTTGTTTTGTATGTAATGGAAAGAGATAAATAAATGACAGAGATTAGAACAAAATCATAATTCATCACAATCATCTCTCTCTCTCTCTCTCTCTCTCTTTCTATCTATTTATCTATCTTTCTCTGTCTGTCTCTGTCTGTCTGTCTCTATCCTCCCCCTTCCCTCTCTGAAAACGTCAGGAATTTCGTGAAATTGGAAATGTGCTTCAGTGTATTTTATTTCCGTATCGCGTTGTTGTGTTTGCTTTTTGTTTTTGAAAGGGTGCGGCTAATAAGGAGTTAATCGCAGTAGTATTGGTAGTCTTTTATTTATTCGAAAATAAATGATATTGAAAATATAGTAATTCATTATATTACGGAACAATAAAGAAAGAAGTGCAAACAACGTGATAATTCACTTTATTTGTCTTCGTCTCCATCTGTGTCCTTGTTCAACCCATCGTGTCAATAAAAACTTAGATAATCCTCGTTCATGATCAGTTCTGTAGATGGCATGTACATGCATACATGATAATGATAATGATGTAGATGATGCTTACAATATTGTAATAAAATAGTAATAATAATAATAACAATTATTTTCTTCATCTCGCACTCGCTTTTCTTCATTGCCAGAAAACTGTTTTATGTTGCCTTGCATTTTTTCAACAATGGTAGCATCTTTGCCCGGGAAAAGTCTCATATTCGTGGCTTACCGCCGGAGTTGCTCAAGACAAGAGTAATATTCCGTAGGGAGAGAGAGGAAGAGTAAGGGGTCGTTTTTTCAGAACATAACATTTGAACATTTCATATGACCGCTCAAGCCAAGACCGGCTTTAGGTTGATCAAGATATTTTACTTCAACCTGCTCTAAAACTGTTACATGCCCTCGTAAAGGTGTATAAGTTAGAGTGGTTGTTTGTATTGTAATGTAAATTGACCTATTTACGCCTACATCCTCTTCTTTCAAAAACGGAAATCTTCCAGAGTAGTTACTTCTTTACATTCTTTTGTTCCCCTTAGCGTGGGGCAGCTGAGGGAGCCTGGTTAAGCCTTTCATAAAAAGAGGAGGTCCATACATGAATGATTCGCTAAATCGGTCAAGTTGATAACATGAAAAGCGTATTGTCATGTAAATACAATGACGTAAAAGATAGCTGTGAAGTCAAAACTTTTGAGACGACAGGCTTTATAGATAACTTATGGAAATATCATCGAATGTCGTTGTTTCATATTCTTCATTTTCTACGTCCGATGAATACTCTTCTTCGCTTGATAAGTCCATTTGTATCATATTCATTTTCTGAGTCCGAGTCAAGGATCGCTTCTCGAGCATCTTCAACGCTGAAAATAGGCTTTCTCCGATGACGAGACATTTTGAGAAACTATCTTACATAGATAAAGAGCAGTTATAAGCAAATAATTGAGAACTAATTTGTGCAACCAACTATCATGAAAATCAAAAAGCTGAACTAAATAGTAAAACTCCGACACTTTATAGCACGATAAGTAAATAATAGCCGACAACCTTGAAACGAAACAATGGGAATGACTATATCGAGACTAGCTAATCTCCCCAATAATAGGTCGGCCCGGTACCCTGTATACGTACGCATGAGTAAACTGAACTGAGAGCGCTAGGTCGAACGAGACTGTAATATACTATAAGCTTTTCAATAATCGGCCCGTTACCATGAATAGGCGTCAATGACCATATAAGGCCAAGGCTCATGCATTGAACGGTGTATCCGCGCGTGCCGAGCAACGAACTCAAACCAAGTAGAAGGATTGTGTCCGTTCACGTTTCACGCAGCGCAATGGCACCGCTCGAGTGCGCCCGCCGCCATTTTGCGTAGTACAAGAAATGGCCTGCGCATACGTATTGTGTACAAGCTCCTATTGCAATTGGAGGAAGGGACGTCCAGAAACCAGGGTTTTATTGTTAGTTTTGGTGAAAAATATTTTTACATATATTGTTTATGCCCTTTTCCAAGTCCCATACAGATGTTTGATGACTTGAATATTGGAATAAGAGTGGCAGCTTGGACAGTAGGGGAGTTGAAATTTTAGGGTTTTTTTTGCATAAAGACTAAAAGAGCTAGACTATTTGTTAAATATCATTTGTGGTATTAGGCTAGTTTGTCTCTTTCTGTGATAGAAAGAATATATCAAATTATTTAGGCTCTATCTATATAAATCACTCCCACTTTCTCTTTACACACACTCGTAAATTCTCAGTCTTTGTGTTTCTCTTCCCACTCCCCCTCTCTCTATCCCCTTCTCCCCCTCCCTCTCTTTTTCTTTCACACTCCCCCCTCTCCCTTCTTTCTCTCTACCCCTTCTCTACTCCCTCTCTCTTTCTCTCTATCCCCTTCTCTCTCTCCCTCTCTTTTTCTTTCTCTCTTTCTCTCTATCCCTTCTCTTTTTCTCTCCCCCTTTTTCTTTCACTCTCCCCCTCTTTCTTGTTGTCTCTCTCCCCTCTCTCTTTCTCTATCCCTTTGATTCTTGGCACTGCAGAAGTAGGCCCACTGAATATTAATATTATTTCTTTTCTTTCCCTTGGGAGGCTACCATTTAGCTGCCAGATATTATTTTCATCCCATATAGGCATATTAAAGATTTGTCTAAGAAGTGTTAAGTAATGACACATTGTGGCAACTATTCACATGTCTTTCCACATAATTGTGAATACTTTCATCTTTATTAAGTTTTTTTTTAACCTTGGCATTGCGCTATGTACATGAATGTATACAGTACATATTAAAACATCCATGAACTATTGCAATGGTGGATATGAAGAAAAAAATCCTCAATGGTGTGGAAAAAACGTTCCTCAAGCAAGCAATCATGGCACATTATGTTTATACCGGCACATTTCTTATTCATTTTAACACACAGAGAAATAATCACATGTACATTATTTTGACTGACTACAATGTACAAAAGGCAAGATTTTCTCCCTTTTAGCACTCAAAACTTGAACATACTTCATTCAAAAACTAAACATCAACAAGATATAATACATATGAATAAGTATTTCCCTCTCTTTGGTTTGTTCATGAAGCAATGTATGGATTCATCTGATTTCAGTGACTTCCTTATCTAATTTGACGAAACAATTTGTTTGTACACACATGTATGTGGCACTATGCCATCACCGAATACCTTATCCATTATCAAGAAACATACGCACAATAATTTGTAAATAGCTTTGGGAACCATAAGTGATCAGAGTCAAGTTAAAAATACAAAATTTAAAGAAAATCCCTTTCCCTGAAACACGTTGACAATAATCCAGTTTTTTTTTATTTCTTTGATGCCTCTTTCGCAAATTCTAATCTCAAATCTAATTTATGCAATCAAATTCAAACTATACCTAAACCTGTCAGACAGAAGACAGGCTAGTGTCAATAATAGAATCACACAATTCCTTTCTCTCTGGGTAAGCCTAGATGTATAAAACACAAAATAGACCAATAGGGCAAACATCGTAATAAATATCGTATACTATCCCTGTAGTGCACATTCTGTCATTTCAGTGGGAAGGAGAAGATGAAATAGTCTGTTTGAATTAGTATATTTATTTCATCAATGGTGAAATATTATGTAAAAAAATACACATAAGTAAGATTGACCAATTTTTTTTATCCTTTTACAGCAGAAATCCCCAAATATTTCAAAATGTATATGTCTTTAAAGATATACATGTACCAGAATAATGGGAGCTTCGCAAAATATTGCCTGGTGTTTTTTTGTCTTGATTTGTATTTCAAGTGCTGTGCTTTACTAGGCCATATGAAATCACTACATAATCTACACATATTCATCTGAGGAGTAAGTTTTAGAGGACGTAGGAAGGTTCATGCAGGTAGCTTCTTTAACTGCCAGACTGACAGGTCGTATAACTTTCACAATGACCAACTTTGAGTAAAATTTCTTGTGTTTTACAACAATTTAAATGTCCAAAATTAAGGTGTAAATTTTGAGTAAATTCCAGTAAATTTCTTACAATAATGCTTGAAAGTCTGACGACTCACGGGAAATTGTGTCACTATATTAATACCAGCGCCGCGATGCAACATGTTCATAAGTTCAAGTTAATCTTCAAAGTAACTTGAACCAAGTTTCACCAAGTCAAACAAAGAAAGTGACCTGCTTATGCCCCAATGATTCCCCCCCCCCCAAAAAAAAAAAAAAAAAAAAAAAAATAAATAAATAAAACAGTACAGTATTCTCTGGATATCATGTATTCGATATTATCGGTTTATAATACTTTGCAGCTCTGTGGAATTCAATATTTTTGATAGTTCATAGCCGATGTCATTAAACTCGAGCGAAAACAGTTCACAAACATGGAAATGAATAGATGGGACCGATGTTAATACACGCTTTAGTCTGTGGCTTACTGCGTTAGGATTATCATGCAAAACTGTTTATTTTTAATGAAGTGATCACTTAACTATGAAAGGTTATTCCAGAGCCTCTTTTAAGGCGATTGGTGCAGTTGAAAGCTGCACAATATGGCATTTTGCAGACGAAAGTTCAGCATACACATAGCACGTAGTCGCAGTTCGCTTTCACAACGCTCGTTCTATCCAAGATGGCGCACGGCGGTGCAATTCAGCGGTCTCGGAAAATCCTTCTACTTACTTGGATTTCGATGGTGCCGAGTACAAAGGTATCCAGAGCGAGTGTGGAATTCGCTGCTTGCAAAATCATTATGTCCGGCTTACACAGTCCTAGGCATAGTAGACCCATCTAGCTAGCAGCAGCGAATCCGAAAATCTATGAAAATAACGTAAACTGACTTGCATGTGTTCTATACGAATATCCTGAAAGAGGACTCGTGCATTCTCATGCTAAACTTGTAATAAAACAAAAATTACGCATCTACAGTCGGTAAAAAATGAGATGCATGTAGCCAAAGGTTCAATGTTTGTATACAGGTAGTTTATATTGTATTTAGAAGGTGAATAGATGTACTTTTCTGCAATAAAAGAAGCCCTTGCTCGGACCCGAGAAATCTCGGTTCCCGTTTGTGAGTACGTACCTCGGGACCCGAGAAATCTCGGTTCCCGAGTTGAACGGGTTAACCGTTGCTTAAATCTCTGCTATTATATGTCCAAAGAAAAACACGATAAAACGGGGCCTTCAATGTTTTCCCCCATCAGCAGTGTTGACCGTGTAAACTAAATGCTTCCCAGCTATCAAGGTTCACGTGTATCTTCTTCAAATTTCAATCAAAGTAACAGATAACAATTACTTACTTGAAAGGTTTGTTCTTGAACGTGATGAAAGTACCTAGGTGTCACTCTTGACCGAAGCCTCACCTTCCACGAGCATGCCAAAGCCACAGCTCAAAAGACCCAAGCCAGAGTGTCTCTCCTAAAGAAGCTTGCAGGGACCGGATGGGGAGCTAATTTCACCACCCTTCGCACCTCCACTCTAGCTCTTGCCTTCTCCACTGCCGAGTATGCTGCACCTGCATGGAGCCACAGCACCCATGTACACAAGGTTGATGTTGTCCTCAATGACGCTATGAGACTAATCAGCGGAACACTCACTGCAACACCAGTCAGCAACCTGCCAATATTATCTGGCATACCACCAGCTCAGCTCAGACGAGATGCGCAGTATGCTAAGCTTGCCCAAAAGCATGACAGAGATAAATGCCTTGTTCCTGCCCCCTCTGCCTTTGAAGGACAGCGTCTCCCTAGAAGACACTTTGCAACACAGGCTGCTGAGCTGCGGCCTGAGAACCCCCCCTCCACCTTAGCCACTTGGATAACAAAACGCTGGTCAGACCAGTGGAATTCGTCCACTACCAACCTGAAGGAGTTCATCCCAAAGCCCTGTGCAAAACCAAGTGGCAGCGACCTCCCAAGAAAAGCCTGGGTCAACCTAAACCGTGTCAGAACTGGAGTTGGCCGCACACAATATTTCCTACATAAAATTGGAGCTGAATCATCACCAAACTGCGCCTGTGGAGAGATCCAAACTATGGATCATGTCATTGATGATTGTCCGATCTACAAATCCCCCCACGGCGCTTCCGGACTTCGTGAGCTCGATGATGAGACGATCTGTTGGCTCAATAAGGATCTTCCTATCTAGATGATGTACTCCCTGATATTCTTTGCACGAACGAACGAACGAACGAAGAAACATAATGAGGTTGAAATACTTGTTTTGCGCACGATCAGAAACAGGTCTGAGGGGTGATGTTCATAATAATGGCTAATCCGGTATTGGCACTTACAGTTCGAAACACGCAGTGCATTCGCCCAAGAAATTATTCTCAATACAGATTGCGTTTGCAGAAATATGTTTTTTTTTTCCTCGTAACTCCAAGTTACGGGATTCTGTGAGATACGAGCTGCGCGTGCACCAATCAGTGAGCCTAGTGCGTGTGTTGGCTGACCACGGGCGGCCATTTTTTATCAGTTAAAATTTCACATTATTCGAAATTTCACGCTCTACAGGAGGTACGTGTAACTGTATTCGAATTACTATTAACAACACCAGCTTCTGAGCCGGTTATTCTAGTTTGATAGTTCTGTTAGTGCCTGTTATGACTGATTTTGTTAGTGATGAGGGCCCCCGGTGAGGGCCCACGAGAAAAGGCGCCTAAAATCAGGCAGCGAGCGGTGAGTTGTTCTCACCGGAGTCCATCCGCACGGCGGTACGGGCTAAACTCCCCGGAAGCAGGATAGTGAATGCTCTGAATCCCAGCAGGGCTGGTAATGGAGTGCTATTCGCTGGCACGGCTAGCGATGTTCAGAAGCGAGTCAGTTTTGTTATACCAAAATTAACAAATACTAGTAGGTCGGGTGAGAGTGCCAGAGATAAGGTCATCGAATATCACTCTCAGTCTCAGAAGACCATTCCAAATAAGCCTAAGCCTATAATTAGGCTAAGCAGAAGGCCGTTTCGACTTGTAAAACAAAACATGGAAAGGCAAAGCCAAATGACATGAAGGAGGTGAATGAGTCATATGAGATTCCAAAATCTGGAAAAAAAACACTTGAGAAACAGAATTTAATGTTGGAAAAGCTCTGTGAGAAAATGTCCAGTGATATAGTACAGTTGGGAGACATATGACGCTGTTACAAGATCTGGAGATGCCCAAGTGGTACAACAATAAGCATATAATTAGTATATGGAGGAATTGAATACCCTTACGAACATGAGGATGATGGAATTGTTTTTCCCTTCCGTCTACCCGATACCAAGTTGAAGAATTTGACCATGTACTTAGAAACAGACTTGGCAACAAGGCATGCAGGGATGTTGTTAGCCCAATATTGGCCAAGGGCTTTGTAGGCCGTTTTCAGACACAAGCCCCTTTGGGGCCTGATGCAAATGACGAGCTGATACACAGCCTAAACATGCTATCAGAACGGCTGGGCATGGAAAACATGGCTACTCTTATGGACAAGTTTGTTCCACCAAACAACATCCCCAACCTGGTAGTACCCAAGGTAAACCCTTCGATTTGGGATAATATCCCTGCGAAAACAAAATCAAGAGAATTGAGACTGCAACAACTCCAAAAGCCTCTAATTAAAGGTTTAATAGCAGTTACGAACCTTATGAAAGAAAAGTCTTCCCCAGAACAGGAAGAGGCCTTGGCATTGCTGCCACATGCAAATTATGAGGTGAACATGTATAGAAGAGACTAAGAGAGAGTATAAGGCCTGAACTGAATCCGAGATATCAACCATAATATTGTGTCGCCCTGAAGTCAAGGTAACACAGCAACTCTTTGGTGAGGGTCTTGGTAAGGTTGTCAAAGACATGTCATAACGCAGTGTCTGTTACGTTAATGGGGAGCCTTAAAGTTAAAGAGCAGCGATATGCTCCATAATAATGCAGGTAACCTCATCAGGCCAGCCTATCCCGGGAGAGGCCGGGAAGAATCAAAACTCTCTTTCGGCGCCCTCTTTTTTAGATAATATGCGGAACAGAGGGCGTGGATTCTATCCGTGGTGCAAAGGAAGAGGATGGTACAATCATGAGAGGTCAGAATAAACAGAGAGGTGTCAATGCACCAGCCACCCTGTCCAGGGTCCTTTACTAGAATCCGAAGTAATTAAGACAGATGATGAGATGAGGAATGATTGTCCACTGAGTACCCCTCTGAATTGTAACCTTTTCAAAGGAGGCCAAATAAATTTGCATTCGAGCCAATGAAAAGAACTAACTGCTGATAGAAATATCTTGAACATGGTCAAGGGAAAAAAGTTGAAAGATGTGACCACATACCCGGCGGATTTATTTCCAATATTTTCACAAAAGAGTAAAAAGCCGAAAGATTGAGAAGGTTTCTCATCTTATCAAAATTTAACATGGTCAGGGGATACAAGTTGAAAGTTGTGACCCCATATCTGGCGAGTTTATTTCCAATATTTTCACAAGGGAGTAAACAGCCGGAAGATTGAGAATGATTCTCATCTTATCAGAATTGAATAATCACTTGAATTTCCACCACTTCAAAATGGACACATTTGTGGTCCAATTGTTAACCAAAGAATGTTTCATGGCATCACTTAACTTAAAGGATGCATACTAGTATATCTCCATATATACCAGGGGCAGAAAATTCTTGCGTTTTCCATTGGAAAATAAAACTTGTTTCAATTCAGAGCGCTACCTAACGTGCTTTCACCAGGGTCCAGGATGTTCACGAAAATGCTTAAAGTGCCTTTAACTGCATGTGCTCAGGAGCAGGGGGCATATGTTATTAGGGACTTTTAGATTCGCACGAAGACAATAGGTCTATGCTACGATCGACGTCCTTTTAATGCACTGCCTTGAATGGAAGTCACACGTATCAGTCCACGCAAATCTAAAAGTCCCTATTATCTCCTACATTGACGACATATTTATGATACTTATAAAAGCAGAGTCTAATGATCAAGTAGTGCATGCGGTGCATGGCACAATAGAAATACTGACGAATTTGAGGATTGTTATTCACCCTCAAAAATCCAAATTTGAACCTAGCCAGCAACTCGGTTTATTGGGTTTTGATATAAACTCGGATACGTACAATGACTGTCATACCGACAGAGAGGAAAGTAGCTGAGATTAGAGAGTTGCGGTCAAGTTGCTCAGAACAAGCAAAGTCACTGCAAGACAGCTGGTTTGTTTTATCGGGAAAGTTGTAGCAACTCTTCCTGCTTGTGAGCAAGGAAAATTGCACTACAGAGCATTCGCAAGAGACAAAATCTTTAACCTGAAAGCACATAAGGGCAATTATGATGCTAAGTTGACACTCACAGACACAGCAACGGAAGAATTGCATTGGTGCGTGGAAAACATTTTAGTCACCAATTAAACATTTGGGATAAAGGAAACGAGATGTTGAGTTGAGCAGTGATGCTATAGTGGTTCTGGATGAGGGTGCACGGATGGTAAAGCCTAGTGTGGAGGTCGATGGAAACATTCAGAGCCCCTCGCCAGTTGGAACAATATAAAAATATAGAGTTACTTGCATCCTTCTTTACAATGAAGGCCTTTTGTAAGGGCAAGAGTGGCATCCATGTTCTCATGAGGTTAGATAACACCACGACAGTCGGTTACATTAATGCAATGGGCGGTATCAAATCTGTATAATATGATGAACTTGCTCATGTATTATGGCAATGGTGTATAGAAAGGGATATATGGGCCACAGCAGCCCACTTGCCTGGTGTAGAAAATGACATTGCAGACAAAAGGTCCCAGAAACTTCAGCGATGAAACTGAATGGATGTTAAACCCAAAAGTGTTTAAGGAGTAATGTAGCTTGATGGGTAATCTGAAGATTGACCTCTTTGCATCCAGGTTCAATACCCAGCTACCAGACTATGTATCATGGCAACCAGATCCAGAGACACTAGCCATTCATTAATGCATTCACGCTATATTAAGGGGAACTTTAGTTTTATGCTTTCCCTCTGTTCTGTTCTGGGATATTGATCGTCCCAAAAATTCGCGTCAAATGTCATGATTCCCAAGGTTATTACAATTATTAATTGATGTGTCTACTGTTTGCCACAGAGTGCGCATACATTAATCCAAACAGAAACTGGGAGAATTCACCCCCTATGCAACAAACTGGTCTTGCTTGCTTGCAGATTATCATGAAATCGATACAAGCAAGAGGCATTCCGGAATCAGCTCAATCCTGGAGGCAATCTAACAGAAAACAGTACATCTCCTACATTAGGCGATGTATTTACCTTTGTCACAGACGGTCGACTGATCCGTTGCAGACGCATGTCGGTGAGGTGTTAGATTTTCTGAACAAATGTGATGGAGAGAGGAATTGGATATAATGCTATAAACACAGCTAAAATTGTGATATTGGTAGCTATGCTCTTTTTCAAGGAGGGCAATCATTAAAGGACAACCATAAGGTGGCAAGGTTCATGGGGGAAGTGTTTAAATTAAAATCCTGTATGCTGATACTTTTGTTATCAGCACAGCGCGAATAGACGCTTTACCTCTTGAGAACAGACAACTAAGCTTGCAAGAAGGTAGTGCAAGATTCTGTAAGAGATTTGAAGGAATACCCGCTTAACAAGCGACTTTGTGTAGTACAGACTTTAAGGCTGTATTTGACAAAGACAGGATCGCTTCGGGGAGAAGAAAAACGCCTCTTCAAAAGTTACAAGAGACCTCACTGTGCAGTATAGAAACGATTCCCGTTGGGCAAGAGAGGTTTTGTCGCGTTCAGGATTTGAAGCTTCAACGTCCGCAGCCGAAGCGAGACATGTGCCCATCTGTGATATTATGTTGATGGCCGGATGGCCATCAGAGAACACATTTGTACTTACTATAACAAGCCTCTAATGTACAAACATGTTGACAGTTTCCAAAGGGCTGTATTGGAAGCTTGACTTTGTCGTTCATTGAGCATGGATTAGAATCCGGATAAACAAATTTGGGCCTCAGATTGGGCCAATTTATGCAACCAATACTTGATTAAGTGGCTTATGCCATTAGGGTGGGTAGCGTCGCGTCGCGGCGCGTTGACTTTAACGCGACCATTCGTCCAAAGCCCCCCCGGTTTGACCGAAAGGGTGCGTTGGGAGTGTCGCGTCGCGTCGCCTTAACTTGAACGCTGCCAATCGTCCAAAGCCCCCCCGGTATGGCCGAAAGGGTGTGTTAAAATATTTAAAAAGTATTTAAAAAATAATAAACAAGGGTATCGTATCGAATAAGAAATAAACAACGTTTGAATTATATTTGGCATCTGTCGCCAATGTTTTAGGTTTATTGGCGGGATTAATCGAAACTGTTCCCTTCTTTTTACCCTTTTCTTTTCCTTTTCCTCTTTTTTGTTCCCTTTTAGCTCTCCTCTTTACCTTTCCCTTCCCCCATTTTTTGTGGGGAGGGGGGGGGGGGGTGCCCCTTCTTTTCTTTTCTTCTTCCTATTTTTTCCTTCCCTTTCTCTCCTCTTTTTCTTTCCCTTTCCTTCCTTCTCTCTTATTTTTTGATGGGGGGGGGGGGGTAACAGCTGGGAGGCAAGGCCCTTTCGGACCCCCGATCTCCTTTCCCCCTTTTTTCTAATCGTAGCTATCTCCCCTACTTTTCTTTTTTCCTTCCCTTTCTCTCCTCTTTTCTTTCCCTTTCCTTCCTTCTCTCTTATTTTTTGATGGGGGGGGGGGGGGGGGGGGGGTAACAGCTGGGAGGCAAGGCCCTTTCGCCCCCCCCCGATCTCATTTCCCCCCCCCTTTTTTTCTTATCGTAGCTGATCTCTCCTACCTTTCCTTTTTCTTTACTTTTCTCTCCTATTTTTTCTTTTCCTTCCTTCTCTCTGTTTTAGGTTTGCTGGGGAAAGGGACTTTCGCCGCCCACCCCCCCCCCCCGATCCACAAGTTGTTGGCGGGATTAATCGCAACTGTTCTCCCCTTCTTTTCTTTTCTTCTTCCTATTTTTTCCTTCCCTTTCTCTCCTCTTTTTCTTTCCCTTTCCTTCCTTCTCTCTTATTTTTTGATGGGGGGGGGGGGGAGGCAAGGCCCTTTTGCCCCCCCCGATCTCCTTTCCCCCCTTTTTTCTTCTTCTTTCTTTCCCTTTCTCTTCTTTTCCTTCTCTCTCTATGTATCTCTTTTGTGCGGGGGGGGGGGGGCAAGGCCAGCTCGGTAAGAACTTTGATGGCAATCAAAGAAATAAAGTAAAGTAAACACAACAATTAAAAAAGAACACCAATACAACTTCTTGCATGAACACAACTCAACTTAATATAATGTAGACAAGATATTGAGGCAGGAAGTAGGAACAGCTAATTTTCATCTTTTAAAACAGCAGAACTCATGGATATACATTGCTGTATCATTTACATAATTATAAGTACACGTATTATGTCACATGATTATCTTAAATTTTGTACCAAATGTTAAACAAAAGCAAAAATACGAAGGAAAAGGGGAATATGTACCTCAAGAAAACATGAATTCAAAGTGAGAAAGAGAGAAGGAAAAGAAGTAGAGAAAAGATATTAAAGGGGAAAGGGAGAGAGAGAGAGAGAGAGAGAGAGAGAGAGATAGAGGAGAGAGGGAGAGAGGGAAGGAAAAAAGAAAAGTAGGGGAGATCAGCTACGATTAGAAAAAAGGGGGGAAAGGAGATCGGGGATCCGAAAGGGCCTTGCCTCCCAGCTGTTACCCCCCCCCCCCATCAAAAAATAAGAGAGAAGGAAGGAAAGGGAAAGAAAAAGAGGAGAGAAAGGGAAGGAAAAAATAGGAAGAAGAAAAGAAAAGAAGGGGCACCCCCCTCCCCCCTCCCCACAAAAAATGGGGGAAGGGAAAGGTAAAGAGGAGAGCTAAAAGGGAAAAAAAAAGAGGAAAAGGAAAAGAAAAGGGTAAAAAGAAGGGAACAGTTGCGATTAATCCCGCCAACAAACCTAAAACATTGGCGACAGATGCCAAATATAATTCAAACGTTGTTTATTTCTTGTTCGATACGATACCCTTGTTTATTATTTTTTAAATACTTTTTAAATATTTTAACACACCCTTTCGGCCATACCGGGGGGGGGGGGGCTTTGGACGATTGGTAGCGTTCAAGTTAAGGCGACGCGACGCGACACTCCCAACGCACCCTTTCGGTCAAACCGGGGGGGCTTTGGACGAATGGTCGCGTTCAAGTCAACGCGCCGCGACGCGACGCTACCCACCCTAATGGCATAAGCCTGATTAAGTCTACCTTTCTAGCATGAAATTCCATTTTCTAAGATTCATTACTGGTAGGCCAAAGTGGTCAAGTTTTCGTTTTCATGCTTTTTTGATATGTTTACAGAAACGGGCTAGTTTTTCCGAGTGCCCGTCTTTTCACACTGGCAAGTATTTTATGTTCATACACACTGGTGCAGTTTTCTAAATGAAATGTTCTGTTTTCTAGAAGAAATCATGTTTTTCTTCCTGGCAAATGTCAATCCGTGCAGAAGCACATGTATATATTAAAATTGTTGACCTATTCTATCTTCTTTCATATATGAGTATATGTTTACTAGTGAATCCAGAGTGGCTTTCAATATCTCACAGAATCCCGTAACTTGGAGTTACGAGATAAAATGTATAGATTAAACGAGAACTTACCTAAGTTTGAAGTTTGATCTTCATTTTATGAAGTAACGGAGAGTCTAGGGATTATGTGCCCTACCCACCCTCCCGTTGCTTCGAGAATTAAACCAACTGAAGGCGTATTACATTATTCTGGATGAGGGGCAGGATCGACAGAATCTCTGTTTAATCATATAGTTTCACTCTGGCCTCACTAGTTTTTCAAGACTGATTGACGCACGCGCAGCTCGTATCTCACATAATCCCTAGACTCTACGTTACTTCATAAAATGAAGATCAAACTTCAAACTTAGGTAAGTTCTCGTTTAATCTATACATTATCCATGATCCGAGTCCCATGTAAAATCAGCGAACAAGATACAATGACTTAGATAATAAAAGCACAGCGGTGCATTAATCTACTTAGTACAGAGAGGTTGTTTAGAGTATCTGTGTGTGTGTGTGTGTGTGTGTGTATTATTTCTTCGCGCACCCGAAACCAGGAAGCGGTTACAGCTTCCTGCCAAAACGAAACCTTTCACAGAAAAAAATAAACTCATCGTCATGGCTATGTAAGCACATATTTCAATACATATCTATTACTTCAGCTTAAGCTCCTTCCACACCGGGCCAAACGTATAGTGGCGTAGTGTTGCGTACCGACTCTACGACGAGTGTACGCTGCCCTACGCTGGCCTACGTAGCTAGACGCTGAGGGACGCAAAGGGGTAGGCCTACACGAGATGGACGCAAAAAATTAAACATGTTTAATTTTGTTCGCGTACTTTCGGCGTATAGACACTAGATGCAAAACTTACACATTTCCTACGCAAGTCTACGCACCACTACGCTACTGTACTCCATGCCTACGCAATAGTAAGCTACCCTACACCAGTCCGACGAAGCAGTAAAAGCGTATAAGGCGTCGTAGATCCTATTTGCGCACACAAAATTGTGCGAACCCGTAAGCAAACCTACGTACACGTTACGCCAGGCCTACGTAAACGTACGCAACCCTACGCCTGCTATACGCAATCGTATAGGCATACGCGTAGGTACGACGATTGCATACGCCTTAGGTACGCGGTGCTTATGCACAGGGTACCTAACCGTACGCCAGCCTACGCATCACCAACGCAGGTATGAACGCCAAAGCAACATTTGTGTTATGAATGGACAGCCTAATTTCGGCGTTCTTGATACGCAACACCACGCAACTCAACACTTTAATGTGGTAAAACATTATCTAATCATCTGTAAAAAAAAATCAGATGATATAAGATACAGACTTGCAAACTGTTCTAGGACAATTAGCCCCTGGGCGATCACCCCCCCCCCCGGAAATTTAACCCCGGGAAAACTACCCCCCCCCCCAAAGACAATTACCCCCGGAAAAATACCCCCGGAGAATGACCCCCCAAGGACAATTACCCCTTGGGAAATTACCCCCCCCCCCGAGGACAACTACCCTCCAAGAACAATTACCCCCTTGAAAATTACCCCCCGGAGACTTTCCCCTGAGGACGACTACCCCCGAGGATAGTTACCCCCCGAGGACAACTAACCCCCGTGGACAATCAGGATTCGGTATCAAAAGACGATCTGACACATTGAGAGATGGCTACGAGACCATAAGATCCCATGCATGAACCCATATTCGTTCAAATACTATATAGCACGTTATCTTCCTCATTTATTCGTTAACTCATTTTCTAGGTGGTTTTGTGTTCTTCCCTCTGCTTGAACACGGTGTTTGTCAGTAGGAGTTCGAACTCAGAGCACATCGCTAGAAGTAGCTCACCATTGGTGTTGCATTTACCGATTCCGTGCCTGCCTAACACCGACTGCCTTTTCTCATAGTCTCGTCCTACCCGGGCATTGAAGTCTCCCATCAATATCAGCTTGTCAGTCCGGGGGGTGTCCCGCAACGTTCGTCTAAGCTGATTGTAGAAGTTCTCCTTTGTTTCATCCGGACTCGTCATGGTTGGTGCGTTATTACACATTTCCCTTTAATCATAATTTATGCAACGCCAGTGCGGTTGCTGATTTTCACGAAGGAAGTAAGTTTTAGGTAATTGTCCAGCGCTTCTCAAAATGCATATAAATACATATCTCTGGAGCAGCGTTATTTCAAAACCCAAATCTCAAAGTCTTCACAGACTATTTATTTTGCATGACTCTGGCACTCGTCAAGTGCTATGTAAGACATTTTCAAACTGGTAAAAAATGAGCTTATAATCAACACACTAGAAACGATTTAAAGCAGGCGCGGATCCAGGGGCCGAGCGGGCCGAGCCAAAAAAATTGAGAGAGAGAGAGAGAGAGAGAGAAACAAAAAGGGGGAAATGAAAACGGAAAGAGGAGAGAAGGGAAAGAAAGAAGAGGAAGAAGAAAAGAAGGGGAAAGAAGGAGATCGGAGGGGCCGAAAGGCCTTGCCTCCCAGGCTGGTGCCTCCCCCCCCCCCCCCATCAACAAAATAAGAGAGAAGGAAGGAAATTGAAAGAAGAAAGGAAAAGAGGAGATAAAGGGAAGGGAAAACAGAGGAGGAAGAAAAGAAAAGAAGGAGAATTTCAGTTGCAATTTTCCCGCTAACAACGTGTGGATCAGGGGGGCCGAAAGGCCCTTGCCTCCCTCCCCCCCCCCCCAGCAAACCTAAAATAGAGAGAAGGAAGTGAAGGGGAAGGGAAAATAAAGAGAATGAAGAAAGGAAGGGGAGATCAGTTGCGAATTTTCCCGCCAACAAGGTGCAGATCTAGGGGGGGGGGGGGCTTGGGGAGGCATTCCCCCCCCCCCCAAAAAAAAGAATATATATATAAATCGATACCGATTATTTACAAATGTTGCTGAAATGACAAGTTAGACTGTTCGTAGCTGACTGCCTCCTCTACAGCCAAATCGGGAAGCAACAAGACAATTACCCCCGGAAAAATACCCCTGGAGAATTACCCCCCGAGGACAACTACCCCCCCCCCCCCCCAAGGACAAATCCCCCCACCCGGAAAATCACCCCCGAGGACAATTACCCTCCAAGGACAATTACCCCCGGAAAATTACCCCCGGAGAATTACCCCTGAGGACGACTACCCCGAGGACAATTCCCCTCTCCCCCCCCCCGCCCGAGGACAACTAACCACTGTGGACAATTAGGATTCGATAGCAGACCGATCTGACACATTGAAAGATGGCTACGAGACCATAACATCCCATGCATGAACCCATATTCGTTCAAATACTATAGCACGTTATCTTCCTCATTACTACACATTTCCCTTTAATCATAATTTATGAGGGGGGGTGTTGAAAACAAAAATTGCTCACTACCCCCCTCATCCCCCCCCCCCCCCATCCCCAAGCCCCGTCGAGCAAAATAATTGCATACGATACGGTATGCTGGTTCATTTTACACGTTTGGCGGGAGGTTTTTTCATAAACCGGGAGATTGCGGGAGAGCGGAAGGAAGGGCGTGGTGGCGAGGGTATGTGCTACGAGCTACGAGCTTGTGGGACGGCGGGAGAATGAGCATGGTGGCGTACGTGAGACTTCCTCCAAATGCAGGAGGGTTGACAGCCCTGTATTAATCATGGTTTCTTAAGTAACATCACGCTCATTTTGTGAAAATAGATTTAAACAGACTTTAGAAAATCTGTAATCTATGTAGTAATATGTCTTGTAATGCATGATCTACTATATACGCAGTGACGTATCTGACGTCATAATGTATACGCGTACAACTTAGCCCGCTCATAATCATGGTGGTCCCGGCCTCGAATTTGCGATTCCCAAACCATTCAGCTATGGGAGACTTTATGAGCAACGTGATTGGTCGAGAGAAGAAATAAATATTACGTCATTTACTGCACGCTCGGGCTCGCTCACAGCTGACACAGACACACAAACACTCACAATGTTAGTCTGCAAGCACAGACTCTAATTTGACACTTTACGAAAGATATCATGTCTGAGGGAAGTCTATCTACATGAAATGGCCTACTGTAGTCTCACGATTCAGACTCTGTATTTTCGATATCTATATTTCATTAGAACATACTTGTATCTAACTTAAAAGATCTATCATCTACATCTACATGTAACTTGTGTTATTGTCTATGTTCAAACAATGCATGGCTAGGCTCAACAAAACACTCAGGTGCTATGTTGTTAGGTATAATGCACTTCACACGCGAGCTAGCTACAGGCACATACAGGCCCACTGTTATCCATTGTCTATGTGCAGCCCATTCATGCAATCATCATTCCAAAAGTCATAGACACGGATCTGATCATGGCGACTTTATAATAAAACAATTAAATACAGGGTCTAAATATCTACTTAGGGTCTACATGCAGATTTGGAAAATCATTTTTGAAGATTTGATGGTTCACTCGGACTTGGCCCCAGACACATTCGCACCGCCATGATGAGATGGCTCGTGTCGATGTGGGCGTGTCTTTATAACTTTTTTAACCAATCACGTTGCTCAAAATGTTTCCTATAGCTGAATGGTTTGGGAATCGCAAATTCGCGTCCCGGCCCAGCCAGTTGTGTTGCCGGTGTTATTCACCTAATAAAACCATAACGTTGATGTTTGAATTTTATACCAAAGTGTGCTCGGACTTATTAATGCTTGTTTGACAATTTCCAGTTACTTTTTGACCTCATTGTCATTTAAACATTTGATATAGAATTATAATAGAAACATCTACTTTAATGAGCATGATGAGTTGAGCAGCTTTAATGGCGAAAAAACAAATTTCAAATCCCAAATAACAGAAATTACAATTCACACTTAGATTTTATCGTTATGACTTATGTTTAATATTCTTATGAAAATGTTAACGTGGAAGCTTACCGTTGTTTAAATCTCTGCTATGTCCAAAGAAAAACACGATAAAACGGGGCCTTCAATGTTTTCCCCCATCAGCAGTGTTGACTGTGTAAACTAAATGCTTCCCAGCTACCAAGGTTCACGTGTATCTTCTTCAAATTTCAGTCAAAGTAACAGGTAACAACTTACTTGAAAGGTTTGTTCTTGAACGTAATGAAGAAACAAAATGAGGTTGAAATACTTGTCTTGTGCACGATCAGAAACAGGTCTGAGGGGTGATGTTCATAATAATGACTAATCCGGTATTGGCACTACAGTTGGAAACACGCAGTGCATTCGCCCAAGAAATTATTCTACATACAGATTGCGTTTGCAGAAATATGTTATTATCCATGATCCGAGTCCCATGTAAAATCAGCGAACAAGATACAATGACTGAGATAATAAAAGCACAGCGGTGCATCAATATACTTAGTACAGAGAGGTGGTTTAGAGTATCTGTTTGTGTGTGCGTGTGTGTGTGTGTATTATTTCTTCGCGCACCCCGAAACCAGGAAGCGGTTACAGCTTCCTGCCAAAACGAAACCTTTCACAGAAAAAAATAAACTCATCGTCATGGCTATGTAAGCACATATTTCAATACATATCTATTACTTCAGCTTAAGCTCCTTTCCACACTACGCAACTCAACACTTTAATGTGGTAAAACCATTATTTAATCATCTGTAAAAAATCAGATGATGTAAGATACAGACTTGCAAACGGTTCTAGGACAATTAGCCCCTGGGCAATCACCCCCCCCCCGGAAAACTACCCCCAAGGACAATTACCCCCGGAAAATACCCCGGAGAATTGCCCCCCGAATCAAATGATTTCCACTCTGTCGTAAGCTCTATTCATTTCATTGCATTTATTCATCATTACATGACCATTTAAACTCCGTGCAATATTCTCATAATTACGAATCACGACATTCATTTGCTTGCATGACGACACTTTGCAAGTGTCTGGTCTGCAACATCAGAACTCAATAAATTAACGAAAAGGGAATACTTTCTTTCATGTATGTTATTGTCAGTGCAACCTTGCTTCCTCGTAGCTAAGTAAAAATAAGAGTTATGTTGTGTCACGAGTGAACACGCTTTCAAATATCCATTCACAATACCTCACACACGCATATCACTACAAACCCATATTCGTTCAAATACTATAGCACGTTATCTTCCTCATTATTACACATATCCCTTCAATTATAATTTATGCAACGCCAGTGCGGTTGCTGATTTCCACGAAGGAAGTAAGTTTTAGGAAATTGTCCAGCGCTTTTAAAAATGCATATAAATACATTTCTCTGGAGCAGCGTTATTTCAAAACCCAAATCCCAAAGTCTTCACAGACTATTTATTTTGCATGACTCTGGCACTTGTCAAGTGCTATGTAAGACATTTTTAAACTGGTAATCAACTTATAATCAACACACTAGAAACGATTTAAAGCAGGCGCGGATCCAGGGGGGCCGAGCGGGCCGAGCAAAAAAAAGAGAGAGAGAGAGAGAAGAAAAAAAAGGGAAATGAAAACGGAAAGAGGAGAGAAAGGGAAAGAAAGAAGAGAAAGAAGAAAAGAAGGGGGAAGAAGGAGATCGGAGGGGCCGAAAGGCCTTGCCTCCCAGGCTGGTGCCTCCCCCCCCCCATCAACAAAATAAGAGAGAAGGAAGGAAAGGGAAAGAAAAAAGGAAAAAAGGAGATAAAGGCAAGGGAAAACAGAGGAGGAAGAAAAGAAAAGAAGTGGGATATCAGTTGCAATTTTCCCGCCAACAACGTGTGGATCAGGGGGCCGAAAGGCCCTTGCCTCCTCACCCCCCCCTCCCCCCCCCAGCAATCCTAAAAGAGAGAGAAGGAAGGGGAAGAGAAAATAAAGAGAAAGAAGAAAGGTAGGGGAGATCAGTTGCGATTTTTCCCGCCAACAAGGTGTAGATCTGGGGAGGGGGGGGGGGGGGGGGGTTTGGGGAGGCATCCCTCCCCCCCCCCCCCCAAAAAAAAAAAAATCGATACCGGTGATTTACAAATGTTGCTGAAATGACAAGTTAGACTGTTCGTAGATGACTGCCTCCTCTACCGACAAATCGGGATGCAACAAGACCATCACATCCTACGAGATGATCTTCCAGCCCTATAGATGCCTGGGCAAAGAAGTGGGGCATGTGTTTTAACACAAAGAAGTGCTACACCATGAGCATCTGCAGCAAGTCATTCCTTCTTTTACCAACTTAATAGCAACATCCTGAAATATGTCCAAGATATCCGTTACCTGGCAGTCACAATCTCAGAGGACTTGAAGTGGGAGAAACAAACGAATTCGTTTTCACTGGCTGCCTGCCGTAGCAAACGGAATTAACAAAAGACTTAATTCCGTTTCGTTGACAATCAGCCGTGGACGAAAGACTTCATGCATGGCTGATTGTCATCGAAACGGAGTTAAGTCTTTAGTCAATTATGCTTGTTGCTACCGCAGGCAGCCAGTAAAAACGAATTCGTTTGATAAAATTATGGAAATGCAAGCACTACTTTAAACAAACGGAACTTTGTCATTCCTTGCTCATTTTTGTCTGATTGAGGTGTCATATGAAAGGACAGAAACTCAAGTTTCTGGAAATGTGATTATCTCTTTGAAATTCAGATACCGTCCGCCAAATGACTTTTTGGTTTCCTCTATTGCAATTCATTTTAATCACTCATACGTGAAATATACATAGAGTTGCATCAAATGAAAGAGGAGGATCTAAGCTTTCCAAATATGTTTCATTTATTAATTATAAATGTTACTTTTTATAATTTTTTTTTTTTTTTTTTTTTTTTAAAACTGGAAACACAGTTATAACCTATTGTTTCAATTCACTAAGCCAAAATAGATTTGATTGGTGTGAGTTTTGTTTGTTGGGCGTTGGCTGAGAGCCACTTATGCGCTTTTGCACTCGATTTTGTCATGATGGGTGTCGAAGTTTTGGTTAATGATTTGAAGATTTGTATTTTGTATGCACCAGCACCTATTCACACGCACGCACATGCACATGCACTCATCCACATAAATATAACTTTTACCCCCTTGTTTAATGGAGACGATGGCTTCTAACTTACCTTTCCCAACATCATTAGATAATATATTTAATGATTCTGTAAATGAAAATGAATATTATACACCGTTGGAATTTAATGATACATTTAAAGATAATTTGGATAATATCTCCTTATTACACATTAACTCTAGAAGTTTAAATAGAAATTTTGAATATTTTGAAAATCTCCTTCATTCTTTAAATAATTTTAATTTTTCTGTAATTGGTGTAAGTGAAACTTGGTTACATCATGACTCTCCCCAGTTATTTAATTTACCTAATTATACATTAATAAGGGCTGATCGTGAAGGAAGGAGAGGCGGCGGGGTAGCATTTTATATTAATGATAATTTGAAATTTAGAGTCCGTTACGATATTAAATTTGAACAGACAGAAGTATTATTTATTGAAATTGATAACGATAAATTGAAAAATTGTGTTATTGGTTTGATTTATAGACCCCCTGACAGTAATTTTGATTTATTCTATAACAATTTTGAATCATGTCTTCATAAAATATCTGACGAAAATAAACATGTTTATTTTCTGGGTGATTTTAATATCAATTTTCTTTCTTTACCCCATAATAGTAGAAACTCTGACAGGTTTATTCATTTGATGCGTTCATATGGATTTTGTTCATACATTAGTAAGCCTACTAAATTTACACTCCTCAACGCTTATTGATAATATTTTTTCTAATGCCTTTACTAAAAAAATAACTGGAGGATTATTATGCTCAGAATTTTCTGACCATTTACCTATTTTTATAATATGTGAACATGAAATTTCCCAATTAAAACCACTTAATAATATTATGTATCGAAAAGAAACCCCTCATAATATTGAATTATTAAAGCAGAATTTAGCTGTAGAGGAATGGTTGGACGTATATAATGTAAACGATGTAAATATTGCCTATGAAAATTTAATAATAAATTACCAAATTATTATGATAGTAATATTCCTTTAGCGAAAGTTAAACGTAAAAATAATAAACCAAATAACCCTTGGATAACGAAAGGTATACTAAAATCAATACACACTAGAAATCGCATGTATAAAACATATATACGTAACAAAACTGATGTAAATTTAACAACTTATAAAAAATACCGTAATAAATTTACAAAATTAATTCGAATATTCCGGAAGCTACACTTTTCAAATAAATTAAAGAGAGCTAGTTGTAACACATATGCTACTTGGAAAGTTATTAAAGAAATTATGGGGAAAAAATAGACCCTTTACCAAAAGATGAGCTCACCTTAAATAATGTTATAATTGAGGATTCTTGTAATTATGCTAATTATTTTAATTCATTTTTCACTAATATTGGGCCCCAACTTGCAAGTAAAATTGAAAGTCCTCTTAACATTCATTATACTGACTTTTTATCAGATCGAATCCAACAATCACTTTTTTTAAGTCCAACAAACCCTAATGAGATTATTACCGTTACTAAAGCATTAAGCATGTCCAAAGCTCAAGGTTGTGATAGAATTAGTACATCACTTTTAAAACAAATGATACATGTTATTGCTAGTCCACTAACCCATATTATTGATCAGTCTTTTTTGCAAGGTGTTTTTCCAGATTTACTTAAGATAGCGAAGGTAATACCGATCTTTAAAAAAGATGATTCGCATGAAATTAGTAATTATCGTCCAATATCTATTCTTCCTAGTATATCTAAAGTTTTAGAGAAAATTGTGTATAATAGGTTAATAATTTTTTTTAATACTCACCAAATATTAAATCTAAATCAATATGGTTTTAGGAAAAATCACTCCACTGACTTAGCCTTAGTACAAATTTATGATAAGATTACTAATGCAATATCAAATAAAGAACACGTAATTGGTATTTTTTTAGATCTCAGTAAAGCGTTTGATACGCTCGATCATAATATTTTACTCAAAAAAACTCTCTTTTTATGGTATTCGGGGCCAAGTCCTCTCATATCTTAAGGATTATTTAACAAATAGAAAACAATATGTTAATTTTAACTGTCTTAATTCGGATTTACTTTCTGTTAATTGTGGCGTTCCCCAAGGCTCCATTTTAGGCCCACTGTTATTTCTTTTATACATAAATGATTTATCCAACACATCTTCTTTATTGTCATTTATTCTTTTTGCAGATGACACAAATATGTTTTGCTCTCATAAGAAATTAGAATCATTAGTGAATATTTTAAATTGTGAATTACGCAAAGTTTCGAACTGGTTCAAGTGTAATAAGCTCTCATTTAACATAAGAAAAACACATTTTATGCACTTTAAACAATATACTTCTCATTTGACTAATTTCCGTATTAATATTAAAATTGATAATATGGCAATCGAACAAAAAAAGACATTAAAGTTTTTAGGAGTTTTTATTGACGACAATTTAACATGGAATGATCACTTACATTATGTATCTATGTGTATATCCAGAAGTGTTGGAATCATAAATAAGTTAAAATTTCTTTTGCCCCATACTACGTTATTTTTATTGTATAACATACTAGTACTTCCATATATAACATATTGTAATATTGTTTGGGCAAATTGTGGTGTAACCAAACTTAATGCAATTCTTTTATTACAAAAAAGGGCATTGCGTATTTGTACTGGATCTCTTTTTTTAGCCCATACAGACCCATTATTTCTTAAGTTAAAAACCTTAAAAGTCACTGACTTACATACTCTCCAAGTTGCAATTTTTATGTTCAAATACATGAATAAGCAACTGCCACCTTCATTCGATAATGTTTTTGTTCATAATAATACAATTCATTCTTATCCAACTCGTATTTCTGAGAATTTTCATTTAACTAATCCCAGATTGTTGATTACACATAAATCAATCAGACACCATGGCCCCGATTTATGGAACAATTTATCTAAAATAATTAAATCATGCTCGACCCTTTATTCTTTTAAAGCGACACTAAAACGTCACTTTATATCCTTATACAAAATAGTTACTCATTAAACTTCGTCTCTTAATTCGAATATATTTTTAATTTATTAATTCTTAAAATACAATAGTATTGTATTATATAAACATTACGTACCAGAACCCCATTCGCACTTGCACATGCACTTTCACTGCACCCACTCTCGCTCTCGGCATCTGTCTGTCTCGAAAGACAATAGAATATTGCGCTATATAGTTGTACTAGTCAGTTTCTTGGTGTGCAGCTCCTGCTGTGACTGAACAGTCCAATCCTAGAGAGGCAGGTCCTGTTGCAGTTGCTGCAGATAAAAGTCATTTGTGGCTGTGCTGTTGGAGCCGTAGCTAGCTGCTGTCTTTGTTGTTGTTGTTGTTGTCTTTTCTCCTCCCACTGTTCTACTCTCCTCTGCTCACTCCTCTGTATACCCGTCTTTACAACGCGTCTCCATTCAGGACGGTCTGAAGCATATGCTTCCCAGTTTGTAGGGTTGATTTCACTGGCCTTCATATCCATCTTGCACACATCCTTGAAGCGAAGGACAGGTCTTCCAACAGCCCTGGTCCCGGTCGCTAACTTTCCATACATTATGTCTTTTGGAATGCGGCCGTCTTCCATTCGTCTGACATGACCAAGCCATCTCAGTCGTCGTTGTGATAGAAGAGCATAGATGGTCATCATGCCTCCTTTCTTGAGGACATCCTTGTTTGGAATGTGGTCCTGCCATTTGATGCCTAGAATTCGCCTCAAGCAGCGGAGATGGAAAACGTTCAAACGGCGCTCCTGACGTGCATACAGGGTCCACGACTCACTGCCATACAGGAGAGTGCTGAGCACACAGGCCTGGTAGATCTTCATTTTTGTGTAGGTAGTTAGTAAAGTGTTCTTCCAGGCACGCTTTGAAAGTCTAGCCATCATGGTTGCTGCCTTGCCAATACGTACGTTGAGCTCGGGATCGAGGGAGAGGCTGCTGGATATCACGGAGCCGAGGTAGGTGAAGTTTTCAACCACTTGGAGGGTGTAGTTTCCAATGGAGATGTCGGGAACGCTGCGTACATCCTGGCCCATGATGTTTGTTTTCTTTAGGCTGATAGTCAGGCCAAAGTCTTCACATGCTTCTGAAAAACAGTTAATCAGCCTCTGTAGAGCTTCCTCAGACTTGGATGCCAAAGCCGCATCATCTGCAAATAGCATCTCTCTAATCAGGATGCTCCTCACTTTCGTCTTCGCCCGAAGTCGTGCAAGATTAAACAGTTTTCCATCGCTTCGTGTGTGTATGTACACGCCGTCTTGAGATGACCTGAAAGCGTGTGATATCAGCACAGAGAAGAAGATCCCAAAAAGCGTGGGAGCAAGCACACATCCCTGCTTCACTCCGTTCTTGATTGGGAAGGGGCCGATGTAGAGCCGTCATACTGGATGGTGCCCTGCATATCGTCATGGAAGGATACAATCAACCTTAGCAGTGTAGGTGGACATCCTATCTTCTGTAGCAGATTGAAGAGGATCTTTCTGCTGACTAGGTCAAAGGCCTTTGTAAGATCGATGAAGGCAATGTACAGTGGCTGTCTCTGCTCCCGGCTTTTCTCCTGCAGTTGTCGAATGGAGAATATCATATCGATTGTTGATCTTCCAGCCCGAAAACCACACTGCGATTCTGGGTATACACGGGCTGCAAGCGTTTGCAGTCTGCTCAGGATCACACGGGCAAATGTCTTCCCAACAGTGCTTAGGAGGGATATTCCACGATAGTTATTGCACTCACTGCGATCCCCTTTGTTCTTGTACAAGGTAATGATGTTATCATCACGCATATCCTGTATAATGGTTCCCTCTTTCCAGCATTGGCAGAGAAGCTCATAGAGATGGCGTAGAAGATCTGTGTCCTTTCCGACTTTGATTATGTCTTAGGGTATGCCATCTTTTCCTGGGGCCTTACCCGAGGAAAGGGAGTTCACAGCCTTTTTCAGCTCTTCTAAGGAGGGTTCACTATCAAGATCTTCCATGACGGGTAAGCTTTCAATACTCTCAATGGTAGCTTCATTGACCTCAATCTCCCGTGAGTACAGCTCTTGATAGTGCTCAATCCATCTTTCCATTTGAAGCTTTTTGTCTGTGATGAGTACGCGTTACAGCCTCTCTCCCCAACAATAGCACAACAAGAAAATTAGGATGTAAACAGATTTCATTTACGCATTCTCTGTAACTTTTTTAATCAGCTGATCGTATATTTGTCTTTGTATGTACAGTGCGTCCCAGAAAAAACGAAACAGACTCTTATTAAGCCCTATTTATCTGAATTCAGTTTCCCCCTCTCGCGCGATCAATTTCGTGTGTACAATTATATAATTTAAGAGTTTGCCGCTATTCTCTCGAGGCCGCCATCGATTTCAAGCTTACCGCTCATGATGGCGGTCTCCTGCGTTTTCTGTAATTTATCTTCTTTCTTTCTTTTTTTTTTTTTTTCATTGAAATTATATTTGTGTTTGTATGCATCTTATTCAATGAACTTAAAAATGTATAATTATGTAAAATGAAGAAATATTTGTTACTTTATGTATATGATTATGTTTCATTTTGAAAATGCAGAAATAAAAACAAACAAACAAACAAACAATAAAACAACGATAATTCTCTGTTTCGTTTTTTCTGGGACGCACTGTACATACAAAGACAAATATACGATCAGCTGATTAAAAAAGTTACAGAGAATGCGTAAATGAAATCTGTTTACATCCTAATTTTCTTGTTGTGCTATTGTTGGGGAGAGAGGCTGTAACGCGTACTCATCTGCCCGCAAGGTATTGTTAGATTTATAAGAAATGTAATTTCTGTTCTTTACTCGGTGGCAAAACTGCGGGGGAATTGGGCAACCTTCACCCCCCCCCCCCCCGCCCCCACATCGAATTGAATAATTTGAAAAGACTGAAATGAACTTCATAACTAACTAAGTGGATGAAAGTTCATGAAATGTTATGTAAATAGTAATTTGGAGAGAAGCTCGCTATATACGTCAAAGTGTTACATTTGTCCTAGGGGGGTTATTGTCCTCGGGGCCGGTAGTTGTCCTTGAGGGGAGGGGGGGGGGGGGGGGTAATTGTCCTCGGGGGGTAATTCTCCGGGGGGGGGGTAATTTTCCTGGGGGTGATTGTCCTTGGGGGTAGTTTTCCGAGGGTAATTTCCCGGGGGTGATTGCCCAGGGGGTAATTGTCCTGATACGCATGCAAACTCGTGCATCGATCTTGCTGCCTATGTATATAATAAGCGTGACGGTTTCCCCAAATATTGATAATTTCGATAGGCATATCTCAAACTTTAATGCGGGGAGGAGGGAGCTGCAACCACCACCCCGTCGCATCGTATAAAGCTCTTGGTATAAGCTTTTCATATGGTTCTCTTTGATTTACTGGTGGATTAAGAGCTACACTGATTTAAAGATCGAACGTAAAATCTTGTTTAATAGAGATGTGAATTTGATGTAAACAACAGCCACCAAATTTTACTAACTCAAACCAATTTAAACGGACTTTTTACAGTTACAACCTAATAATTTCTGCCGAACAAATTTGAAAGATGTATGAGGATATCGGGGTTAGTGTTACATTGTCTCAACTTTATCCTATTATCGTTTTCACTGGCGCCTTCTCTCCTCATGTTCACTTGTTTTTTCTTAATTTGGAGGGGGTACTAAAAAAACATTTTTAAGAGGGAATATTTCTCCATAACCAATGATTTGTTTATGCTGACCGGCGTGACCGCTCCTTGAAACAACTCCTTGTTATGACCAGTTACGACTATTAAGATTTCTTGTGATGGTTATTGTTAAACAGATCGGTCCCGAGACACACTTATTGATCATGTCTGATTGGTACACGTCTGTATAACCGAATTGCGAGCGCCTACATGTCCACACACACACACACACACACGCGCGCGCGCGCGCACACACACACACACACACACACATACACTCACACCCTCAACACCATGAACACATATTGTTACGTTGTTTACGCAGCTGGGCTTATGATTAAAAGTAAATAATTATGATCAATGGTAGATATCTGTAAAGCGTATACATGAGAAAAATGTCCTTGTAAATATATTCTGCATGAAGAGGACAATTTCTGTGGAAGCTTGTCCTAAAAGGTTTGAATAAACTGGAACCAACCAACCTAGCTTATACTTGAAAATGAAATAAAAGAGTACTATGATATCATACTTTAGTTTTCTTTAATTCTCACCAACATACCACCTATAACCGAAAAATTCCGATAACAATTATGAATCCATCATTGAATGAATTATTAAGTAATACAAATATGACTATCATATTTATTCATTTCTTGTCCTATTGACTCTATTTTGCCTTAAACATCTCAACATTTTGTGCATCTTATTTTTCTGCTTTTATACAATTGAACTTATTACAAGGGTTGGATCGCACTTTGAACTTGCTGAACTAGATTTTGCCACAAGTTTAATAATAATAGTTGTGATTTATAATTATAGCGAATAATAATCATCGATGACAATCCTCTATGCGCTGTACATCATTTCATTCATACAACTTAAATTTTTAGGCCCACATATAAATTATAGATAATTACATTACAATCAAATGATATTCTACTACCTCAAATAATAATTTCTTTGAAAATAGATAAGTTTTGACAGCAGTCTTAAACATTGCAAGTGAGTTAGTTTTTCTTATCTCTAAATTTTGTAGAGAATTCCGGAGTATAGATTTGATTTGATTTGATAAGGTTTTATTCGAATATTCAACGATACAGCTGGAGGCTGATGCAAGTGAATTTACAAGGTAAAAATAATTCCATAGACATAAAAATATAATTATATGCTTCAACACTTTTAAATGAATCCAGATATAAACAGTACATAGTAAATAAATCATATATAATGAAAACAATAATAATATTTAGTTTGGTTTCCATTCGTGGATATGAAATAAATAGAAAATCAAAGGGTGTAAGATCAAATACACAGTTTGAGAGTCGGTGCAGGACATTTTGATAATGTATTAAGAAACAAATTATTATTGATCATTAAAAAATTGAAACTAAATGATTAAACTGTAACATTTACATGAAGTATATATATTCAAAAAATAAATCGATAAAATACAATTATTAAATATTGTTATGTATGATCTTCATGAATACGTGATGTAAAACCCGGCTTGAAAACATAAAATTACATTTATTAAATTACATTTATTAAATTACATTTATTAAATTACATTTATTTAAATAACATTAATAATTATTGCATTAATCAACTTGTATTTATCAAAGTTAAATTTAAAAAGTCAGATAATATACATTTTCCTTCTGAGTTGCATAGATTGGCAATGAGAATATCTTTTATAATAATTTATCGGATAAAAATTGCATTAAACTTAATTATATCTCTAAAAATTACATTTCTTTTCTCAAAATAAAATTCTTAAAAACTGCATTTTATCAAAGTTCTATTTATTAAAATCATATTTATCAAAACTATATTCATAAAACTACATAAAAATTCAGATAGAGTTTTAGGATTAAATAGCTAGACCTATATGAGGAGTTCGGGATTCCTATTTAGTAAACGAACAATTGATGGGATACTAGAATTGTAGTATCTTGTGGTCCTGCATTTTGGTTCATGGAGAAGATGTGAGTTCCGTAACTGCCTTCCAGACAGTGATCGTCGGGACTTTGGAAGAAAGTCAAGATGGCGAGCTGACGTGAGAAGGTCACGTACAAAAGAGAAGAGAAGACCTTCTCGTCGCGAGTAGAGAGAATCAAGACGGAGGTGATCCAAAGCACTGCGGTAGGAGTCATACCCACCAAGGATGACTCGACAGACCCTTTTCTGCACACGTTCAATGTCATTGGATTGAGCAGTGGTCAGTGACGAGGACCAGACAGGTGATGCGTATTCAAGTACAGGTCTGATGTACATAGCATAAATAGCAACCAAATCAGAGGTCGGAAGTCTACATTTTCTGAGGCGATATACAATGTAGAGACGTCTGCTAGCCTTCGAAACCATCGCTGAAATATTGGTGTCCCACTTTAAGTCGGCTTGAAGATGGACACAAAGTAGCGTGAGGTGGTCGACCACGGATAAGCTGGTATCAGCGACTTGGAGTTTAGGAAACTGCACTTGCTTTACGAACGAGATATTCATGACACAACATTTAGTAGGGTTGGGCTTCACGGAGACCGAACAGGCTATGTTGCCATACGTCTGTCACGGTATGTGTGTTAGACCCATTTAGTAGGCGTATAAAACAGAAAGAAGACGATGATGCGAGGATGATCTCAGGTTGCGTTTTGGTGTGTACTGATGAACGAGTGTGGAGAGGGCGTAATTCTGAGCTTTAAACCATAAAATTAATATCTCAAAAAGTGCACGTTTTTCAACTGGTAACCAATAGAGATCTAACAATATAGGTTAAATTGGGTCTCTATAGAGCGAGCGCCTGTTATGAGCCTTGCTGCTGTGTTCTGGATTCTCTGAAGACGATTCGATTGGTTTTGTGGTAGACCATGTAAAAGAGCATTACAATTATCAACATGGAATATGATTAAGGAGTGAACAAGGATTGCTATAGATTTATGATTAAGATAATTCCTTATCTGTCCAATTTTGCAAATGGCCGAAAGCCCGAGACAGCTAATTGACAACTCTTGGTGATGTGATCTGACATTGACAGATGCCTGTCCTGTGATAAATGAAATGTAGCATGTCAATGGTATTGGCCTGTTATTCATTTTGAGTGCAGCCACAAAATCACACAAATTGTGGATTCTGGAAAGGGAAAACATGGACATTGATCGTGTTGGATGGATGTTCATATGTTCGTGTATTTACTAGGTGGAATTCTGTATTTTCAGGGTGGTTCAATCTTTATCTGAATCCCGTTCTGTACCCGTTTTGTAAGTGTGGGTTATACAAAAAATGGATGCGTTTATGCGTGTATGTAGGTATGCCTCGTGTGTCATTAATGGGTATCCTATTTCATATTTGTTGTAATGCTTTATTTTGTTTCAATGTACATTCAATTGAGTTAATGTGAATGGGAAAGGAAAGAATCATTGATGTTGCTGGTCGTAATAAAACTATAGCTATTATGGCATGATTTTTTTCCTGATTACTCTCATACTGCATTGTCTCATTTTCCTTGTGTTGAGAACTCAAAAAACATTTTTCGTTTTCTAGAATAACATAAAACTAAGCAATTTTTTTTGCGTTTTAAAGGTATAATGTCCCATGTGCAGGCCAACAAAATGAAAAGGTTAAATTACAACGGCATTTGAAGTATAATACTAATTTAGAACTTCCCTAAAAAAAGGGGGGCTTGAAAATGTCTTTAAGTGGGAAAATAAGAACTATCAGTGCTACCAAGTAATAGTCTGATTTTTTGGACCATTGTACGAAAGGTCGTACGTTTTGTGATGTGCAAAGATTCAATCAGTTTAATTTTGGCCATTACAAGTAGTGGGTTATTGATGTAGACAAATGCTCATGTACCCTTTACAGCTCATTTCACGTATGTTATTGTATTGCCAAAGAAGAAGAAAAAAAGCAAGTCAGTCATCTTCGCCCTGGACTTCGCTCATCTGGCCTTACTCTCTAGATGCCCATTTCTCATCTTTAGGGATATGGAGACCGAGCATTTTCCTCTATTGCTCCTCACCTGTGGAATTCCCTCCCATCATCTATTCGCGAAATTGACAACCTTGACCACTTCAAACCTTCACTCAAAACTCGCATCTTCCTTCAGATATTTAAATGCTAACTTTATTGGAGGAGCTCGCGCCTTTGAATGTTTTTTAAACAGATACATGGCGCCATACAAATGCTGTGAATCATCATCATCAATAGTGTATAACAGTGAAGTCTAGCACACTGTGAAAAAGTTGGGCAATATTTTACAACACATTTGCCAATAGTCAACCCAACCATCTATTGGGCAAATTGTTTCTATTTTGCCCAACAGCTGGTCAAGATTTTCCCCACAAGTGGGCTACCGTAGTCGGACAGTTGAAGGGTCCTTTCTTTGCCCAAATGTTGGTCAAAATACGAACAAATTATGCACGTGTGAAGTAGGGTACTTATACGTTTGCCAATACCACTGGGCAAAATATTGCCCAATAGATGGTTGGGTTGACTATTGGCACAATGTTGGGCAAAGTGTTGGAAAAATATTGCCCAACCTTTTCACAGTGCAAGTAAACGGGTTTCCTTGCATAATTTGAATATTTGGACACTGCTAACGTTTAAATTTCACAGATAGGACATATACATGACATATTCATAATTCCTGCAATTTTCTACATAATTTGATGTTGGCTGCAAAAGTGACATAGTATCTTTAAGGAATGTGTAATTCAAGATAGAAATAATGCCTTTCTTGCCCTGTGGCTATTTTAATGAATTAGATAATGTCTAGAGCAAAACAGACTATAGTTAAACATTGAACATCAAGATATGCATTAATTAATTAAAAATAAATCACAGCATATTATGTGTCCATTGACATTGTTTTGTCAATGTATCACCGAAATATTGCATCAGGAAGGAAGAAGATTAGTATGCTATATTGAAGTTATGTCCTCCTACTTATTTCTAACATTTTCCTTGAGGAAATAAGATATTTCATGTTAAAGAAACCTTTTGCACCCGAGACTGGAAGTGAAGTGTGTCTACAATAGTGTTTTAGCGTTTGGGCAGGCGCGGATCCAGGGGGAGGCCGAGCGGGCCTTGCCCCCCCCCCCGCAAAAAAGAGAGAGAGAGAGAGAGAGAGAGAGAGAGAGAAGGAAAAGAAGGGAAAGGGAAAAAGGAGAGAAAGGGAAAGAAAGAAGAGGAAGAAGAAAAGAAAGGGGAAGGGGATCGGGGGCCGAAAGGGCCTTGCCTCCCCGCCCCACCCCAAATTCAAACAACAAGAGAGAATGAAGGAAAGGGAAAGAAAAAAGGAAAGGAGGAAATAGAGGGAAGGAAAAAAGAAGAAGATGAAAAGAAAAGAAGGCCAAAAGGCAATTGCCTCCCCCCGGCCCCCGCTAAGAAAAAGAGAGAGAAGGAAGGGAAACGGAAAGAGGAGAGCTAAAAGGGAACAAACAAAAAAAAGGAGAAGAAAAGAAAAGGGTGAAAATAAGGGGGAGATCAGTTGCGGTTAATCCAGCCAACAACGTGTGGATCGGGGGCGAAAGGCCCTTGGCTCCCCCCCCCAACAAACCTCAAAGAGAGAGAACGAAGGGAAGGGAAAGAGAAAGAGGAGAGAAATGGAAAGAAGAAAAAAAGGGAAAGAAGAAAGGTAGGGTAGATCAGTTGATGTTTTCCCGCCAACAAGGTGTAAATCGGTGGGAGGGGGGGGGCACTGGCGTAATGATAGGGGAGGGGGGTGAAATTCGAACGTGGTTTATTTCTAATTCCATAACGACTCCACCCAACATCCCCCTTCTCTCTTTTACTCCAACTCCTCTCTCAGGCTCTTACCTCCCCTCTTTTTCCTCTCTTTCATCCCCCGTTTCTTTTCTTTCCCTTTTACGCTTTTTTCTTCTTTTTTTCCTTTTCTTTCTTTTCTTTCTTTCCTCTCCTCCCTCTTTTTTTTTTCTATCTTTCTTTCTTCTCTTTTCTTTCCTTTCTTTTCCTTTCGTTCCTTTCTTTTCCTTTCTTTCTTTTCTTTTCCTTTCTTCTTTTCTCAGTTTTCTTTCCCTTTCCCTCTCCTTTTTCCCCTCCCCCTTTTCTCTTTTTTCCCGACGGCAGCGCAAGTTTTCCGACAATATCCTGACAGGTGGGAGGTGTCGCACCCCACACACCCCCCCCCCTTTGGAGCGCCCCTGATGGTGATTTGTTATACCCTAACTCTAAATTAGACCTTCATTGAATCTATTATCCTCTCAGATTTAGCATTAATAATACTAACATAGAAATATGTTGTATTCCTCCAGCACACAACACATACATAATCTCAGGTGTAAATATCGTTTTAGGAAAACCAGTATTATCAATTAATACTACAATCTGCATGTGATTTACCTATAATTATTGCACTATTATTATGCTTCGACTACCCGTATGACATATAACATAGAAATGTAAAGGAATAATCATAAACTATATACAAGACAAGAAATATAGACTAAAGAATATTGATTGTCTCTAAGAAATGTGATAACTTCCACTTATGCAATATACAGCAATACATGTTGTATTATAATTAGCCAATCAACATCCAAACATCAACCCTTAAATACAATAAGGCCTATGGGATAATTATGAGCAGGTTTATTCGATTGAAAACTACCAAATAATAATGGTCAGACAATCCCTTGTGCCAAGCAAATGCATTTCCAACTTCTAATCTGAGCTCTTAAGCAAACATGCCTCCTATTAATCCCCCTGTCCTAGCCTAATGGAGAGTGTTGCTCAACAACACAACATGAACGAGAATATTGGGGAAGAAAGGGAGAGAAAGAGAGAGTGTGTGTGTGTTCCCCTACCACGAGTGAGGTTGACCTCTGTACAGAGTGACCCAAGAGAGATAAGGGAGAGATGGAAGAGGGGGAGAGATCTACTCTGTCGTTCCAACACTATGTATCTACACTGGATCATACACATTATCACAATGGCACTGTTGCATAGTATATCACCTAATTTGCAATTAGAGTAGGTTCTGAATGATAGATTGTAAATCTGGAAACTACCATTCATGATATTAGACTTACCTTTTCTTTACCAACCCTAGACTAGCTTTATAGTATTTACAAACTCCAATACTAGGTGGAGGATAAACGTTTATATAGCAGTTCGGTACCTCGTTTATAATTTGACATACTATTCTTTGCATCAGAAAGTTCCAACCTCAATGGAAGTACTCTTACAATGTATACTTCTTTTCTGACATAGAAATCAAAGTCAATACTTTTAAGAACGGTAAGAGTACCACGTGCGTCGATCACCACGTGCCCGGCACATTTTTGCTTGTCTGCGCTGTATGCACCCACCGTACACACACATTAAACTCCATATTAAACAAGGTATCTGATTGGTCGATCAATTCCAGACGCATGCGCAGTAAACAGCATCCGTCTGGAAAAAGGCACACGTGTGCTAATAAAGTAACAGGCGTGTGCTATCGCACCTTGCACGCGCCTGCTAAATAACAGGCGGTGATTGGTCAATTTAGCAGACGTGTGCCGCGTTCCATACATCTGGGGCACGTGAATAAAGTCTCCAACGGCTTTCCATATTGTGTAGTGTCACCTTAACGGTTCATGCTGGTAAGGGGAATGTATGGTTTTGAAGCGGGTGCAATTAAGGCACTCGGGATGGATTGTAATGCCATTGTAATGCCATGATTAATACTAATAATGGTCACAACCGCATGGACCTCTGATGTTTTGCTAGCTGTGCACATTATACCGGCGGACCATGCAAAGTTCAATACAGTAAGGATATAACTGTCTGTGTAACTTCCAATAAGCGTGTATGCGTTATAAATAGTACATTGCTGCCTGCAAATATTAATCATGGTATCTTAAGTAACATCGCATTCATTCTGTGTAGGTAGGTTCAAACGGACTTTTATAATATGTAATCTATTTCCAGGTATTCGATTCAATTTCAATTCAATTTTATTTCATTCAGTTAAAAAGACAACATTACATATAACAATCACCTATATATCATAAAATGCACTATTTAAGAACATATTGGACAAGGACATAAACAAAACTGAATAGATTTCAACCTGAAAGAAACATAATCCTTATATAAAGGTTGACCATTTTTTATAATAAAAAATATAAAACATATCCGTTAATAAACATTATACAATACACAAATCAAGACAACACACATACAGACAAATAAAATATGTCTAGAATTCAAATGATCAATTAACCAAAAGAAATGTATACCTACTTTTAAATACATTTACACTAGCAGAATTATGTATGTATTGAGTTAAAGTGTTCCACAGAAACGGTCCTTCGGAAAATATATTGTGTTTTGGTTTAGTACTGTACGAGTCAATAGCAAATGAAAATTTTGAGCATTTCTAGTATTATAATTATAAATATAATAATAATAATAATAATAACAATATTTGTAAAGCGCAAAATATACATCTCTAGAGATGCTCAAGGCGCATACAAATAACTTTAATAAATTAATATTCAATATACTTAACATTAAAGTAATATTTAATGTTAAATATTGCAGTTTAGTATAAACAATTTGGAAATTAATTAAATCAGGAAGCAGATTGTAATGACATTTAAAAAAACACCTGCTTGTAATAAATATACATCCCTATATTAATAAATGTTTAATACGTAGAATATTGGATTGGTATGGGCAAGAAAAGAAGAATGATTACTAATAATTCTTATTGCACGTTTTTGTAATTTAAACAATCTATCTTGATGAATTAAAGCAGCATTGCCCCAGACAATACAGCATAAAGTAAGGGTACACAATTGCATAGTATATCATTTTGAGAATACTTTTAGGGAGAGATTTCAATCTGAACATGACACCAATACTTTTAGAAAATTATTGCAGATGTCACCAATATGATTAGACCAAGATAGGTCAACATCAATAATACACCCAAGAACTTTGCTGAAGAAAATCTCAGAATATTTACAATACCAAGTTTGGTTGTTATTGAATCTTTATTTAGTTTCTTCTTGTTTATACATAGATTGACTCATTATCTTTTTAACATTTTATATCGAATCATCTACTTTAATTTACTTGAGCATCTTTGATAGCGAAAAAATATATTTCAAATCCGAAATAATGAAAACTACAATTAACACTTAGAATAATTTGTAAAAGAGTCATCGCTATGTTTAATATTATCATGAGAATTTTAACATGTAAGCTTACTGTTTGCTTAATTATCTGCTATGTCAATATTTCCCCTCATCAGCAGTGTTGACCGTGTTAACTGAATGTATCCCAGCTACCAAGGTTCACGTGTATCTTGTTCAAATTTCAGTCAAAGTAACAGGTAACAACTCACTTGAAAGGTTAGTTCTTGAACGTGTGTTGAAGAAACAAAATGAGGTTGAAACTATTGGCTTGCGCACGATCAGAAACAGGAGGGGTGATGTTCTTATAGTGGCAAATCAACTATTGGCACTATATGTCGATACACGCAATGCATATTCGCCCCAGAAATTATTCTCAATACAGATTCCGTTTGCAGAAATATGTTATTATCCATAATCCGAGTCCCATCTATAACCCAAGATACAATCACTTAGCCTGCTTAGATCTCCCTGGTACAAGTGGTGTAGAGTGTGTATGTGTGTTGCGTATTATCTCTTGGCGCACCCAAAAACGAAACTTATCACATGAAATGCTTTGCAAAGTCATCGTCATAGCCATGTAGCATATATTTCAATACATATTTATTGCTTAGTCATTCGGAAAAAAAACATTTGTGATGCAAATCATATATTTGGCCCGCGCTAGCTATCTGGGAGAGTACTATAGATTGGGGAGCTTAACAGAGACAGAGAAAAGGAGCAATACAGAGAGAGAGAGAGAGAGAGAGAGAGAGAGAGAGCGGGGGAGAGCGGGGGAGAGCGGGGGAGAGCGGGGGAAAGAGAAAAAGCAAAAAGGGGGAGGGGCAACGCCAGGATTTGGGAATCTGATCCCAGTTATTGGTAAGTTGCCGTCCCAATTATCATGAGTGAAGAATAATGAGGTAAATGCCAATATTTGTTGGTCCTATCATGGACCTCGACTGCCAACTTCAACTGTGGTGAGGTCAACGAACTCAAACTTGGATTTCGATGGGTGAGGTCTGTAACATAATGTATAGTATTCAAGCACAGACTCCAATGTGACACTCTGCCGCAATCCTAAAGCCTTGAGCAGAGCATAGATGTGTCGGTCTCTACCTGTATAAAACAACAGCTTAAGTAAAGTACATAATTATTGTAGTCATTTCGCAGTCACTGTTACGTACAACAACAAGGGTTTGTGCCTGTGAACTGGGAAACTTACGGAATAATATTATATATACTTTCCCAGAATCATACAGGTTTACAGGCACATGTTTTGCGAGGGGCTTACACCCTTTGCCTGAATATCAAATGTTCCAGGTTATGAAATATTGCGGTCGAGCCGAAAAAACATCTTGATGTGGTAAGACTTTTATTTAATCATCTGTGATAGGATACAGACTTGCAAACTCGCGCATCGATCTCGCTGCCTGGAAATAAGTTGATATAATATTGATAGGAATATTTCAAATTTTAGGGCGGGGACGGGAGAGCTGCAACCACCACACCCTGTCCCCGCCCCATCGTAAAGCTGTTAGTATAAGCTTTTCATGTTAATATAGGTTTCTCATATAGTTCTCTTCGATTTGCTGATGGATAAAGAGCTATACTGACTAGCAGATCAAAAGTTTATTATTGTTTAATGGAGATGTGAATTCAGTGTAAACAGCTACCTAATCTTACTTACTCCAACCGATTTAGACGGACTGTTAATAAGTACAACCTAATCATTGGTACCGAACAACTTTTGCCAATATTTGCCTTAATCAAAATAGCGAAACTTTGCTGACCGTACCTTTTGCAGTTCATCAACAATCACGTTAATCACATATTCACTGATACCATGCGTGCATAAACTAGAAAATGACTTAAAGACTTGCCAAAGGTTTACAAGGCATAACAACATATATCACATGGAAAATTTCGTCCATAATATAGATGGCAATGAACTTAAAAGTGAAATAAGTGATAGGGGTTCTGCTGTTCATTTCCAATGAACTGAAATACATTAGATGGCCTAAATTGGTTCATTGTTGCAGTATTCGACTCTCTCTCTCTCTCTCTCTCTCTCTTCCCCTCACTTTTTAGCTCTCTAATACGCTTCCTCTCTCTCTCTCTCTCTCTCTCTCTCTCTCTCTCTGTATGGGATAATGCGTATACATCATGACGGGAAATAGGCCTCAAGTGAGCTGGGGAACAGAAAAAAGAAAGAGAAAACGGGGAACTCGGGGAAAAACCGATAAAATGCGGACAAAGAATATCGAAGTTAGGAATCTATAAACATCTCTATTGATATGGAGCTACTCCTATTGAAGAGTCGGTCACGGTGAGTGATGTTATTTGGCACAACTTCTCGATTCTTTTGTAAACAAATTGAACTCCTCCTTTTTCCCTTCTTTTATTGGAAAGGGGGCGTCTTCGTTTTAAATTCTAATACGCAGTAGATGTATAGATGAATATGAAGGAAATATATATATATATATATTATGACATTCGATCAGATTGTATAGAGTAGGAATATCGCTATATCATTACTGATTTAAACTGTTTTCTTGCTATGAAATTTCCTTTCCTGTGTATTCCTCTTCCACAACTTAAAATGAGGAATATTATGTACGCCTCCCAAACTTAAACTGGTACACTTTATTTATTCTATAGGCGACACTATATTTTCATTAATTTTGTTCTAGTCTTGAACGCCTCATGAATTGCGAAGCAACTCGGTCTGCAATTCATATTAAACAATGATATTCTGAAATCGTTTAATTCAATTATCTAAATGTAAAATCTCGCACCCAAAGGCTCCATAGCTCTACCATCCACACATCTTTCCGCTGTTGTGATACTCTCCCTTTGATCTGAAGAGTAGACTAATGTTGTGTCTTCATCTCTTAGTACCTGGCTCTCAAAACTTCAAGTCCAATGTATTAATGTAAGTTAAATCCAAAGACCCGATACTAATTCGGCTATGCAAGAGAATGACATGTATTTATGTTTTTCATATTTTGCAATTTATGATCCCTTGATGTTATTCTTAATTGGTACTGAATAAAAACAAACCCATTATTATATTGTTATTTTTATTTTCTCCCAAGTCAGCTCCATATTATCAGCCACTCCCAATTTTTTAAAATTCGAATGCATTGTTAATGACCTCATATCATACGATGGGATTTCCTTTGATTCCAAGTCAAACCCATAAAATGTGGCCATTCTCAATGTTTAATTTTCTACGCACTTGCACAGCGCCCTCTTCACATCCATATTTATGTTCAATGTCCTGCTTGAGCAACATGTACATGTATTCACTTCTTTTATATTATCTAGATCTATAGGCCTATGCATGAACACAATTATAGTTGGCTCACTCCTTTCTTTTCCAATTTTAAGGAATAACACCAATGTTTTCAGCTGTTTAAATTATGCTTACAACTAATTGTCTGTTGAATCTAGAAAAGACGACAGGTTATAGTTATTATTACTCGTTTTCCTTTCCCGGCATCCATGTGAGTTTTTTTTAATTTGGTTGGCTCCGCTGTTCACTTTTTCTTGATTTTGTTTTATGCTGAATAGATCAATATTGTAATGATAATAATAATGATAATAATAACATTAATCATCATCGTCATAATCATAAATCTTTCTCATCTGCAATTTCTTTCTACTATTAAGTAATACATTTGTTTAATCCTATTTCGTTAAATGCAGCATTCGGAATCCCCCTTTTCATATACATACGTATACAAAATATACAAGACACTCTTTGCAAATAAAAGAACAAAACTATCGACTTGTTTCAGATTCAGATTTTATTGTACTGTTCATATACATGAAAAGTGCCCATTCTGTCATAATATGTCATAATAAGTTGTAACCAAATCTTGACACAACGCACATTATTTACTATGATTGTGAAAGACAATGCACAGGATAGATGCAAGCAACCCTTGAATCTTATTTTCCATTGAATATCAGTGTAGTGTATATGATGGTTAATACTTTTTACAGCTACCATACTTGAGTATGACACTGTGACAGTAATCAGTATATGTTCACCTCCATTATATAATGAAAACAACTGCCCTACATTTCTGTTAAACGCTTTCAAGATATTAAACAGAAATATCATTAAAACTCAAAGCATTATATCTTACAATATGAGTCAATGGATTCATTCATGATAACACTTATACAGTTATCTTATTAGCAATACTTGGTAAATATATAGAAATATATGTAAATCAGAAGAGGTTTACTATGTAATACAAAAACGAATGCTAGAAATCAAATCCTTCATCAATTTTACATATCGTCACATTGATAATTACCATCACATGTTTACTTTAATATAAATGCAGTGTCTATTCAATCAATTTTAATTCGATTCAATTTAATTCAATTTGTATTTTTCCAAGGTAACAACATAAAAATGTAACATGGTATCTTTTTACAAGGAATATAAAATACATAATGTAAACAACAAAAACAGTAATAATCGGAATACATACGTGATAAATATATGTAGACGTTGACATTAAAATGTAAAATTAACCATAGCATGAGCACTAAGAAAGGGGGCAATTGGAAAGAGGGTGATAAAGGTAGAAGGACAATAGATCGAGGTGGGGAGAGAAGGAAAAGAGTCAGCAGAAGGGGAAGGATATAGAGAGAAAAGGAAAGAGAGCTGATGCGAAATAAAAGATGAATAGGGATGATTGTAAGAAGAAAGAGAGAATATCATGAAATGATAAAGGTAATACACAAAAAGATTATAAATTCCCACTTTCAAATTAGTTAACACATTCGTATATTGACATGAAAGTGCAACAGAAGACGATTTTAAAAAAAAATTATAAAAAGAAAGAACCGGGAAAGTAGAAGGAAAAGAAGGTAAAACTGACATAGTAAGTGCTGACATAGTAAGTTCATGAAAAGGGCCTTTTTAAATATAATATATATATATAGACAGGATATGTGATGGTTTTCGAAATGGTTGATATTCGCATATTCCATTCAAACAAAGCTAAACTGCAAAACATACAACATTATAGAAGACGGAATATCAGTTTTCGCATTAGATTACAATGCCAGTTGTACGTACAAGACTTATATACAAATATGAACTTAATTCATACGGGCAATTTAATATTGCCATTGTACATGTTTATACAACTATTATCGTTATTCAATGTGAGCTGTTAAAGGCCGTAAATCAGATGTGCAAACAAAACTTGTAGAGGTTACATGTAGGCCTATACCACAACCATCGATTTAAGATCGATGGGGATAACGAATAATACAGTGGCCTACAGTCAATGGGATACAGGGTATATCGCACGAGCTAGAGAACATAATTATAACACGAGTTGGCACGACGACTGTCCACGTGAATGCATATGTGCTATTCCAGTCACATTGACTATCGCATCCTCACCGGGTACCTATTTTAAAACACCTAGGTTGGGAGGAGTAATGTAGATTAAATGCCTTGCTCATTGATATTAGTGTCGTGCAGGGCCTCGAACACAAGATGTTTGTATTTCCAGTCAAGTGATGAAACCACTCGACTACGACACCTCTATGATGATGATGGAAAAAGAAGCAAGGAAATTCCGTAAATTAAAAAAAAGAACGTTAATTGCGCTGATCCAACTGATTGTTAAAACTCGACAATGAGGAGAGAGAAAGAGAGATAGCTATAGAGAAGGGGGTTATAGGCCTATATATCTGAATTAGAGACTGGAGTAACATTTATTGAATTAAACAGTTTTTAAACAGAATTAATTTTATTTCAATAATGTGGACGAACGTCTGCCTAATACAAAGTTCAAAATAATCTAATTCTCGGATCAGTAGGGGTTTCATTAAACAACATAACAATAAGGATACATTTATACAACGCATTATATTGCCGGTTAAATCCCTTTGCCGCTGTACATGGTAATGCAGAATAATTGTATTCCGAAAACTAATTACAACAACAAATATAGCCATGCTCATAAAAATACACCAAACTTTATATAAATTGGAACATACGCAATAAACGAAAAGATAGATACATAAAGTAGACAAATTTAAGGCACATTATATTATTTACGTTCAAATTGACATGCAAACATTCTTTTCACTTCATGTTACATCACGGTTAAATTCAAGAAAATGGTTTCTAATATATATAGTTAGTCATGCGTGCAACAAAATAGACCTACATTGTAAATTAACGATGTATATGCAATTATTTATAATCTAATCAATATAAACAAAATACTCAAATTTCAGTAAACAATATTTGGCGTTACAACGATATTTTGCTGATACCGAATGCAATACTTATAAAATCATTAATCATAAGAACCTTTAATATGATACATGCAACAGTTCATACACAAGATATATTGGATAGAACAACTATACAGTATTTTATTTGTGAAATAAAAAGTGGTCTTCATTTGGCCTTTTTGGAAGGTCGATACAGGCCTTAATATACGAATAAATACATTCCTTCATTTCCTATCTGTGGATACAACTTCAAACGGTTTTGCCTATAACTCTTTCGCTTGTAGGAAATCACATGCTTACATCGTCAATATAAGCATATCAATAATAAAATCGTTTCTATGTTTACATTCCATTTTGAGAAAATCAATCTATATTTTTGGTTTAAGTAGTCATGCACACAGAAAATAAGCCTGCAAGTTAGCAAATTTCATGACCTTGTCCAATAGTGTGTTTTTGATAGATGATGGGGTATTAATAAATTATGATTACGTGGCTCAGAAAAGGGTAAAATAGAAACGGTCATCATTTTTGTTTTTACTTTTTGTTGGTTCGTTTATATAGTTGGTTCGTTTATACTTTTTGTTCTTTGTATGTATATTCATGTTATTTTTTATTTTTGCATTACCGTTTGCATATTCTGTATTTATATATTTTATTTTATTTTAACAAATTAATCTCACTTGTTCATGTTTGCCGTGTTTATAGTCTCTCATTTATAGGTTCTGAGAAGTAATAGATGACTAATAGATAAATCATAAAAGACAATTGATTTTAATGGCACAGAAATCATTTTGACAATGCCTGTTGCACACGAGGTTGCGTTTAGATTGCTTTATTTCCTTGCTTTAACCGAGCTAGGTGATTCAGTTAGGATATAACACTCTTAATTCGAAGGGAGGTTTGCACTGTTTGATTTGCACTCACTTTTCGGTACGATATTACTCTCTTATGTTGCGTCAATGCCTCCTCCAATCGCTGACGCGGGAGGTTGTGGGTTCGAACCCCGGCCGCGTCATACCAAAAGACGTTAACAGACGGGAGTTGCTGCTACCTTGTTTGGCGTATAACAATAAGGGATAGAGCAACGTCGATCTGGCGCTGCTTAGTGGCTGCCGGGCTCACGATCAATTGGGCAAAAAGAATTTCCATTTTTGGTTTAACTTAATAAAATTTGGAGTGGACTTTAAAAGATAATTATTATTATTATTATTATTATATACTCTAGGAACATACAATATCGTGTACATTCTCTACATAGCAAATGTGGTGTGTAAAGCACTGCTAGTTGCACAATTCAAATTCGAATAGAATTATTACTTATTTACTTTTCTAATAATGAATATTTTTCCATCGTACATTTAATAAAATTTCAATCATGATATTTTACAACATTTTGGTCCTTTTACAAGGTTTGAGATTTTCAGCGTGTAAATCCACTTAACACCCTTTAAAGTATATTAAATGCAAGAACAGTAAGAGTAACATTATGAAGGGAATTCAAAATCACAATCACAAGAGCTGCAATACCGATGTAAAGCATATATTGCACATCCGTCTAAATCATATTAATGTCAACGTGATTCAGTGGATGAATACTGAAATCGATTGCATGACAATGGTAAAAGAAAAGGGATGATGATTGAGGCACTTTTCATTTCAGCCCATATTTCCTGTTTGTGTGCAAAGATTGTCTGCTCCGTCTGATTCGTCAGATCGAGTGTGGTGCCATCTCTACGATTAATCAAATAAAAGACTATAGTGATGGGGATAGAGAGAGAGCGAGAGAGAGAGAGAGAGAGAGAGAGAGAGAGGGGAGAGAGAGAGAGAGAGGGGAGAGAGAGAGAGAGAGAGAGGGAGAGAGAGAGAGAGTGAGAGAGAAGTGTAAATGTGTGCATCAACATACAAACAGCGCTACATTACAACATAATCACATAGAGCAGTAAACGGAGGGCAAAGAAGAGAGATTGAATATCACCCAGCTTTACGTCAAACAGAACCATCTTTACTAATTTAATTTGAATTAAATTGAACTTATTTTCTTTTACAACATGAAAACGGGCACAATCTGTTAATCAGTTAATGAATACGTAGAAAACGTGTTGATACAAACATGAGCGAATAATGTAAAGAAATAAGCCAACATGTAATATAAAAAATAGTATAAATAACTTTAGTTTATCACTTCGCTAATCCAGTAACCTAAGCCTATTATGCAATAGGCACCCTTGGACATTCATGATTACACATTTCCAAAGGAATATTAATTTACATGCACGCCATTTGTCAACTTTTTGATACATTTTGCACCAATTGATGCGAGACTATAGTCGTTATTTTACCACCAAAAGCCATTTTCAAACCTTTTCTTTTTGAGGGAAGTCTTTAATAAGTATTGTTTTTTAAATGCTGTTGAAATTCAACCTTTTCATTTGTTTGACCTACAAATGGGACATGTAGAACCTTAAAGAGCACTGCAAGCCTGGAAGTAAGAGTCTGAAGGACTTACCGACGCGGTTTGCCACGCTCCACCTCCACCTCCATGACCTGATCTTTATTGCAAGCAAGTATGACATCATCCACGCCCTCATCTGACCCGCATCTTATGAATCTACCAGTATCAAAATAGACGGAATACAGCATTTCTCCTTTCGTGCTCCTCGTGGTTTTTCGTATTGTTTTAATTTGATTCTACAAGATGGAAATGCTCATCAACAATTTAAAAGACCAAATGCCCCAATTTACGATTTCTCTCGTGATAGACTATTGTTAAACGACTATTCTCACTCATGGGCGAATGGTATGAAACCAATTGCAAATCATCTGAAAAGGGAATAATTTATGTTTATTTTGAGATATGAAAGATAAGTACTATTTAATCATTTAATATGAAAATTCTTAATATAAACAGTGTACACTTTTTTTCGGAGGGGGGGGGGGCTAAGTGTATTATGGATAGGAAAAAGGATTGGAGAGAGAACGAGAGAGAGAGACAGAAAGAGAGAGGGAGAGAGAGAACGAGAGAGAGAGAGAGAGAGAGAGAGGGGGGGGGGGTAAAGAAATGAAACATATCAAAGTACTCTTTTAACAAATGACATAATGTCTCACCTGATAATCTTCAGATGTTTGAGGTTGTGAGGTGATCTGAAAGTTTGTAAGATTAGTTCCATGTTACTGTTGCCAATGTCCAGATCGCTGAATGTTACCTTGACAAGCTGAGGGGAGATCATCAGTAGGGCATTGGGTAGTGAAGTGGGCTCCTCGTGGAAGCCAGCCGGTTGAGGTGCATACACATCTGCTTGAATGGTGAGTTCTGTTGCTCCTGGTAGATGGATCCTCTGGATGACGTCACAGTTGATCGTGCTCCGTACCTGTATAGTGACCCTCTTCACATTGTCAAACACTGAACCACAATCCTGCCATCCTTCTAGTGTGTCATCTTCCACTGTCAGCTCAGTCAGGGTGGGGCTCGTGTTACAACTCTGGACGTGATCATGTACATAAGAAAAGGAAATCAAAGTGCACTAGCAAATGTAGTAGGTTTGATTGTTGGTAAACATATACATGTAATTGCGTTCTTAAGTTTTATGAAAAAATGCGACAAAAATCATGAACATTTAGTTATGCTAGCCTCATGGGTATTGTAAGGTATAAACAAGGATTTTAAAAGGACATGAGCCGAGCAAATGCGATAAACCTTTAGCAAATGCAAATATAAGTTGCATGATAGTCAAAGTTATAAGAAATGTATCATTAATGAATAGAAATATGTTAAACGCAAGTACAATTTATAGATTCAATACTCGACTTCAAACACATTTGCTTTGGCATCCTCTTTCACACTATGATATAATTTAAATGAAATTTTGCCATCAAATTTTTGGCGCTCCCAACACTTTAGAGGGGCTTTAATTATCCGACAAGCAACCTAAAGCACTTCTTTCTTCGTAATTTATAGGCCCACTGTACTACCCCTATATAGAAAACAATGCCTAATCGGTGACCAATGGTTCCCATGATCCTCGGGAAAACGAGCTGTTAAAATTCAATTATTATTACTATTACTATTTTTATTTTTAGTAGTAGTAGTAATAGTAGTAGTAGTAGTAGTAGTAGTAGTAGTAGTAGTAGTAGTAGTAGTAGTAGTAGTAGTAGTAGTATTAATATAATCATCCTCTAAGATACAAATCTCCAATGAAACAGTCCCCCTAGATATAGTTTTGAAAGAACTAATAGAAGTGAAAAATTTGTGTTCATTATAGGAGCCGTCCATTGCCATTTTTCAATATATTTGGATGAAGTTCGGCTATGAAGAATATTACGTGTACTATCAATCTTATAACGTTTGTCCGTTTTTTTATTATGACAGAAAGTTCACTTATCGCATCAACTTCCTGAAACTTCAACTTTTCCTACCTGCTTCCTCTTAATGGTGTAGTACTTTGTACAGTAAAATCGTACAATTTCGTTTGACTATACAGAAAAGAGTACACTTAAAGGCCACACTGTACTGCTTGTAGCTACTTGCTCCCTCTTTATAGAAAACTTCCCCAATCGGTGTTGGTCCCCCATGATCCTCTTTTTCTTATGTTAATTGAAAGCTGAGTTAATGAAATAACCACCTGCCAGTGACCTCGCCGAGTGGTCTTATCCCTTCTGGCTGAACAAGTACAGCCGGCCTTTAAAGTATAACAAAACATGTAGTGATTGCTTAAAATCTTAAAATGTATGATCAAATCAATACCTTTGCAGATGATGCCATCGATGACGCTGTTGAGTAGAAGTCATCGTGATACAGACCCTTGAGTGTCAGGTCCTTCAGATGAGTCATCTTACAGATGAACTGAGCGAGATCACGTGATGCCGAGGGCCGTTCACTGAGATCATCAGAGTCGATGTCAAGAGTCTCAATCTGTTATGATAGCAACATTGTATTGTATAAACAATTGCTGACATTAAAATACTTTACATCACGAGACAGTTGCCATCCTCATTCATTTACATAAGCAATACGTTATACAGACATTTGATTAAAGAAAATTGTAAAAACAAATATACATGGAACACTTTGCAATTTCCAAAAGTGTACATGAATAATACAAACAGGGATGGACTGATTCGATTCATCATTAGTGTAGGTCTTTAAATTAAACTATTTAGTCTCATCAGTATTCACAATTAAAATAGCTGTCTCTCCATAAGTAATTCCGTAACACTTCGAATTGACATATGAAATGAAAAATATGGTAAATATTATTCACTATCAATCATGTAATCTTCAATTTGTGTTTGTATTATGACAGAAAGTTCACTTTTAACATCCATTTCCTGAAACGATCAACTTTTCCTGCCTGCTTCTCCTTAACGGCATTCCAATAGGGAGAGTAAAATTGTACACATGCGTTTGACTATATAGGAAAGAGTGCACCAACAGTATAACAAAAACATGAAGTGATTTGCTAAGAGTCCAACAAAATATGATCAAATCAGTACCTTTGCAGATGATGCCATCGATGACGATGTTGAGTAGAAGTCATCGTGATACTGACTTTTGAGTGTTAGGTTCTTCAGATGAGTCATCTTACAGATGAACTGAGCGAGATCACGTGATGCCAAGGGACGTTCAATGAGATCAGCAGAGTAGATCTCAAGAGTCTCAATCTGTTATGATAGCAACATTATGATGAATTAATATTAATAACAACCCATTAAAAATATATTCAAAATTCAGCTATATGTTTAAAATTGTATTGATATCGTCGCCACTTTGAAAATAATTTAACACAACAACATTTATTTTGTAATAAGGTACAAGTCTTGACCCCTAAAATATGAACTAATTTCAGTAGTCTATCGATTCTTTGGGACCGATATAATGGTGTTTATTCACAACTGATAGGTAACGACAGAGGTGATGAATATGTTTTTGATTGATCTAATCCATACTCTTGGCATTATGGACAACGAAGATGATAATACTTTCTAGATATTGACCTGTTGACTGAGGGAGTAGTGGGGAAATACGAATGAAGGACTTGGCTCATGATCTATGAATAAAACAAGAAGGCAGAGCGGTCACAAACCAGTCCTCAACCACACTACTCTTTAAGGAAAACGTGTGCTTTTAATCGAGGGTAAATCAGAACACCTGTTATATTGATTCGCAAAGTGAAATATCACCGTGAAAACGCCAAATTAAGTTGGATGCAGATGTACTACTGTTATTTTGTGTTTTCTTGTGCAATTTGTGATTTTGTGAACCTGGTGCATATAGAAAGATTGGGGGTGACATGCTTTCAAGTAATAGCGATTTCAATAGCTTTTGTCATCCCTGACCAGCAGATTGTATCATTCTCTCTCTCTCCTCTCCAATTCCCTAAAGCTGTGTGTATGCATTATGATATTTCTATGTATTATCTGATTGTTATACTCACTGTATGTTTTCCGATTGGTCAAATGAATAATAATAATAATGCCGGACTAGAGTCTTGGTCCCACCTGTGACATTTTATGATGGGGTGAGCTTATATATGCATGATACACTGTGATCACTGTATTTTCTTAAGAAACTTTTATTGAGAGACTTATATGTACTAGTATATCATCACTGTAGGACGCAATGACACAATTAAAGTCGAATACCCACTCCGGCAATCCAGGAGCTGAGAGTTTTCATTACAAACTTCCGAAATATATAACTACGGTTGGTCTACGTATAGCCATACCACAACTTCACAGTTCATACGAACGCTATGGAAAACACGGTGGAGATAACCGTATAGACTATGTTACAGAATTATTGTGTCATATTCTACCTCATCTTGACAAGTTTATATGTGAGCATTTTGTTACCATATATGACTACCCGGTACTAAGTGATACACAGGCCCAAGATGGCGCGGATAACCCCCAAATTAGGTTCGACTTGACACGACGCAGATGAAATAGTTGCAAAACTTGAGTTTAAGTGTCTCGACAATAATCCATTGTCGCGGAGAATCAGCAAGCGAGTTCGAGAAAGTGCGCAGTGTCAATGAAATGTTGAAAATTATAGCCAATCGCCGCAGCTGGGGAGTCGTGGACAATGAAAACATCACGGCTGACACACATCTCGCCGCTGATGGCGTACACTTAAACGGCTACGGTGTACGTGTATTGGCAGTGAATATCATCGCATATCTTCGAGGATCCCGCCCTGTATTTCATCGTGACCAGTTTCCATCAGCTACTGTTTCTGTTTCTGATCCGGCTAGATTGGATAACGAACATCCTCGGCTCCAATCTCAATATTCTGATGCTCCGTCTTTTCAGACGACGAGCAAAGCGAGATTCCGCAAGAAAGCGTCCGACCGTGTTTTCACACGAGACTGGCTAGATTGTTCTCAAACAGCCCGGAGACTCCTCAACAGTCACAGAGATTATACAATAGTCATGAAGACATTGAGTTAGTAAATGGATGTATTCCAGTTATTTCAGACATTGGGATCCGATTAGGTCATTTGAATATAAACTCCCTTCCTGCTAAAATAGATCAATTGAGATTCATGGTAAAGAAATATCCCTTTGATATTATTACGATATCAGAGTCCGACTGTGACATGACGATATTGGACAATGACATTTATATCGAGGGCTTCGATATAATACGCAAAGACCGTACAAGACATGGTGGTGGAGTGGTAATATACATTAAAAATAATATTCACTATTCTCAATGTTTAGATTTGGAAACAGAAATTGAATGTTTGTGGATACGGATGAAATGCAATTTTCTTTCTAAACCAGTTTTATTGTGTACTTTGTATAGGCCGCCAAATTCATCTCTTGAATTTTTTGACAGGCTTGATGACATGTTGAATAACGCAATCATTCGAAGTGAAGAAATCATTATACTTTGCGATTTTAATTGTGATCAACTCTCTTCGAATTGTGATTCATCTACTCAAAGATTAAAGTCAGCTGTGACAGGATTTCTCATGCACCAAATAATTAAGTCACCAACACGTATTACTTTGGTAACGCAAACTTTGATATATCATATTTACACTAGCTGTCCGGAAGAACATATTAAATGTGGTATTATAAAAACCCATCTCAGTGACCACTTAATGGTATATACAGTGATTGGCAGTAATAAACATAATGAAAGTAAAATGAATGTGATAAAATATCGTAGTTATCCTAAATTTAACAAAAATATTTTCCTCAGTTCGTTATCTATAATGCCTTTTTAAACCAATTTGTCCATGACTGATGCAACGGAGGCCTGGAGCAAGTGGTATGCTGTGTTTATGGCAGCTGTTAATATGCATGCCCCCCAAAACAGAAATCTATGAGATCTAACCCTTGTCCCTGGGTTACAGGTGACATTATCGAACTAATGAAAAGACGTGATTCGTACTATAGACAAGCTATAAGAAGTGGTAGTAATTCTATGTGGAACAAATATACACATGTCAAAATTGTATTACTAAAAACATACGATTGGCAAGGTTTGAGCATATAAATAGATTATTGCAAAATAAATTTGGTAATACAAAGTCACTTTGGAGCACCTTAAAGGTCATTACCAAAGCAAGGCCGAGAAATGAAATCAGTCTAGAAATTGATGGTGACACTGTTTCAAATCCACTAAATGTAGCAAACTGCTTGAATGATTATCTTATCGAATCCATCACAAATTTGACTACTAATGATGTAGATGGTATAGAAGGCATTAGAGAATTAAGAAGAAATGAGAGTCAGAATTTGTATAATTATTCCAATGCAGAACATGATGGCGATGATCAATTTCATCTCCCATACATTACGTCTGAGATTGTTTTTAACGAATTATCTCAAATGTCGTCTAAGAAAGCAACAGGTCCTGACGGTATGCCAACTAAACTACTTAAACTTATATGTGAGGTCCCGATTTCGATTGAAAGCGTAACTTACATGTTTAATTTTTCTTTATCAACTCAGTCCGTGCCCGAATCCTTGAAATTAGCTCAAATTCAGCCCATCCATAAGTCTGGGATCAAAAGTAAAGTTGAGAATTATAGACCGATATCTCTACTCTCTGTAGTATCAAAGGTACTAGAAAGGGCTGTCCACAAGCATCTGTACCAGTATTTATTACAGAATAATAAACTTTGTGAAAACCAATTCGGGTTTCGACCAGGACATCTTTGTGAAACGGCATTGTTATGCATGATCGATCATTGGGCTAGCAATGTAGATAATGGAATTGTTAATGGTCTTGCTTTTTATGTTGATTTTAGAAAAGCTTTTGAGACGGTAAATCACTCAATTCTGCTACATAAACTTGCTCAATATGGTTGTCCTGAAGAGAGCATACATTGGTTCCAGTCCTATTTAGTAAATCGAAAGCAATTTGTTACTATTCAAGATAAATCCTCGGTTGAGAGGGATGTTCGCTCAGGCGTGCCTCAGGGCTCGGTATTAGGGCCGCTTCTATTTATTATTCTGATTAATGATCTACCCCAGTATTTAAGTTCATGTAGTGTGTATATGTATACATACGATGCAACACTGTCTGTAAGTGGAACATCTATCCAAGAGATTCAAAATAAATTGAATCACACAATGTGTTAACTCCATGAATGGACATTGATGAACAAAGTGATTTTAAACACAGACAAGACTTAAGTCATGTTGGTGGGTTCACACCAAAGGATTAGTACTTATGATGATACGACCTTAAAGGTTGGTGTAAGCGGTAAGCGACTGGAGTGTGTCTCAGCCTATAAAAGTTATGACTGGGTGTTACTATTGACGTAAATCTCACATTTAGTAAACATGTTGAAAACATCCCCCTCTTAATTAAACAGAAACTGGGAATTGTACGCAGGCTCCGTGAATCTTTAACTCAATATCAACTAAAACAATTGTACTGGGGCTATGTATTACCGCATGCTCTTTATTGCTGCACTGTATGGTCTAGTCGATTTAAATGTAATGTCGATATGCTAAACTATGGACCACATCCACACCATTAATCAACTGAAAGAAAAATGCCAAGAGTTCAACATCCCTCTATGCGTAGCATTCGTAGACTACGAAAAGGCATTTGATTCCGTAGAAACCTATGCAGTACTGAAGGCACTTCACGACCAAGGAATCAACAACGCATACATCAAAATCTTTAAAGACATTTATTCAGACTGCTACAACAATGTCAAAATGCACAAGGCCAGCAACAAAATCATGATAAGAAAGGGAGTTAGACAGAGAGACACCGGCTCACCAAAATTCTTCACTTCTTGCCTAGAGAGCATCTTCAAAACATTAGACTGGTCATCACAGGGAATCAACATAAACGGGGAAAACATGAGTCACTTAAGATTTGCAGACAATATTGTCATCATATCTCACAACCTAAACGACCTCGAAATAATGCTGCAAGAACTGGACGATGCAAGTCGACTAACAGGCCTCAAAATGAAAATGAAGAAGAATAAAGTCATGGCAGGATCAGCCAAAGATCCAAAACAAATCCAAGTAAACGGTACCAGAATGGAGCAAGTAGAGGAGTATATTTACTTAGAGCATCGTTTCTCCCTCCAAGACAAAAATCAAGATAACGAAATAAGAAGAAGAATCAAAGCTGGATGGCAAGCCTTTGGCAGATACAGCACCATCATAAAAGGCAAACTTCCATTATGCCTGAAAAAGAAAGTATATGACCAGTGCATCATCCCAGCAATTTCATACGCTGCAGAAACATGGACACTAACATCAAAATTGGAAAGAAAACTAGCAGCCTCTCAACACAACATGAAAAGAAGTATTCTAAGCATCACATACAAAGACAGAAAAACGAACAAATGGATCAGGGAACAGACAAAAGTCCAGGACATCCTTGAAACAGTGAAAAGAAGGAAATGGAATTGGGCGGGCTACATTAGCCTTAGGAATGACAATCGCTGGAGCTCAGCAATCACTCACTGGACACCATATGAGGGAAAACGAAACAGGGGACGTCAAAGAAAAATATGGCGAGACGAGCTGCAACAGTTCTGGGGAGAGACAAATTGGTATCAACAGGCGCTGAACAGAGGCATTTGGAGACATCATGATGAGGCCTTCATCCTGCAGTGACAACGGCTGATAAAGAAAGACTAACGATGCTAAATAAACTTCATAAAAGAGCAGCTTATATTATTTCTAGACAATCTTGGCACATTCCGTCGCGAAAGGTCTTAGATGGCCTAAAATGGCCAACTCTAAATGAATTGTTCGACAAGGCCAATTGTTGTCTGGTTTTTAAATGTATTACTAATTTAGCTCCTCCAGCTATGTCTGATAAAATGTGTACGACTAGATGATGCTATGCAACGCACAACTCGAAATAGTAATAAGAATCTGTTGAAACCTTTTAAGTGCAATACTGAATTTTATTCTAACACTTTCGTGAATTATGGCGTTAAAGTGTGGAACAAACTTACAGTGGAAGCCCGACTTTGTTTAACTATCAATATGTATTTAAACGAATGGAATCAGAGAAGTAACATGTTTTTAAATTTTCTCAAACTCATTTTAAATTTGTATCTACTAAATTGGATCTGGGAGATTTATAGGTTCTCTGTCAATTTTATCATGAATCCTCTATCTTGCAAAACATTGTGAAATCTGACCTTTCTTGCACTTTTACAATATTATATGAGCGGTGTCTCACTTCCTGTTTTTTAATACAAAGGTCATTTAAACTTCATATATTGTATCATTATTTACCTTTAATATGGTCTTACCTTTACTATATATATTTGTCGTCATATTTGATGTTATACTCTATTTTTTCTCTCACTTTATTAAATATGTAAAAAATTTGCATATCTATTTGTATTTTTACAAAGCAAGGCAACATGAAAGATTAGGTTTTTGTTTTTTTATCGTAACTTATTTCACATTGTTAGTTTTACTCGTTTATCGTTGTGCTTTGATGTTAATATGCTTTATTTATTAAATTTGTTGTCTTTTTCTTCCAACTGTTATATATATGATTTTATTTTGAGAATTTGTATACAGTTGCCATTCTCATTCATTTTCAAAATCTATATGTTATACTGACTTTGATTTAAATAGTACTCTGACAAATAATTTTTTCTTCATGCTGGAGTTATAGAAACTGATATATCAGATCATTTCCCTATCTTTGTTGCATTTGAGCATCTTAGAAAGGCAAGTAAAACAAGCCACAAAAAGTCTGTGTTTCGTACCTTCAGAAATTATGATATTAATAAATTCCATGATGATCTAGGTAAAATTGATTGGAACAATGTAAGTGGTTGTACAAAATTAAATGAGTCGTACTCTGTATTTTACGACTTGTTTACGCAAGTCTGTGACAAGCATGCACCAATTATATCATCAAATTCGAAGAACCTAAAAAAGGGGGAAAATGCTGGGAGAAAACCATGGATGACTAATGCTATTTTAAAATCAGTCAAGAAGAAGCACAAGTTGTATTTTAAACTAAAGGCATCAAATTTCCAACAGAAAGACGAGGAAGAATACAAGAGGTATAGATATTGTTCTAACTACAGTTCTACGAAATGCAAAGAGACAATATTATAGTAACCTCTTCTTCATTAATAAGAATGATAGTCGTAAAATGTGGAGAACAATTAACGAGTTGTTGAGTGGTGGAAATGTCAAAAATAAAGTGACCAATGTAGAGAAATTATTAAGCTCAGGTGGTGGAGAAAATAGAGTGATAACTTCTGACAATGAAATAGCTAACGAATTTAACAACTTTGTTGTAAACATAGGTCCAAAGCTGGCAAAGGAAATGCCACCAGTGAATTCTGACTTTACAGGGTAAGCGGACACTTTTTTTTTTTTTTTTGGTCCCAAAAAAATCGCAACGACTCAACCGACCGCTGAATAAGCGGGGGGGGGGGGGGGGGGGGGGGGGGGGTAAGAGGACACTTTTTTTTTTTTTTTTTTTGGTCTCGAAATTTGAAAATTTTACATTTTGCTCCGTTGAAAAAAAAAAAAAAAAACCCAAAGGGGGGGGGGGGTTTAGGTTTTTTTTAGGGGGGTTTACACATGTAAAAATACCAAAGGGGGGTGTTTAACCCCCAAACACCCCCCCCCCCCCCTGCGTACGCGCCTGTGTGTTATTATATAAGGCTTTTATACAGCCTCACCTCTCTTATGGAGTAGAAGTATGGGGGAGCACTTACAAAAGTAATCTAAATTGTATATATTTAAGTCAAAAAATGGCAATGAGAGCCATTACATTCAGTCCACTTAGAACAGACTCCAAAGCTCTTTTCCAAAGTCTAAACATTTTAAATATTTTTCAACTTCATGAACTTCTTGTATCAACATTTATGTACGATTTGGTAAAAGGTTTTTTACCACACTCTTTAGTGGATTATTGTCAGATGATACAGCATAGATATGCAACTAGGAGAAAAGAAAGTGGCTTACTTTATCAACCAAAATGTAAGACAACGCACGGGCAATTTTGTATTTCGTTTGTAGGAACAAAGCTGTGGAATGATCTGCCAGATGAAATTAGATTAAAAACATCAAGGTTATCTTTTCGGAGACATCTTTCCACCTACCTTCAATGTAAATGACGTGGGCTCAATCCCATCCCCTTCGTATTTTCCTTTTATATTACTTGTCTTCCTTTTATATATGTATACACTCCCTTGTTAACGATTATAGCGGCCTTAAGCTTTTACAGGATTTGTGCATGTACGTACATGTGTATGATTATTTTTATTAATACATCCTTTTCATGTTTATGAACACATTAATGATTTTATTTCTTCAAAGATTTGTTTTCTTTCATTATAATGCTTTACGCTTAAGCTTTTTTATTTTTATTTTTTCATTTTAGTAAAGAAAAAAGTTACATGATATTGTATTATTTTGCTGTATATATGTAAATACAAAACAATCAAGTTTTACATTCATATGTAAAAACAAATTAACAGAAAAAAAAAACTTGCCAAAGAATGGAACTAGGCTCGACTAGCACTTGTGCTAACTTCTAGTTCCCATTAACAACTTCACCTAAACATAGTAATATCTTTGTACATTTAATAGTATGCAGATGTATGTCTAAAAAATATCGTTTTAAAACCATTACTGTTCAATCGACATTACTCTTATGTTATGTATACATGTATCAGTATTATTATTTTTTTGCATTGTATGATTGTTCATATGTACTGTCATTATTGTGATGTGTTGTTGTTAATAAATTCAAATTCAAATTCAAATTCAAATTCAAATTCTTTAACACAAAACTGTGAAATAAAATTAATATGGAACACTTTGCAGTTTACAAAGGATTACAAAAATAATACAAACGGGAACGAAGAGATTCGATTTTTCATTTTTGTAGGTGCTTAAATTAAAAATAAACGTGTTTAAAAACACAAACATGAAACGCTGAGAACGGGGACGCAGGTTCGAAACTGAGTCACGTCTTTCGGATGGTGACGTTTAAAGGTCGGTCCCCAGACGTAAATAATCAGATCTGATTGATACACTTCTGTAAAAACCCAATACACACACACACCTACACGCTGAAAAAGATGCGTTTTGTATCATAATTCTGCAGAATCACGGTCGCTAAAATTCGATTGAACGAACGGAGATCTCAATCATGATCTCAATCGTGCTATTGCCCTCTGCTATTGCTCTCAAAGCAGTCATTATTGCTATAATATCAATCATAAAATCTTCACTCTGTTTTTGTATAATGACAGAAAGTTCACTTTTAACATTCACTTACTGAAGCGATCAACTTTTCCTACCTGCTTCTCCTTAAAGTTGTTCCATTAGGGAGAGTAAAATTGTACACTTGCGTTTGACTATATAGGAAAAACTGCACCGACAGTATAAGAAAAATATGTAGTGATTTGCTAAGAGTCCAACAAAATATGATCAAATCAATACCTTTGCAGATGATGCCTTTAGTGACGAAGTTGAGTAGAAGGCATAGTGATATTGACCGCCGAGTGTCAGGTTCTTCAGATGAGTCATCTTACATATGAACTGAGCGAGATCACGTGATGCAAAGGGACGTTCATTGAGATCAACGGAGTCGATGTCGAGATTCTCAATCTGTTATGATAGTAACATTATGTTGAATAAATACTAATAACAACTAAATAAAACTATATTCAAGAATCAATAATTCATTAAAAATTATATAAATATCGTTGCCGTAGTGAAAAACTCTTAACACAATATTTTTTGTATACATCACTTTATTGTTCAAACTTGCACAACAAAGGAGAAGATACAAAAACCCAGGACAATTCCATTTTACTGGAAAATACAGGGCACTAAAAGTAAAAGATAATCCTAGCTATTTTGTTTGTTTAAGATGTACAAGTCTTGACACATGACATTAAAACTAATTTCAATAGTTCATGGCTTCTTTTGAGACCGAGGTAATGGTGTTTATTCATAACTGATAGGTAATGACAGAGGTGATTAGTTTGTTTTTGATTGATCCAGTCGAGACTGTAGGCATTGCGGATAAAGAAAATTATAATATTTCCTAGATCAAGTTGACCTGTTGAATGAGGGAGTAGTTGGTAAATGTGAATGAAGGACTTGGCTCATGATCTAAGTCTTACAGAACAAAAGATAAGAAGTCAACGCAAAGTGTAGCATCCCCTCGCCGGGTTCAATTTCCTTAATTGAGCAATTTGTGCATATTTAATGGGCTGTGACCTTTGAGCTTTGATATATGTACTTAACAACATTACTTAAGTTATTGGATTAAAAAAAAACTTTTTCGCGTATATTGAAGTAGGCATTTTCGCATATTTAATGAGCTATGACCTTTGTCCTTTGACCTACATACTCCGAAATCGACCATAGGCTGTATTTTAATAATATGTATCTTCATATCAAATGTCATTAAAATCCGATAAACATTACTCAAGTTATCAAACCGAAACGAGATTGAAGGACGTGCGGCAGCTTTACTACATGTATATCGCCTCCGACTTCGTCGACGAGGGGTTTAATAAAACAAGAAGACATAACAGTCACACGCCAGTCCTCAACCACACTACTCTACATGGAAGCGTGTGCTTTTAATCGAGGAAAAATCAGAACACCCTGATTATGTTATCGACAACATTATAGTGATGGATCCATGATTGTCAGAGAAGAGGAGATTTCATCCCCCGGTCATATGATCCGGTAATTTTACTGACCCTACTACATTTAAACGTCGAAATGATGAGGGGTGGTGGGGGGGGGGGGCTATCCATATACAGGATGTCAAGTCTTAATCTGTTATAATAGTTACATCGTATGGGACAGTGGCGTACGCAGGGGGGGGGGGGGGGTTAACATTTTGAAATCGGGCCAAAAATTGGGTCCCGAAATTTGAAAATTTGACCGATCGACATTCCGTTTCATTGGGGGGGGGGGGGGTAAGGTCATCTTTTTAGGACGTCCATTAGGAAAAAAAAAAAAAAAAAAAAAAAACTCATAAGGGGGGGGGGGGTTCTTAAAAAATATACACATAAACAAAACTGAAGGGGGGGGGGTAACCCCAACCCCCCCTCCCCTCCCCTGCGTACGCGCCTGGTATGGGATAAACGATTGCTAACATAACACTACTTAAAATAGTTTTAAAAAACTTTGAAAAACTTGTGCAGTTTTAATCAGTTTTGCACATATACCTAGTTTGTCTTAATCGACTACTCAATTTATGTAAGGTATACTGTTCATTTCAGGAACGTGTAGTTAAAAATGCTTATGTGATCTAACAAAGTGAAATATGGAGCAAATAGCAATTGTAGTCATCACAACTCCTAGAAAATTCACTTACAAACATACTCTCTTTTGCAGGTTATGAACAACAGTGTACACTATATGCTATAGTTTGTTTAGGATGTTACAAGATGTGAACATTTCAATCAGATCATCAATTTCTACAAACTTTACAACATAGATGTTTAATCGGCTTGCTTTGTACTTAGCCTTAAACTAGATTCATGTAGTGTGTCATTCAATAATATCACTATCACATACATGTACAGCATGTACAGTGTAAGCAAAACATTACAAAAATACTTTTAACAAATAAAAGTATACAAAAGTATCCCCAGCCATTTAAATAATAAGAAATATGGGAATCCTAGTTCATTGTACATCCCGAGATTTTGCATTAATTTGAGGAAGATACTATATCTTTAGGATCATGAAATGATCATTAACATGTACATTTTGTTATGAGGGTCAAGTATTTGAAAAGTATTTGTACATAAGGGTAGTACATTTGAGGGTAATTCATCCAATGAAAGGAAAAAATTATGAATTAATTAATTTTGAAAAGGCTACAATTTATTTTTATGTTCATGCTTTAATTACCCCCACAATTTGGTAATCCATTTTCTTGTCATTTAGAAATTTGGCAGATCTACAGCTATGTGAACATTATGTTGTACAAGTTTCTAAAATAGGAATCGGATACTGATTACTGATTATTGTTTTATAATGGAAGCCTTTGTGCTCATCAATTGTACATGTATGCAACCAATAAGTGTGTCATAATGTGTGCAAGCCAATTTCATGAAATTGCTTGATAAATTGTTATCATTATTAAGCGTAAATGTCAATTCCAGTTTTGGATAATGACAGTAGTAATCCTTTCTACATAGATAAGTTACATGTACTGAGTGCCCTTTTTTAAATGTATTTTCAGATGAAAATACATATTTCTCATAAATTTTTAGAAAAACATTTTAATTTGCTTGATTTTATCAACTTCATATACCTGTATCATATCCATGTCATGACCATGTACACTGGGTATTGCTTAAATGTAATACAAAGTTTTGGTATGGGGTCATGAATTTGGTTCAAATGAACATATTGGACGCATATGCGGTCCTACAATATTCAGTGATCGTTGTCGCGGTTCAAATCGAGTCAAAAGTTATGAACTTGTAAATAATAAACTCTTTATGTTGTATAGCTCCCTCTCAAGGTCAAGATATAAATTAAACTATAAAACAATGTTTCTTGACTAAAATCTACCGATTAGTTGTTCCCGTTCGGAAATTATATATCACAACTACATATTCTGAGATTTCCATGGTCGCAGCTACCATTGTACGGCCGTAGGCGCTATTTGAAATTTATCAAAATTTACTGGGAGCACCTGAAAAATTTTATATTCAATTTTTCTCGAAAGCAGAAGTAGTTTAGGGTCTAAATTGTCTAGTTATATGCTTATAATACATCCACAGGGGCATCCAAATATATCAAAATTGTAAAGAATCACTATCCACCCAATTTTAAAAAAATTCCCAAAACTTTGTATTACCTTTAAGTGGGTGATTTTGAGTTTTGGACCCTAAATAAAATCATCAAAATAGTGTTTTTAACAGGAGTGTCCAATGTGAAATGGTAAATTGCGGATATGATCGAAAATTATGTGAAATTTGTCGACTTTGTGTTAACAATAAAATTGTGTAACGTCCGAAACACCATTCTTGTGATTACAAAAAATGAATGGATTTGAAAGACCTGATTTGTGTTTTGACTTGTGTTAAGACTTATAATAACTTATTTCATAATGATTTATTCACTCTAAATACCTTAAATTATGGATTATTATCATTTTATTGGTATTTTTTGTTTCGGACGTTACATTTGTTTCGGACGTTACAACTGTTAACGGAAAATTCGTTTTAACTATAAAATAGTATTGTAGTAATGTATTGCAAATTTCTTTGTTTTGGTGGGTAGCTGCCATGAGATGTTAACAAAATGTTATGATAGATATATCCTGCTGTTCATATATTTTCTGCTACTTCAACTTGAAAATTGTTTCGGACGTTACAAAACTGTTTACGGAAAATGAGACGACTTTTTCAAATTTTGAGTTTATTTTTAATATAAGCGCTACTATAATTAAATTATATTTTCTTTTAATATAATCACTTGGAGCAACTAATAAACTCACTCAAACCATATACAATCTCTTAATTTGTTGTTCCAGTGGGTTAAATGAGGGTCTACATTGTTTACAGAAAATGTAACGTCCGAAACGCCATTTTCAATTGCACTTTTCCATCAAAATAGGGGAGTTGATTCAGATTACTGTTAAGTTTCTTTAAGATCCACTCATGCTCATTAATCATCAATAGAAAAAAAACATATTGTCTGTGGCTATATATTTTTTTCAGCTCCGACCAAAATGGCATGTCAATTTTGTTACGAAATTCCGTAAACAATTTGCTGTTCAGGGATACCTCATGCGCATAAAGGAACAATGAAAATTTTTCGTTAAGCTATGGGAGGTTAACTAAGGTCCATGCTACAAGAAAAAGTTGTAACTGATTTCTAATTCTTTATCTTTGTAAAGTTTCAGGCTCTCAAAGGGCCATTTAGCTATTTGGTCATAGTTTTTTTTTTTAAACAGTGCCATAAGCTATACGTAATTCTGAAATTTGATTTAGTAAAAAAAAATATTGAAAAAAATAATTGTACATAACAGAAAAGTGTGAAATAAAATGTGCATGGAACACTTTGCAGTTTTCAAAGGGTTTCAGATATAATACAAACGGGGACAAAGAGATTCGATTTGTCATTTTTGGAGGTTTTTAAAGTTATATAAATAGTCTCATAAGTAATCGCAGTTGAAATAGTTGTCTCTCCATCAGCAATTCCATAGCACCCCGAATAGTCATATGAAATTTTAAAATATGGTTAATATTATTCATTATATACCTCATTTTAAGATTCTTTACTAATCCTGTCTTCTGATTGGTTGAAAATGCAGTCATGTTCTTAACCATGCCCGCTAATTGAAATTCATAGTCATTTTCCCCGGCTCTACCGGTTTATATCCATTTTTCATAGCACTTTTTCCATGGCTGTGAAACGTGACGTCATTTTGCTGCGATCCCCATTTTGGTTTACGTGTTACCGTATAAGTTTCTTTTGTGCGATGACCGATGCGCAATACCGTTAACGGTGTTTGAGTACAATTCGATTTTGGTCGCTGCCTTTCAGGCGACGAATCTACCAATCCACGCAGCGCAGACAACCGATCGCCATTTTGTTTACTAGTCTCGTTATTGTTGGTGTTAATATTCATGACTTCAAAGAGATGGAAACCTAAATGGGTGAGTCAACATTTTCCTTTTTTTCGGTATATAAAATATATATTGACTGCTTTTAATATTCGAGGCATAGTTGTTTCTATAGGGTCTCGGGAAACTCACAACCTGCTATGACCCCGCGGCGAGCAGGTTGTGAGTTTCCCTTGACCCTATAGAAACCACTATGCCTCTCAAAGCAGTCAATATATCCTTACTATAGATCTTAAAATCTTCCCTCTCATTTTGTATTATGACAGAAACTCAATTTTTGCATCAACTTCCCGAAACGATAAATTTTTCCTACCTGCTTACTCTTTACGGTGTACCAATAGGGAGAGTAAAATGTTACTCTTGCGTATGACTATATAGGAAAGAGTACACCTCCCGTATAACAAAAAAACATGTAGTGATTTGCTTAGAGTCTAGTCCAGAATCTGGCCTTTTTAATTTTGATCTCCACCACAACAACGCTACATCTCCCTACTTACTTGCTACCAGCCGATGATGGCGTGATCATTAAATTAGGACGCCCGGCTGGCTGGGCTGGTGAGCATAACTATGAGTTTGTTGATAACGCCATCTTCGACGGATTAAATCAAGTGTGTAGGGAAATTATAAAGGACCGTGCAGATTCTGGACTACTAAGAGTCCAACAAAATATGATCACACAAATACCTTTACAGATAATGCCATCGATGACACTGTTGAGTAGAGGGCATCGTGATACTGACCGTGGAGTGTCAGCTTCTTCAGATGAGTCATCTTACAGATGAACTGAACGAGAGCACGTGATGCAGAGCGACTTTCAAAGAGATCCAGTAAGAATTTAAGAGTCTCAATCTGTTATGATAGAAACATTACGTTGACAAAATATTTATAACAACCCAATAAAACTATCAACAATATGATTGAATTTTATTCATATCATTACCAAAATAAAAAAAACTCTTTACACAATCAATTTTTTGTGTGCAATGATGTTAAAGTTTTGGCTCCTGAAATTAGCCCTAATTGCAATAGTTCCTGGATTCTTTTGAGACCGATATAATGGTGTTTATTCATAACATATAGTTATAATGACAGAGGTGATCAATAGGTTTTTGATTGATCCAATCTGTATTCTGGGTATTATGGATAAAATTAAGTATAATATTTTCTAGATCATATTGATCTGTTGACTGAGGGATTATTGGGTAAATATTAATGAAGGACTTGTATCATTATCTAAAGTCTTACAGGACAAAAGAGAATAAAACAAGAAGGCAGAGCGGGCACAAACCAGTCTTCAACCACACTAATCTTCAAGGAAAACGTGTGCTTTTAATCGGGGGGGGATCAGAACATCTTGATTATGTTATTGACAACATTATAGTGGTGGATCCATGATTGTCAGAGAAGAGGGGATTTTATGCCCCGGTCATATGATCCAGTAATTTTACTGATCCTACTACATTTAAATGTCGGAATGAATGAGGGTGGTGGGGGAAGGGGGCGGTGATCCACATACTGGATGTCAGGCATTAATCTGTTATAATAGTAACATTGTATTGGATAAACAATTGCTGACATTGCACTACCTAAAAATAGTTTTAAACATTACATCAAGGTACAGTTGCCATCCTCATTCATTAAAAAGCTATACGTTATTCTGTCATTTTATTTGAATAATACTTTTTTTTCTTCTTTTTTGAATAACAGACAATTGTTATATAAAATGTATATGGAACACTTGGAAATCTCCAAAGGGTTTCAGAAATAATAGAAACGGGGAATGAGACATTTGATTTTTCATTTCTGTAGGTTTTTAAATTTAAATATTTAGTCTTATCAGCATTCACAATTGAAATAGCTGTCTCTCTATTAGCGATTCACTAGCAGTTCGAATTGTCATATGACATTAAAAGTTTGGTATATTGTTTCGCTGACGAAACTGATTTTCATTATGTATTTTGATTCGCAGATACCATTACGTAATTTATAATACCAAACGAAGAAGAAGAAGATCGGTTGTCGACGTGTTCGTATGTGCTAATTCATGTAAAAACAGGCAGAGCACTATTGGGTTTCACAGAGGTGACATCTTGCGATGTTCGCTTTCTATTTTTTTGTGCAAGAATGCCTCATTTTAGAATGAGACAATCACTATTTCAACAGTATATCCTGCCAAGAAGTGAGTACAGCTTGGTGTGAATGTGTTTTCAGAATTATTTATGCAGACATGAAAATTATGGATGTTTTCTTATTTGTTCTAAACGAAATGGAGTTTCACTCAGTGAGAGTGTACACGTGGAAAGTTGATAGTCTTGTGTGCAGACCATTTGATATAAAGTATATATTTGACATGTATTTGAAACATTGCTAAGAATAAGCAGTATATAAATATTAAAGGGCATTATTTTCAGGGTTAATTGTAGCACTCTGGTATTTACAATTTACAGGAAAAAGGCTGATTTTGTGGTTTATGTATGGTCGTATTGATAGACGTTCGATTAATGGTCTGAATTAAGACTAGTTATTGGTATTGCATACAGAGGTTGCTGTTGGCTTTGCAACTACACAAAGTCTTACAAAAGGGTATTTGATTATATCTGTTGTATTTTGGTAAAGCTATTTAATGAGTATGACCATCGACAAAGTCATTTAAAGGAATTTCTGTATGGGTTTTAATATGAATATCAGTGACTTGAAAGGTGTGCCACATTTGTTATGAAGGTCAGAATAAATTATTTGACCTTGTGTTATCATTCATAAAACCTAAATGTTAAAGAGGGATATTTGTAGAAATATTATGAAAGATATAAGATGTCATTTTGATCATATCTATATTGAAATAAGTGCTTAATTATTCACGAGAAAAAGGATATTCAGGCAGATTTGCATTTTCTGTTATAGAGGTGACATTTATACTTGAAACTGATATAAATGAGTCCAGTTGACTTATGTACTTATGAATTCTTCAATTTGTTCTTTCAGATTGAATGACATTAGACTACGGTCTTATACGATTCCAATTGGGATATTCTGTGTGCAGGTCATCTTTCTTAAGAGCAATCCATATATATTATTCACTATTATTCTTTTTTGTATTATGACAAAAAGTTCTCTTTTAGCATCGACTTCCAAAAAAGAAGAACTTTTCCTACCTGCTTCTCCTAAGCGGTGTACCAATAGGGAGAGTAAATATGTACACTTGCGATTGACTATTTAGGACAGAGTACACCACAAGTATAACAAAACATGTAGTGATTTGCTAAGAGTCCTGAAATATACGATCAAATCAATACCTTTGCAGATGATACCATCGATGACGCTGTTAAGTAGAAGTCATCGTGATACGGACCCTTGATTGTCAGGTTCTTCAGATGAGTCATCTTACAGATGAACTGAGCGAGATCACGTGATGCAGAGGGACGTTCACTGAGATGACGTTCACTGAAATGACTTTCACTGAGATGACGTTCAGGGAGATCAGCAGAGTAGATCTCAAGAGTCTCAATCTGTTATGATAGTAACATTATGTTGAATGAATACTAATAACAAACCATTACAAATATATTCAAAATTCAACTATATGTTTAAAATTGTATTGATATCGTCGCCAATTTGAAAATCCTGTACACAACAACATTTGTTTTGTAATGAGGTACAAGTCTTGACCCCTAAAATATGTACTAATTTCAGTAGTCTATCGATTCTTTGAGACCGATATAATGGTGTTTATTCATAACTGGTAGGTAACGACAGAGGTGATGAATATGTTTTTGATTGATCTAATCGGGACTGTGGGCATTACGGACAAAGAAGATGATAATATTTTCTAGATCATATTGACCTGTTGACTGAGGTAGTGGTAGTGGGGAAATATGAATGAGGGACTTGGCTCATGATCTTAAGTCGTACACAAAAGAAAATGAAAGAAGAAGGCAGAACGGTGGTCGCAAAGCAGTCACCAAACAGACTATTCTTGAAGGAAAATGTGCGCTTTCAATCGGGGGATAGTCTGAACACCCTGATTATGGTATTGACGACAGTATAATGGCGGATCCATGATTGCCATCCTCATTCATTTAAGAAAAGTGTAAAAACAAACATAATTATGCACTTTGTAGTTTCCAAAGGGGTAAATAAATAATACAAACAGGGACCAACGGATTCGATTTATCATTTTTGTACGTCTTTAAATCAAACTATTTAGGCTTATCAGTATTCACAATTGAAATAGCCGTCTCTCCATTAGCAATTCCGTAGCACTCCGAATTGTCATATGCAATGAAAAATATGGTATATATTATTCAATATCAATCTTTATAATCTTCATTCTGTGTATGTACTATGGCAGAAAGTTCACTTTTCGCTTCCACTTCCTGAAGCGATCAAGTTTTCCTATCTGCTTGCTCGTATCGATGTACCAACAGGGAGAGTAAAATTGTATACTTGCGATTGACTTTATAGGAAAGAGTACACCAACAGTATAACAAAACATGTAGTGATTTGCTAAGAATACTAAAATATATGATCAAATCAATACCTTTGAAGATGATGCCATCGATGACGATGTTGAGTAGAAATCATCGTGATACTGACCGCGGAGCGTCAGGTCCTTCAGATGAGTCATCTTACGGATGAACTGAGCGAGATCACGTGATGCAGAGGGACGTTCACTGAGATCAGCAGAGCGGATGTCAAGAGTCTCAATCTGTTATGATAGCAACATTATGTTGAATGGAAATTAATAGCAACCAAATTAAACTAATGCTATGTATTACTCATTGCGGATGTGGTCAATAAGGAATCTAAAATATCACGACGTTTCGTGCGCTATCTGCAACACTTCGTCAGGTGATAAAAAACTAATGTAAGCAAAGGTCTTTTATACTTTACGGGAGGACCGGCGGAGCGGTCTATAATTCGATCGATAATTGGAACAATAACGCACAATGCCTATTGGTCGACGCACACGGTGATCGACCGATCACCAGGCCGCTGGTTCGGCCGCTGGTTCGGCTAATGCACCAGGCTTATTGGCCGACGCATACGGTGCTCAACCAATCAAGGGGCCCCTGGTTCGAACCGTCTGCTGAATGGAATCGACCGGTGTTGACCGGCTAGACGGTGAGTGTCATGGCGGCGTATCGTCCGCATCCAACATTCGAAATTATTAGGATTGAGACGGATATTGATAGCTTTTTTTACCCTCTGTGTGTACTAATGCCGTTCCTGGGAAAGACACTGAACCCCGTCCCAGTCTGGTTGATGCTGGTTTTCCCAAGCATGTTCGGCTGAGTTGTCAGTTCGGCGGAGCCTGACGTGCCTCTTATCCTCGGTGATTCTTTCTTTTATCGGACGGGCAGTTTCACCGATGTGGGATCTGTCACATCCTTTACAAGGGATGTTGTACACAATGCCGTCCCGTCTATGTGGAGGAATCGGATCGTTGGGGCGTGTAAGTTGTTGACGTAGGGTGGTATCTGATCTGAAAACCGTTCGAATGCCATGGATCTCTCGGCGGCGCTTGAGTTTTTGGGAGACCCCATCAATGTACGGCAAGACTGTAAATGTCTTGTATACCTTCTAATCCTTGGGTTCCGACGATCTATTCTTGGTATTGTGTATAAAACGGCGTGGGTAACCGTTGAGACTCAGGGCACTGTGAATTATAGACCGCTCCGCCGGTCCTCCCGTAAAGTATTAAAGACCCTTGCTTACATTAGTTTTTATCACCTGACGAATTGTTTCAAATAGCGCACGAAACGTCGTGATCTTTTAGATTCCTTATTAATAATTAATAATAATAATAATTGTAAATTTATAATGCGCAGTTTCTACATGTATATACTCAACTGCGCATGACATAATGATAGTAAAAGGAACAATACAAATAAACATTTAAAAGTTAAAATCGATGCTAAGGGGGAACCTGTGTATGCTTTACAATGAAAATGTCTATGTAAAACTTTCCTGAAACAGATAGGTTTTCAGGTTATTTTTAAACACATTGATTGATGATGCATGTCTAATTGTGGCAGGGAGACTATTCCAGAGTTTGGGTGCAGCGCTAACAAAGGCGCGGTCACCTAGAGTAACCTTTGTTTTACAAGGTGGAAGACTCAGGAGCATGGTATCATGGGAACTACGGAGCCTGTAGGACTGGGTGGGTGATTTTAACGTCAGGAGTTCACTGAGATAAATGGGGGCCAAGCCATGGAGTGCCTTATAAGTAAGGAGGAGTATTTTGAATTAGATTCTCTGGCGAACTAGAAGCCAGTGCAGATCATGAAGTAGTGGGGTTACATGAGAGAATTTGGGGGAATTGCAGATGAGTTTGGCACATGCATTTTGTACACGTTGTAATTTACATATCTGAGATTCTGGTAAGCCAAACAGTAGTCCATTACAGTAGTCCAATTTGCTTGTTATAAAGGCATGGACTAATGTAATGATACATGTGCGAGTTAGGTATTTCCGAATGTGACGTAGGTTGTACAGATGATAGAAGGCTGCTTTGCATGTTTTGGATATATGGGTCTCCATGTTCAAATGAGAGTCAAACCAGACACCAAGGTTTTTTGCAACCATAGACTGCTCGACTACAGTATTTCCGACTGTTATACAATTTATATTAAGTTTTGACACTTGCCTAGGTGTTCCAATAATAAGAAATTCAGTTTTGCTGTCGTTGAGTTTCAACTTACAGCTTAACATCCACCTACGAAGATCCCTTAGACAGTGTTCAAGAGCTGAAACACAGGACTGTTCTTGTTCCCTGACTGGGCTACATGAAATGTATAACTGGGTATCATCTGCATAGCAGTGACAAGATATGTGCTGAGAGTATGCTTTGATGATAGCAAAAAGGCGACTCGAATAAAGGGAAAAAAGGAGGGGTCCGAGCCTGGAGCCTTGAGGAATACCCCATCTAACATCGAATTTCTTTGAGGTGGTGTTACCAATTGATATTTGTTGCTCCCTATCGCACAGGTAAGACTGTACCCAAGATAAAACAGAATCTGTAATCCCAAAATCAGACTGTAGTATTTCAGCTAGTATATTATGATCGACAGTGTCGAAGGCGGCACTGAGATCTAAAAGTACAAAAAATGTAACTTTCTGCTGGTCCATTGCCATAAGTAGGTCATTCTTAACTCTTAGTAAAGCGGTTTCTGTACTGTGATACTTTCTATACGCCGATTGTGTTAAAGGGAAAAGGTTGTTACGAAGGAGGTGATCCTGAATTTGAGCAGTGGCTGCCCCTTCAACCAACTTCGACACATATTGGAGATTACTTATTGGCCTGAAGTTGCTGAAGTTCATTTCAGAATTGGGTTTCTTTGGAATAGGTCTAACCAAGGCAAGTTTCCAACCTGAATGAAACTTGCCATTATGTAATGACAAATTTATGATTTGTGTAAGCACAGGTAGTAAGGTATCTAAACATTCAACAACCAATCTTGTTGGCATTAGATCGAGGGAACATGATTTCTTACTGAGGTTCATTACAAGTTTCCGAACATCACTTTGGGATAACGGCATGAAATTTGCAAACTTGGGTGGATTGGATGAGGATGAGTATTCCAAGGAATTATCAACACTGATATCCTCTTCATGCAACACTGATTCGATATCACAGTGAATTTTGACTACCTTTTGTTAAAAAAAGTCACCAAGTCCATTGACAAAATCATGGTTATCAACACTAGGAGGTATGACAGAATCACTTTTTGTCATGTTCAACAAGGACTTTGTTACATCAAAGAGTTTCCTTTGATTTGAGCTATTGTCAGTAATACAGTCGGTATAATACTTAATACGAGAATTATTCATTACAAACAACATCTTGTTTCGAGCTAACTTAAATGCATTGTGGTCAGAGACAGACTGAGATTTCCTCCATTTCTTTTCTGCCTTCCTTCTCTTCTTCTTTTCCATTCTTATATTATCAGTAAACCATGGCACTCTGGGGCGATTATTTACCTTTTTTGAACACAGTGGAGCATGTTTATCTAGAATAGACCGTAAAGTAGAATTATAAGATGAGGCTAAGTCATCAAGAGAATCAGGAGGGTTTAAACAAAGCTCACTTGAAGCGAGGTCATTATTAAGTGCATCGAACTTAACAGTGGAAAGTTTGCGAAAGGAGACCATATTTACAGACAAAGGAGGTTTACAAACTTTAAGCGTACAGAAAACAGACATGTGGTCAGACACCAATGAGTCTGACCAAGGTTGCCCCAATACAATATCATCAGATTGACGAGTTATAATCAGATCTAAGGTATGGCCTTGTACATGAGTAGCTACGTTAACATGTTGAATACATCCAATAGATTCTAACAGATTTCTAAACGATCTTGACTCAGGATTATCAATAACATCAACATGAATGTTATAGTCTCCAGTCAAAATAATAGGAATGTTCGACATCAGATGTGGTTGTATAAACTCGCTGAATTCAGATAAGAACGTGGAGATGGGAACGCGGTGATTCTCGGAGTAAGGTGGTCTGTAAAGATTGAAAAGTCTGAGCTGAAACGATCCAAAGGTGACATGATATTCAGCAAATTCAAATGACTTTGTCTCACCAGCTTTGCCCTCACGGACATCAATGGTATCTTTGTGAAGAAGACCTGTTCCTCCGCCGCGACGACCAGCACGCGGATGGTGTAGGAATTTGTGACCTGTAGGGACGATGTCATTGATGACTGCTGCGTCATTCTCTGTAAGCCACGTTTCGGTTATAGCGTACAGGTCGGCATTGCTGTCACAAACGTAGTCCATTACTGCTGCTGACTTATTTCTCAATGACCTGAAATTGGCAGTGCAGAGTTTGAGCGAGTCCTGTCCAGCAGAATTGATGCATACTCGCGGTATCTCGATAAGGTTGTTGATATTTCTGCTGAGGTATCTAGGGCATTGGTCATATCTAGGTGTAAATTCGACAACAGGGATATGCTGCTCTGTTGTAACTGTGTATGCTGCGGAGAAGGTAGGTGACTGTAGTGTAGCAGGGGCATGTTGAGATGTCTGAAGAGGTGATGTAGTTACGAGGTGAGACCGCGCCTTGGTTTGCCGACCCGCTCTGGTTCCTCTACGAGTTGGCCTCTGACGATTAAGTCCAAGAGACTTGATGGTAGAATAAACATCATGTGGTAATAGCTTCTTGCAGTCATTCTGGATAGTGAGAAGACTCTCATGACTGTACTTGTGTTGTACACGAGCATGTGGTGTAACTTCACTTACAATATGTGCAGTAGGCCCAGGGTTACTGTGAATGTCTCCAGCTCTGAGTATTTCAATCTGGAAGGAAGCATCGCTATTGGAATTGTACAAAATTCTTCTCTTCAGAAAATGCTTCCTGATAAGGGGACTCTGAACAAAGTGAGCATCTAATGACTGGGCATTGTATGTCCAAGGATCATTCACACAAACTTGGAGACCAGTAGCTACTAATAGGAGGAGTTGAATGCAGCCCATTGTGTGGGAAGATCAGTGGGATTAAGTCCTCTATTCAAGTCCTCTATTGTATTCAAGTTCAAGACAATAATGGATACCTTCTAGTGGAGCACATGCTATAGGGTGAACTGAGCATGGCTTCCTTCCTCAGTCCAATAGGGCGAGAACACCAAAATAATTTTGACTGAAATTACTCACTTCAACCTTGTTGATTTGTTCCAGAAACAGTCTAGTAGAGTCCTGACATATAACTATATCAGCTGGTTATAAACTTAAAACATACAATGCAGTAGAACATACAAATATAATCAAAAGAACTGGAGCCCTGTGGAGTGCTGCAATTATGCGCTCTCATGCGCTCTCATGCGCTCTCATATTGACCACATTGCGAGACAAACAAATAAAACTATATTCGAGAATCAACAATTCATTAAAAATTATAGTAATATCGTTGTAGTGGAAATGACTAAACACAATATATTTATTTTGTAATGAGGTACTAGCCTTGACACCTGAAATTTAAAATTAATTTCAATAGTTCATGGCTTCTTTTGAGACCGATCCAACGGTGTTTATTCATAACTAATATATAAAGAAAAGGTAATACAAAGTTTTGGGAAATTTTGAAAAAATTGGCTGGATAGTGAATCTTTACAATTTTGATATATTTGGATGCCCCTGTGGATATATAATAAACTTAAATTTAGCCCCTAAAACACTTCTGCTTTCGAAAATAATTTAATATAAAAATTTACCAGTGCTCCCGGTAAATTTTGATAAATTTCAAATAGCGATTACGGCCATACAATGGCAGCTGCGACCATAAAAATCTCACAATATGTAGTTGTGATATATAATTTCCAAACGGGAATAGCCAATCTGTCGATTTTAGACAAGAAACATTGTTTTATTGCTCAATTAATAACTTGACCTTCAGAGGGAGCTATAAAAGATGAAGAGTTTATTATTTATAATTTCATAAATTTAAACTCGATTTCAACCGCGACAACGATCACTAAATATTGTAGGATCGCATAGGCTTCCAATATGTTCATTTGAACCAAATTCATGACCCCATACCAAAACTTTGTATTACCTTCAATAGGTTTTTGATTGATCCAATCGGGACTGGGCATTGCGGATAAAGAAAATTATAATATTTCCTAGATCATGTAGACCTGTTGACTGAGGGAGTAGTTGGGAAATACGAATGAAGGACTTGGCTCATGATCTAAATTCTAACAGAAAAAATAGAATAAAAAAGAAAGCAAAATGGTCTTGAGCCAGTCACCAATCACACTACTCTTAAGAAAACCCTGCTCTCTCTTCCGTGGAGAACCTGAACACCCTGATGATGTTATTGATGACATTATAGTGGGAGATCTATGATTGTATATGATGGGGGGATTCCCTTTCCCGGGCATATGATCCGGTAATTTTACTGACACTAATACATACTCACGTTGGAATGAGTGAGGGTGTGGAGGAGGGGGCGATCTACATACTGGATGTCAAGTATATATCTGTTATAATAGTAACATTGTGTTGGATAAACAATTGCTAACATTACACTACCTTAAACAAAATCCACTGTACATTATGATACAGTAGCCATCCTTGATAATTTACATACGCAATACGTTATTCTGACATTCGATTTAAATAATACTTTGAAAAACTAATTTGGCATAGCACAAAAGTTTGAAAACAAATAAACATGGAACACTTTGCAATTTCAAAAGGGTGACAAAAATAATACAAACTGGGACAAAGTGATTCGATTTTTCACTTTTGTAGGTTTTTTAATTTAAATATTTAGTCACATCAGCATTCACAATTAAAATAGCTGTCTCTCCATCAGCAATTGCGTAGCACTTCGAATTGTCATATAAAATGTATATTATGCACTATTACTCTAATAATTTTCATTCTGTTGTTATATTATGACAGAAAGTTTATACTTTTATCATCCACTTCCAGAAACGATCAACTTTTCGTACCTTGTCTTAACGGTGTTCCAATAGGGAGGGTAAAATTGTACACTTACGTTTGACTATAAAGGTAAAGAGTACACCTCTAGTATATCCAAAACATGTAGTGATTTGTTGAGAGTCCTAAAAATGTATGATCAAAATAATACCTTTGCGGATGATCCCATCGAAGACGATGTTGAGTAGAAGTCATCGTGATACCGACTGTCGAATGTCAGCTTCTTCAGATGAGTCATCTTACTGATGAACTGAGCGAGATCACGTGATGCAGAGGGACGTTTACTGAGACACAAGCAGTCGAGCTTAAGAGTCTCAATCTGTTATGATAGCAATGCTATGTTGAATAAATACTAATAACAACCGAATAAAACTATATCCGAGAATCAACAATTCATTAAAAATTATATTAATATCGTGGCCGTTGTGAAAAACTCTTAACGCATTAACATTTATTTTGTTTAAGATGTACAAGTCTTGACACCTGAAAGTAAAACTAATAGTTCATGGCTTCTGGCTAGGCGTTGTGGCGTGCGCCTGTAATTCAGCTAACAGTGGAAGTTACAAACTGATTCAGCCGAGGACGCAGGTTCGAAACTGAGTCACGTCTTTCGGATGGTGACGTTTAAAGGTCGGTCCCCAGATGTAAATAATCATATCTGATTGATATTCGTCTGTAAAAACCCAACACACACACACACACTTTTGAGACCGATTCAATTGTGCTTAATCATAACTGATACATAATGACAGAGGTGATTAATATGTTTTTGATTGATCCAATCGGGACTGTGGGCATTAAGGATAAAGAAAATGGTAATACTTTCTAGATCATATTGACCTGTTGACTGAGGGAGTAGTGGGGAAATATGAATGAAGGACTTGGCTCATGATCTAAAGTCGTACACAAAAGAGAACAAGTCAACGCAAAGCGTAGCATCCCCTCGCAGAATGCAAATGGCATATATACATCAGAACAAGTGACATCCATTGGACTATACTATTATTAGGCAAGTATTAAAGTTAACCACATTTTCACATAATATATTATTAGGTGTTTTTGCATATTTAATGAGCTATGACCTTTCACCTTTAACCTACATACTCGGAAATAGAACTTGGGCTGTACATGTATTTTGATACCATGTACCTTCATAATAAATTTCATTAAAATTTGTCAAACATTACTCAAGTTATGGAATGGAAACCAGATTCGCATATTTCATGAGCTATTTCCTTTGACCTACATACTCCGAAATTGAACTTAAGCTTTTTTTTTATACCATGAACCTTCATATCAAATATAATTTAAATTTGTCAAACATTACTCAAGTTATCAAATGAAAACCAGATTTGCATAATTTAATGAGCTATGACCTTTGACCTACATACTCAGAAATCGAACTTGGGCTGAACATGTATTTTGATACCATGTACCTTAATATTATATTTCATTAAAATTCGTCAAACATTACTCAAGTTATCGAATGGAAACTAGATTTGCATATTTAATGAGCTATGACCTTTGACCTACATACTCGGAAATTGAACTCAGGCTGTGTTTTGATACCATTACCTTCATATCAAATTTCATTAAAATCCGTCAAACATTACTAAAGTTATCGATCGGAAACCAGATGTGTATTTTTTCGCATATTTAATGAGCTATGACCTTTGACCTACGTACTCCACAATCGAACTTAGCCTGTATTTTGATATCATGTACCTTCATATCTAATTTCATTAAAATCCGTTAAACATTACTTAAGTTATCGGTCGGAAACCAGATGTGTATTTTTTCGCATATTTAATGAGCTATGACGTTTGACCTTTGACCTACGTACTCCACAATCGAACTTAGCCTGTATTTTGATATCATGTACCTTCATATCAAATTTCATTAAGATCGGAAACCAATTTGTTACGGACGGACGCACGCACGCACGGACGCACGGACGGATGGAAGGACGGACAGCAGCGTTCCTATATCCCCTATTATCAGGTGGGCTGTATCTAATACAGACCACCTTATAATTTTGTTAAAATTGCCTTTATTATTTATTTATCAGGTGGGCTGTATATCGTACATACCACCTTATAATTTCGTTAGAATAGCCTTTATTATTTATTTATCTATTTATTATTAAATATTTTTCGTATTTCTAACTACTTTTTTGTTAGCAAGATAACTTGAGAAAAGGCTCAATCAAATGCCTTGAAATTTGGCACACATATGTATAGGCATATGTACAAGGCACAATAACGTTTTCAACATTAACCTTCACTGATGACGTCATCTAGGCGCCATTTTGTGAAATTTTACGAAAATCAACTCATGATCATATCTTCATAACCAAAAGCTATTTCTCAAATCGCGCACACGCGCATGCGCGCGCGTTCTCGCGCGTAAAACTATTACACAACATAGAATCGCCATTTTTTTTCTTTCATAATATTTCACATATTTTTACAAACAAATTGATACCATGTTTGTCTTTTTATGACTATTAATAACGGAATGATCGACCGTTTAACATAAATTTCCGTGCGCGCGAGCTCTTATAATACATAGCATATATAGGCAAAAACATACCTATTCAAAATACATTATAGCTCTTTGGAATGCACCGGGATCCTCAATTTTTTTTCATATTTAGATAGAGTATGAGTCGGAGATATGATTTCATGTCTCATTTGGCCCCTAAGTTTATCGTGAAATCATCACAATGGCCTTGAAACTCAAAATACGAATTTGCATATTATGACGTCAGCATATTTATGGAAAATTTATTGTATCTCTGTAAATATTGATCAATTTTCTTCAAAATTTCGATATGTTGTAGCTAAGACAATTCTCTACAAGCTTTTTGGTAACCATTTTTCATTTTGATGACGTCATCATAGTGAAAATCTCGATTAAAGGCCTCATGTCAAAAGGCCTTCATAATTTGCGTTATCCCTATAGAAGGTAAATTCCGTTCACGTCATGAAACTACATGATATTGTTTTTTAAGAATTTTTAAGCAGTATCTCGCTTATTTTTGCTCTATTTTGTCTCAAATTTAAGTTGACCAGCCCACCTATACTTGTTCTAAACAAGTATTATATGTCTAGTTTATTTTTCTTATTTCCACCCACTTTTTTGTTAGCATAATAACTTTGTAATGGTTCTATTAAATGCTTTGAAATTTAGCACACATATGTATAGGCATATGGACATAACACTGTAAGATTTTCAACCTTGACCTTGACTGATGGCGTCATCTAGGCGCCATTTTGTGAAATTTTCTGAAAATAAACTCATGATCATATCTTCATAACCAAAAGTTATTTCTCATTCATATTTATCATGATCAAGGTCAATATCAGTCCGGTCAATTTCATGTCAAAAAACGCGCGCGTACGTCCGCGCGTCAGTACGCGCGCAAAATGTTTAAATACTCAAAATCGCTCAGATTTATTTTGCATACGTTTCAGGCCATTTTAAGCATTTTATAAAAAAATCGCGCACACGCGCATGCGCGCGCGTTTTCGCGCGTAACACCATTACAAACCATAGAAACGTTATTTTTTTTTCTTTCATGATATTTCTTATATTTTTTCGAGGAATTTGATACCATGTTTATCTCTTTATGACCATTAATAACAAGATGAGCGTCAATTCAAGATAAATGTCTGTGCGCGCAAACTCTTTTAATACATAGCATATATGGGCAAAAACATGCCTATACAAAATCCATTATAGCTCTTTGGAATAAACCGTGACCTTCAATCTTTGTTCATATTTAGATAAAGTATGAGTCGGAAATATGATTCCATGTCTCATTTGGCCATTAAGTGTATCGTGACATCATCATAATGGCCTTGGAACTCAAAATTCGAATTTGCATATTATGAAGTCAGCATATTTATGGAAAATTGATTGTATCTCTGTAAATATTGATCGATTTTCTTCCAAATTTCGATATGTTGTAGCTAAGACAATTTTCTACAAGCTCATTTAACACCATTTTTCATTTTGATCACGTCATCATAGTGAAAATTACGATTAAAGGGCATGTATCAGAAATTTCTTAATTTGCGTGTTATGCCTATGGACGGTGAATTTCGTTCATATCATTAATCTACATTACATTGTTTTTTAGCAGTATCTCGCTTATTTTTGCTCTATTTTGTCTCAAATTTTAGTTGACCAGCCCACCTATACTTGTTCCAAACAAGTACTATGTGTCTAGTTCAATATCAATCTTTATAATCTTCATTCTGTGTATGTACTATGGCAGAAAGTTCACTTTTTGCTTCCACTTCCTGAAGCGATCAAGTTTTCCTATCTGCTTGCTCGTATCGATGTACCAACAGGGAGAGTAAAATTGTACACTTGCGATTGACTTTATAGGAAAGAGTGCACCAACAGTACAACAAAACATGTAGTGATTTGCTGAGAATACTAAAATATATGATCAAATCAATACCTTTGAAGGTGATGCCATCGATGACGATGTTGAGTAGAAATCATCGTGATACTGAATGCGGAGCGTCAGGTCCTTCAGATGAGGCATCTTACTGATGAACTGAGCGAGATCACGTGATGCAGAGGGACGTTCTCTGAGATCATTAGAGCGGATGTTGAGAGTCTCAATCTGTTATAATAGTACGACAACATGTTGGATAAACAATAGCTTTGAGTTTGAGTTTGAGTTTATTAACAACAAAAATAATAACAAGTAAAACATAATGTATCAAGCATGATTACATAAAATACAACAATATAACACAAGATCGATAACATTACACATGAATAATATAAATATTGTTTTACAAGTATGTCGTATACAAATTGAATAAAATATTATGTGTACACTTTTGTTGTTAAAGGGGGGTACCAGAAGTTAGCACAAGTACTAGTCGAGTCTGGTTCCCTGTCTTTGGCAAGAATTTTAAAACTATTTTTTTTAATTTTTTTTTTTACTATACTACATTATATACATGTAACATAAACTATATAAGTAAACAAAGAAATAGAATAGTCCTTTAGAAATATTCCTTACTTAATATACATGGAAGTCAAATGTGTGTCGACTTCCGTATCAATACCAAACATACAGTAAATAAAAAATAAATCATTATCTAGTGATCTTTTTATAAATTCTCTAATCTCAGATTTCTTTTTGCCATTTTAAGAAGTTTTAACTTTTGTTTAACTCAAAGTATTTAGATGTTTCGTTAACCACTTCCGAAAAGCATTTTTAGATTGTATTCCTCTTAATACATCGTATGGTATACTATTCCATATTTTCACGCCCATAAATGATATTGAAAATTGACCTTGTGTGGTTTTGCATTTAGGCAGATATAGTTGTCCTTGTTCTTTGCCCCTTGTGCCATATCTGTGCTCTATTACCTGACAGTATTCAATTAAGGAATGAGAAAGATTGCCATTTAATAAGTCATAGATGAAGGTTGAGACAGATAGGAAATGAAGGTTGTAAATATTTTTATAAATTATCTTTTGGAACAAGGGTTCCGAATGGGTACCTCTTGGGCTAAAAGTTATCGCTCTCATTGCCATTTTCTGGGTAAGGAAAATACAATTCAAGTTGGTTTTGTATGTGGTTCCCCATACTTCAATTCCATACAAAATATGTGGCTGGATTAACGCTTTGTATAATAGCACTAAAATGTTCTGTGGGACATAATGCCTTATTCTGAACAAAATTCCGACTTTTGAACGAATATTTCGATTTACCATTTCTATATGTTCAATCCATGTGAGATGCTTATCAATTTGTAGTCCTACAAAAGATGCCTTATCGACTTCAAGTAATTTAGATCCAGATATTTCAAGAGCACCTTTTACTTGGACAGATCTCCTTTTGCCCTTTATTATCATATAATTTGATTTGCTTAGATTAATTGTGACTTTGTTGGCATAACACCACTGCTGGACCTTATTCAAATCCGTATTCCCCTCATTCATATCAATATCTTTCTGACCAGCCTTAAAGGTATGGAACAAGTTTGAATCATCAGCAAATAACCTGAAGTTGAAAAATTTTGTGGAGTTTGGCAAATCATTTATATAAATGAGAAAAATAGTTGGGCCAAGAACAGATCCCTGTGGAACACCGCATGATGTTTTAAAATATTGAGACATTGTTTCCCGGTATTTCACAAACTGAAATCTATTGCTGAGGTAATCTGCGAACCACTGGAGCGCAATGCCACGTATTCCGTAATGAGATAATTTACTAATTAGAATGTCATGGTTTATAGTATCAAATGCCTTCTGAAAATCAATGAACACACCAATAGTTAGTTTTCCCTCATCTATTGATTTCAATAATGCATTTGACAAATTAACAACAGATAACTTTGTACTGTATTTCTTCCGGAAGCCATACTGATGTTGCTGCTGAACATTGTTCACATCTAAGAAATCCATCAACCGACTATTTACTATTTTTTCAAAGATTTTTCCAAGTACTGGTAATACAGAAATTGGCCTGTAGTTTCCTGAGATGTCTTTTGGCCCTTTCTTGTAAATTGGTATTACGTTTGCTATTTTTAAGGCATCAGGAAATTTACCTTCATGTAAAGACAAATTAAATATGTGAGATAATGGTAAACAAATAAAGTGACTTGCATCTCTAAGCAGTCGCGTTGATATGTTATCATACCCACATGACTTGTTAACATCTAAGGTAGAAATGTGATTCTCAATTTCTTTTTCAGTCACTGGTTTCCAAAAGAGAGTTTTACTCAGCTTAGGTCCTAAATATGCAGTGTAATCTGCATCATTCTGTGGTATTTTATCTGCCAGGTTTTTTCCAATATCAACAAAGAACTTATTAAATTTAGAAGCAATGTCATGATTATCTGTTATCACCCTACTCCCTCCGTTTTTATGAATAGTCATTTTTTCAATGTCGGTACCCTTTCCTGACACCTTTTTACCACACAATAACTCATTTATAGTCTGCCATGTTTTTCTGGTGTCGTGCCGGTTTTGTTTTAAAATATCATTATAATAATTACGCTTTGCATTTTTTATAACTAAAGTAAGAATATTCCTAAATTTTTTAATATATCTATCTCCAGATAGTGAATTAAAATTTGATCTTTTATACTTACAATACAAATTCTGTTTTTTGCGTATTGACTTCAGTATACCTTTGGTTATCCATGGTTTTTTTGGCAGTGTTTTTATTTCTGGTTGGTCTTTGTGTTTAATACGATTGGTGCATTTTTATCACATATCTCTTGATATAACTTGTAGAACATGTCATATGCTTTATACACGTCTTCTTGTCTGAAAACAAGATCCTGACAAGAAACTAGAAACTGATAACCAAATTGGCAATTTGCGCAGTGATTTTCTAAGTTCCGTAGTTTTTAACAATTCATAATTTCCTTATTAGTTATCCGACTTTACTCAATTTGTTTTGGCTCTGTTTTGCTTATGTTTTTCTGCATCTAAAAAGCAAATTATTTTTTGGAACGGGCTTATCTTTTAAACTAGGGAAGAATTGGGGAGTTAAGATTAGAGTGATCAAAGATGAAGAAAATAATTGATTTGGCAACCCACTGGCTTAAATCATGAAATGTAAGATCAAACATAGATAGTTTAAAGATACTATGTCCCTTTTGCAGCCAACATCAAATTCTGTAGAACTTTGCAGGACTTGAATTATGAATATGTCATGTTTGTCTGTGGAATTTAATCATTAGCAGTGTCATAGTATTCAAATTATGCAAGGAAATCCGTTTTCCTTCTAGACTTCACTGTCAGACACTATTGAGTGACTGACTGACATCTTTTGTTCTTTGGTAATAGCATACCTAAAATAAGCTGTAACAGGAACATGGACATTTCTCTACAGCAATAACCCACTACTTGTTATGGCCATAATTAAACTGTTTGAATCTTCGTGCAGCACAAAACGTACGACCATTCGGTAAAAGGGTCTGAAAATTAGACTATTACTTAGGTGATTGGCTTCTATTGGTAAATCAATAATGATAAATCAAAATCGATTTTAGCAACTGTCCACCAAAAAAAGTATATTCTAATCTCAATTGCATTAACTTCATCACTAGGCGTTGTGGCGTGCGCCTGTAATCCAGCTAAAAAGTGGAAGTTACAAACTGATTCAGCCGAGGACGCAGGTTCGAAACTGAGTCACGTCTTTCGGATGGTGACGTTTAAAGGTCGGTCCCAGACGTAAATAATCATATCTGATTGATACACGTCTGTAAAAACCCAATACACACACACACACACGGAATCACTTTGGTCGATTCGACAACTATTGGTCGTTATTTTCCCACTAAAAGCCATTTTCAAGCCCTTTTGTTTCAAATGCCGTTGGAATTTAACCTTTTCATTTTGTTTAAATGTAATATTCTCTCTTTTTTGTACTTTCAAGATGTTTGAAATTAATGAACTTTTCTAAAACCAAATCTCTGTTTCCCAGTATTCTCCTAAGTCATTTCGATCTTATGACACCGGGAAAACTATTATCCTGACTGAATATGGCATCCATTTTTTTTTTAAAGAATGATGTACCAAATAAAAGACAAAGTGGATGATACAACGATCTATACTGACCTTGGAATCGACTGCTTTATTCGCAAGCACCGAGTAGAAGACATCATGTATAGTACTATCGATATTCACAGATCTTAGTGATCGTGATGAGCAGATGAATTCAGCCAGTTCCTCTGAAGCCGTTCGTCCACATGGCATCTCGATGATCAGGTCATCCTGCAATGTACATGTACACAAATAATAGTGTAAGGCTAGAAACATAAACCATCAACATATCCTGATTAATCACCTTTATTGATACTGATATTTTAATAAGCCTTTTTTTCTTCTTCCATTTTCCGTTTAGTTCTTCTTTTTTTTCCTTCATAATCTAGATATCGATATGAACCTCAAATAATATCATAACAACATTACGCATTTTAAAGGAATATTGTGTTCCCACAAAATATTAAAAACTTGGGTTCAGTACGTTATCTCATAATAATTCAAGTTAACGTTTTATCATATTGGTTTGAACAGTATACACGTGAAAATCCTATTGGGATTCGTGAAATTAAACAAGGTTTCATTGCAAATACATGCCAGACGGGTTGTGCTGCAATAACAATAAATCACTACTCCTATTAACAGACTAAAGACCTAATGCTCATTAATTCATGTTAACAATAGTTAATTTTGTTCGCGTACATTGTAGTGTTCAAATTAAAAGTGATGATCGGAGTTGTACCCATGCTAGAACCATAGAAGTTGCTTTAAACATGCTCCTGATTTAAATAAAATGTATTCTATCAAGCTTCTGGGTGAATTTGGTTGACGAAAAGTTTGTACAGAATGCATTGCCTTATTAGCGCATGTCGGGGTTCAAAGCATCGTTCGTATACACTGTATATGTATACAGTCATGTGTTCAAACCAAACGACGTCATCCTATTAAGGTCTCAGAGAATGAAATTTAAATCAAATAGAAACTCTATCACTCAAAAAGATCAAACAACGATGAAATGTATACGTTGCTACAATGAGACGTTGAATACTTTCCTTACCACTGCACGATGGTTCATGATGAAAGTATGCCCTGATACTGTGTGTGCCTGCATCCCACCAGTGATCTTCAGTGTCTTTCTGGACGTAGTCGATAGATGATCCGCCACGGCTTTGGCCACTGCTTGGTCTTGGCTCTCGTATGCTACATCTACGATGAAGTCATCATAAGAAAGGTCAAACAGACGCTCTGTTTTCGACGCCATGAGACAAGATACGATATCCAAGCCGACCTCCTTCTGCTGGGCCGTAGTGAAGTACAGTAGGTACCGGTATTCCCTCGATTCCGGTGTGATATTTGCTATCAACCTGTCATACTCATTACGGTTTGAGTTGTAAAGAGATGCAAGATACATTCCTGATAGATACTCCTGGAAGAGCTTATGTGGAAACTGCACTGATTGGACTACTGAATTAGGATTGTTTCTTCTTTCTCGCCTCGGAAGAATTTTCTTCTCTCTGGTGAGTACACCAACTTTACAACCTACATCGATGGACTCTGGATAGCTCTGAAACTCTTCTTCTGTGAATACTAACCGTCGCTCAAGAATTCCCTGGAAGGCAATGCGGCCAATGTGAATCATGTGTGGACGAATATCTGAACAATGTTCCCCTAATTCGCCTTCAACAATACCTGACGATGGAATGTGCTTTGATAGGTGATGATCAACCAAAAAGTCAATCATCTGATTGAAGAGCTGAGAAAATGTTTGCAGCTTGGACATTGCCTCTCGGCGCTCTCCATCAAACTCTTTCCACATGATACACAGCATGGCTGTGTATATGGGGTATGGAGCCATGTTCTCTCTGATCACATCGTTGTTCGATATGAATCGGTTCAGATCTTCAGAGGAAGCTGTGTCTGGATGAAAGAACTTGGTGATGTAAGAAGAGAGGTTTTCAGCAGAGAACCCTTCTACAGCAATGAAAGCAAACACCTTTCTGAGATCGGCATTCTTCCTAATCTCATCTGATCTCCATTGTCTCGATGTGATTAATACTGTCCCTGACTTGAACAGATGATTAAGAGTGATCAGGGCGATTTGCTGATTGCTGTCAAGATCGACAGCAAACTCATCTAGGCCGTCCAAGACTAGAAAGACGTCTTTCGGATTCGAGAGGATGTGCTTGTCTAGCTGTTTGGCTGTGACGGGATTGTTGTCAGAAAGATACGACTTCACTATCTCTCCAACAGTCCTGCCCTCTGTCTTGCGAAGGAGGATGACAAGAACCAGTTTGAAATCTTGGTAGCCTTTTCCGTGAATCCAATCCCAAGCGATCTTGGCGCAAAAAGTGGTCTTCCCTACACCACCTTCACCTTCTACCAACAAGCGTTTGGGAAAGCTTCCGTTGACCTTGGTCCTGAGGAGGTTGTCGTAGAGAAGCGGTGTCTTGACTTTGGTACCTTTGTCTTCTTCCATCAACGTTAGATTGGTGAAGATACGTTTAAATTCAAGAACAAGTTCGCTGTTCAGTGGATCGGCTTGAATCTGACATACATGAATTACCAAATAGTGTTTGACCTCTTCAGCAACCCGTTGGATTTCCTCCTCTGTCATGGACGGTATGTGATCACCAACCTGACCTATGATGAGAATGGTGAAGAACGTTGTCTTTAGAATGACTAGAAAAATATGACCAGTGTTTAATATCAAACAACAGCAGTACTAGCATCAGCAGCAACAGCAACAACAACTTGGGGGGGGGGATTTTGTAGCACAGTATTGTATCATCAGAATAATTAACTTCCTAAGGATTACTTAGGTCAATGCTAGAATGTCAATCCCTTTCGTCAAAAAGTGAGGTTTGGAGCAATCTTATCCTGCGCAAAGTGTCATATAAAATGTGCATGATCTTGTACGTTTCATAACTAAACAAGTTAAAACGGTTGTCTACTTTAAAGGTACTATGTCCCATTTGCAGGCCAAAAAAATGAACAAGTTAAATTCCAACTGCATTTGAAAGATAATACTAATTTAGAACTTCCCTAAAAAAGGTGGGGCTTGAAAACGTCTTCAAGTGGGAAAATAACGACTATTAGTTGTCAAATCGACTTTAGGGCTAAAGAGCCTAAAGGTAAAAGTCTTGATTTTCGGACATTTGTACCGAATGGTCATACGTTTTATGCTGCGCAAAGATTCAATCAGTTTAATCTTGGCCATTAAAAGAAGTGGGTTATTGATGTAGACAAATGCTCATGTACCCTTTAGAACTCTTTTCATGTATGTTATTACCAAAGAAGAAAAAAAGCCAGTCAGTCACTCAATAGTGTCTGACAGTGAAGTCTAGCAAGTAAACGGGTTTCCTTGCATAATTTGAATATGAGGACACTGCTAACGTTTAAATTTCACAGATAGGACATACATGACATATTCATAATTCCTGCAAAGTTCTACAGCATTTGAGGTTGGCTGCAAAAAGGACATAGTACCTTTTAAAGGTACGCTCATGGTTTGATAGGCATACCATTCATCACGTTGCGTGTACGCATGTATATTCCCCGTGTCCACACACACAATTTTTACTAGCTTACTAGCGATATGTCGTATTTGAAACGTCGTATAATGGAACGCGGGTCTAGGCATCGTTTGGAACTAGAACTCGATGAATAATCACATTTTCCGTGATTAGGCGTGATTAGCTATACCGTTTCGCGATAGTGATACCGTTTCGCGATAGTTTTACGATGAAAATTGTGTTTGTGGACGCTCACTAACGATACGTCGTATAACGAAACTAGTCTAACGAAACGCAGGTTTGGGCATCGTTTCGAACTGAAACTCAATAAAGAATCACGCCTAATCACGGAAGGTGTTGTGTGTGGACGGAACTAGTGTAACTAGTGTAACTAACTGGGCGGGGCTTAACGTGACCTCGAGCGAAAGGAGACCAGACCTCTTATTTCCGCTACCATTTCATGACCGCAGTAGTAAACTGCGCACCTATACGACATTTCGCTGTAGAGTTTCAGGATTACGTTCTTCTGTGTGTGGACATCCTGGAATTTATACGATGATTATTTATACGACGTTTCTTGTGTGTGGACACTCTGAAATGTATACGATAATTCTTTATACGACGTTTCGTTATAGAGTTTCGGGATAAATTGTTTTGTATGTGGACACGCTGTAACTGCGCACATATACAACGTTTCGCTGTATAGAGTTTCGGATACTTGTTCTTGTGTGTGTGGACGCCCAGTTCGCTATACGATGATTCTTTATACGATGTTTCTTTATAGAGTTTCGGGGAAACTCTTTTTGTGTGTGGACGCGCTGTATGTGTAATACTGTACCTTTCTGTACGCTATCAGCAAGCTGCACCAGCTTAATGCTTTGTAACGTAACCACCAACGTCTCCCTCGCCTCGCTTTCACGTACTCTCTTCCGCCATTCGTTAAGCATCTTATAGATAGCATACAGAGTATTGCCCATCTGATCTTTCTCAAACCGACTTAATTCAGCCTCAGTGAATCCTAAAGCTAGTCCGACCTTCCTGAAATCTGATGGATCCATACTGTCAGCAAGGAGATATAGTTCGAGGTCGGTCAGGTTCCCAGGTCTAAATCATTAGAAAAAAGAAGAAAAAATAATATACAGCTTATATTAATTTTTGTGAGGTTTTATTATCATAGGACTTTCCTTTGATTCTTATCTCGAGTGAATACCCTTGTTTGCAATGTATTAAAACTTTTGCTAGAATGCAAGCACTCCAGAAACATTGCAAAATAAGGACCTGTTAACATAACAGAAATACGCGAAACTTCTACTGTCACCATTGGCTTTCATTGATTAATTTTGTATATTCCGAATAATATTTTTTACCAACAAACTCGTTGGCTCGTATTCTGCCAAAATTTAGACCTCGCGGTGGGTTAAGGCTTCAGTTTATAATCGAGTTTAGAATGGAAATTAGTCTGAAGTTTAATGAAGTTTATCTTTAAACGTGATCTCCTACCAAGGGTTGGGCGTACCTCAATTAACAGAATAAGGACCAAAGTCGCTCTTTCATGGTGCTTACTTATCACTTGGGCCAGGGTTTTGTTCTACATCCCCGGATCTCAATAGAAGTATGTTGCTCATGTCTGGACAGTCATTCCCTTTCATTTCATCTGCTTTACCACTGGTTGTCCCTGATCCGAGGACCGGATAGATCGGGGATTCATGATACTCCGTTACTTCCTAAGGATGAAGAGAAAATTCCGAATAGATGACACAATTTTAACTCTGAAAACTATCTACATGTCATACTGAGATAACATTATTGTGCCACAATGTATTTCTGGTGGGGATCTTTATATCAATGGTTTCTAGTTTATTCTTAAATTCATAATACAAAAATAATTAGCGCAGGCAGATCATATAAGGGTGTAAATGTAGCCATTGGACAAGGTGGGCGGACAATTCATGATATTCTGTTACTTATGGACAAAAGACGATTTTCAAAAGAATAATCAGACATTATTTGAAGAAAAAAAGGAGAATCACGGGCGTATAAGAATTCTGTGCAAGGGTTAAGGGAAATTTAACCACTATTTACGGTTGTCATAAACGTCATACCTACACTTTGTACAGCAGATTTAAATAAGCTGTCCTTTATAATACGTCTTATTTAGCTCCAATTTTCTTAGTTACATGTTCTGGTTTAAACCCCGTTTACAAAAAGAATTTTTTTATTCAGTTTTTATTCCGATTTATTGTTTGCATGTTTTTCTCACTGTTTTTTTTTCTTTCTTTGTTGTTTTTATGTGAGTGGCGTGGTTCTAGGAAATGCATATTAATCATACCGTGATAGATGATGTTCTTTGGTCGGTATTATTCGTGGTATCTAGCCTGTGTTTAGGTGATATGTCCGATGATTGGTCCTCTTTCCCCGACGGTGCAGAGTCTGAAGTTTCCTCCTTGTCTTCTAAACAGGGTTGGGGAACTGGAATTGTCACGTCAGTGGTACAAGGGACAGGGTTGGTCTCTTTTTCAATTGAAGAACCACTGTTTTGAGCACATGAAGACTCAGAGTGAGAGACATCGTTATGACCGGGGTTGTTTACATCGCATGGGAATCCACTCTCCCTGACAGTATCATACTTTGGGCCGTCAGATTGTGAGAGAGTCGGTGAGCTTGCGTTACCGTTGCCATTGTTGACGTCACGTGAAGGCCCTGTTTGAGCAGAAGATGCAGACTGACGGGCCTTGTAACTTGGAGATCTATTCGCATCGGGAGAAGAGCCAGTGCGAGATGAAATGTTACACTCAGGGTTGTTGTTTTCTTTGGGTGGCTCAGCATTCTTGGCTTTTTTCATTAAGTTGTGAAGTTTCCTCCAAAAGTAGTGGTAGTCGTATTCTTTCCTCCGACGTCGCATGAACGTGCCAATCCTGACACGCCATTCACCAAGAGACACAGGCATGGTGGCATCAGGGTACTATGTTATTCAAGAGAGAGAAAGATTAATGCAGAGTTAGTACATGAGACGGGCAACATGACTTTGTATAAGAAATAGTGTCAAATCTTTGTACGGATTTATCTTAACATGCCATGTATGGAATATGTATTCATTTAAGATTATATAATATCTCATCTTTTGAAGTCAATTGTATGCATGGTGCTTTAATGTAAATTTGCACAGCTCTATATTCTGTAATCCCCTCCAGACAACTACCACCGGGAAAACGGCCCTTTGTAGAGGTGCAGTAACAAAAGCTTTATTTGGTGGTGGGGGGGGGGGGGGGGTTACGGGTTTATGGTTGTCGTAGATGTTTCTTGTGCGGGATATAAGTCCGGAGTAGCCATCCAAAATTGTTCTGGAGCTATGGCAGACGCTGAATATTTTCAAATGCATTATGTCAGACAAAGACAAAGTAAGACAGAGTTACAAAGGAGCATCTGGATAGTTGTGCGCGTGTTGTGTGTATGTGTGTGGGCGTGTCTGTGCATGCAACACAAAGAAAAATTGTTGCCGTTGATTATTCCGATACAAATGGGAAGCGGAGTATACATTTTCTCTTTCATGGGCAAGCAAACAAATCAGAGTCATTGTCGTTTTAAAAGACATGACCACAACGGAAAGTACAGCTATCTGCGTCTAGCGCGCTGGTCCATGTGTGGTGGTCTTAAAGAGCAGTGTGGCGCCGTACACAGCTATACGCGCAGCCGTAGCACATGCTTGGGGTTGTAGTGTCACCATAGAGATCTCCATGGTGTAACGTTAACGGTTCAGGGGGTAAGGGGAATGTATGGTTTTGAGGAGGGTGCAATTAAGGCACTCGCGATGGAATGCCATCGTAATGCCATGATTACTATTATAAGTAATACAAATAATAATGGTCACAACAGCATGGACCTCTGATGTATTGCTAGCTGTGCACATATTATACAGGCGGACCATGCAAGGATCAATACAGTTAGGATATAACTGTCTGTGTAACTTCCAATAAGCATGTGTGCGTTATAAATAGTACATTGCTGACTGCAAATAGTAATCAAGGTATCTTAAGTAACATCACATTCATTCCGTATAGGTAGGTTTAAACGGACTTTTATAATCTATAATGTATTTCCAGTTATTCGATTCAATTTCAATTCAATTTAATTTTATTCAGTTAAAAAAGACTACATTACATTATAACAATCAGCTATATATCATAAAATACACATAAAGAACATATTAGACAAGGACATAAAATAAACTGAATAGGTTGCAACCTGAAAGGAAACATAATCCTATTATAAAGGTTGAACCTTTTTTATAATAACAAATATAAAACATATTCGTTACTAAAAATTATACAATACAAAAATCAAGACAACAAACATACAGACAAATAAAATATGTCTAGAATTCAAATGATCAATTCAACCAAAAGAAATATATTATACCTACGTATAAATACATTTACACTAGCATAATTATGTATGTAATGAGGTAGAGTGTTCCACATAAACGGTCCTTCGGAAAAATTATTGTGTTTTGGTTTAGTACTGTACGAGTCAATAGAAAATGAAAATTTTGAGCATTATAACTTAATATTACAGTTTAATATAAACAATTTGGAAATGAAATCAGAAAGAAGATTGTAAAGACATTAAAAAAAACACCTGCTTGTAATAAATATACATCCCTATAATGCAACATGTTTAATAAGTAGAATATTGGATTGGTATGGGCAAGAAAAGAAGAATGATTAATAATTCTTATTGCACCTTTTTGTAATTTAAACAATCTATCTTGATGAATTAAAGCAGCATTGCCCCCAGACAATAATAGCATAAAGTAAGGGTACAAAATTGCATAGTATATCATTTTGAGAATACTTTTAGGGAGAGAATTCAATCTGAACATGATACCAATACTTTTAGACAATTTGTTGCGGATGTCAACAATATGATTTGACCAAGAGAGGTCATCATCAATAATAAAACCGAAAATATTTGCTGAAGAAACTCTCTAAATATTTACATTACCAAGTTTGATTATTATTGAATCTTTAGTTTCTTCTTTGCTATACATAGATTGACCTCATTATCTTTTTAACATTTTAAATCGAATCATCTACTGTAATCTACTGAGCATCTTTGATAGCGAAAACATATATTTCAAATCCGAAATAAAGAAAATTATAATTTACACTTAGAATTATTTGTAAAAGAGTCATCGCTATTTTTAATATTATCATGAGAATTTTAACGTGGAAGCTAACTGTTTGCTTAATTATCTGCTATGTCAAAAAAAAACATGGTGAAACGGGGCCTTCAATCTTTCCCCTCATCAGCAGTGTTGACCATGTTAACTGAATGTATCCCAGCTACCAAGGTTCACGTGTATCTTGTTCAAATTTCAGTCAAAGTAACAGATAATAACTTACTTGAAAGGTTAGTTCTTGAACGTATGATGAAGAAAGACAATGAGGTTGAAGTACTTGTATTGCGCACGATCAGAAAGAGGAGGGATAGTGTTCATATAATGACAAACCCGCTATTTGCACTATGTGTCGAAACACGCAATGCATATTCGCCCCAGTACAGAAAGGTACGTGGTGTAGAGTGTGTATGTGTAAGTGTGTGTATTATCTCTTGACGCACCCCAAAACGAAACTTTTCAAATGAAATTCTTTGCAAAGTCATCGTCATAGCCATGCAGCATATATTTCAATACATATTTACTGCTTAGTCAGTCGGAAAAAAACATTTGTAATGCAAATCATATCTTTGGCCCGAGCTAGCTATCTGGGAGAGTACTGTAGATTGGGGAGCTTAACAGCGACACAGAAAGAGAGCAATATAGAAAGAGAAAAAGAGAGAGGGGGGGGGAGCGAGATAAAGCAAAAAAGGGGGAGGGGCAACGCAGGGATTTGGGAATCTGATCCCAGTTATTGGTAATTTGCCGTTCCAATTATTATGATTGAAGAATAAATACAAGTTATGCTATGGTCACTGTTTCGATGATCGAAACTTATTTCTTGTGGATTTGCTGATATTTACTTTTTTTCTTGTTCATAAAGTCATTAAACCTAATATTAAAGCAAACTTACTTCACATGGTTGATTCGCAGTATGGAAAACGTGATGCCATGACAATCTTGAGAAGCTGTCTAGTGGGCCGTGCACATGATATTATCCAAGGGATAGGAAGTGATTATGACGCGGCATGGGAGCTCTTGGACTCTATGTTTGGCGACCCCAGAATCGTAGCAGATACTATCATCAATGACTTAACCAAATTCAGACCCTTGAAGGAAAACGAGGATAATAGATTTTGTGAATTGGTTAATCTTGTAAGAAGAAGCTACAACATCCTCAAGCTTGTGGGGAAGAAGAGCGATATGGACAACAGTCATATGCTAGCCACCATAGAAAGAAAGATGTGCCCTAATGACAGAAAGAATTGGTTTAGATACCAAGAAACAGAGAAGCAAACTGCAGGTCTTCAAACTTTGTTGACATGGTTAAACCTAGAAATGAAGGCACGAATTAGATCTTCAGCGCCATTGAGATCCCAAAGCGAAGGCCGTTCAGCAAACGTCAACCAAATGTCAATGAAAGAGAAGAATAAACCAGCCTACAGTGATAGACGTCATGAAGATCAGCCACCGGACCGAATTCAAAGACAACATCGATGCTGGTATTGCAAGACGGATGAACACTGGATCGATCAGTGTAAGCGCCTGACATCTATGGGTGCCCCAGAGAGACTTAAGTTCTTCAAAGAAAACAGATGCTGCTTTAGCTGTTTGAAAAAAGCAGGGAAAAATCACTTCATGGCAAACTGCAGAAGAAGGCAGAGGTGTCCAGAGCAAGGGTGTACTTACTACCATCATCCTTTGCTTCATATGGAAGTGGGTCACCAATCAGAGAATGAGAGCAGTAAAAACAACGTTAACGTTGCAACTACTGTCGGAGCTTCACTTCTGCCAATCCTAACCATAGACATTGCCAGTGATTTACAGACAAGAGCAAATGTTCTGCTAGATAGCGGCTCACAAGTTAGTTTGATCAAGAACTCACTAGCAGAGAAACTCCACTTGACTGGTACCAGAACTAGAATCACCATTAAAAAACTTGGTGAAGTTGAGGAAGAGTTGGAGACATTCAAATACAAGTTGCCGATTCGGGAAGCGAATACATCCAAGAAACATCAGTTCATCAAAGTTGTAGGTGTACCTTCAATCACGGAGGAAGAAGCTGTAAGTGTGAAAGACCTAGCAGATCAGTTCGATATTCCCAACCTGAATCGAGATAGTGGACCTGTAGAAGTTCTGATAGGCGTTGACTATCCAAGATACATTGTAGGCGGAAAACTGAAGAAGAGAAAAAACTGTATCGCAAGAAAGACTCCGTTAGGATGGGTAATCTTCGGCGGCACAGATAAGAGAACCATTTGTGTGAATGTGCTACATGTCGCAGTCCAGAACCCCGATCTGTCAGAATTTTGGCGACTGGAATCACAAGGGGTAGGTTGTCAGTGCCAAGAGACTACCAAGCTAACCAAGCAAGAACAGATAGAGGAAGAAATCATCAGAGCTTCTTCGCAGAATAAAGGAAAGAAATGGGAGATAGCCTATCCATGGCAACGGGATCCTCATGAACTCCCAGATAACAAAAGTCAAGCAGTGAAAATACTGGAGTCTACTGAGAAGAGACTTGCTAGAAATCCAGGGCATGCAGAGGCCTATAACAAGCAAATTCATGAACTGGAAGAAATGGGATTTGCTAAGAAACTAACAGCAGCAGATATCAAGAATTATGAAGGGCCAGTTCATTACATATCACACCATGCGGTTGTGAGGCCAGAAAAGAAGAGCACCCCTCTCCGAATAGTCTTCAATTCATCAGCATCATTCCAAGGTCATCGATTAAACGAGTACTGGATGAAAGGCCCTGATCTCCTGAACAATCTGATTGGAGTACTTCTGAGATTCAGGGAAAACAAAGTGGCCTTATGCGGGGATATATAAGATGTATCATCGAGTATCAATCCCAGAGAGTGACCAACATGTTCACAGGTTCCTATGGAGGGACATGGATGAGCACAGAGAACCTGACATCTATATGATGAAAGTTGTCACGTTCGGTGACAAACCTGCACCTGCGATAGCCCAGACTGCCCTTAAGCTTACAGCAGAGCAAGGAGAGAGTACACATCCTCAGGCAGCTTCTGTTTTAAAGAGGAATGTGTACATGGATGATATTTGCGACTCTGTAAGGACTGTAGATGAAGCCAGGAAACTCAGCGCCGAGATGGATGAAGTGTTGAATGAAGGTGGCTTCAAGGTCAAAGGGTTGATTTCTAATGAATCAGATGTCGGAGACCTCACCCAGGGAAAGATGAAATTGTTGGATGAGATAGCTGAAGAGAAGATCCTTGGAGTAGTTTGGGACAGAGAAAATGACACCTTCTCTTACAAAGTAAAGCTGAAAGACAGTGTAATGAGATCAGCAACAGATGGAGAGAGTCAAGAAAAATTGACTTAGAGAAAGATCCTTGGTCAGATTGCCCACATATTTGACCCCATAGGATTTGCTGCACCAGTGATTGTTAGAGCAAAGATAGGTATGCAGAAATTGTGGCAGAGAGGCTACAACTGGGACGATCATCTTTCACCAGAAGAAGATGCTGAATGGAGGCTTCTGTTTGAGGAAATGAAAGGATTGAATGGAGTATCACTAGAAAGATGCCTTACTCCTCCTGATGCTCAAGGCAAGCCAGTGTTGTGCATTTTCTCTGATGCTTCCGAAAATGCATATGGTGCTTGTGCATACCTGAGATGGCAAACCAGAGATGACAGGTATGAGACTCGCTTCATTGCATCAAAGTCAAAGGTAGCACCGTTAAAGGCATTGACAATACCGAGATTGGAATTACAAGCTGCCGTGTTAGCTGCCAGACTTTACAAGTCAATCACCGAGGAGATGAGACTAGAGGTCGAGAAAGTAGTGTTCTTCACTGACAGCATGATTACTCTGCAGTGGATCAAGTCTTCAGCCAGGGTATATAAGCCTTTCGTATCAAGTAGAGTTGGGGAGATTCAGACTCTCACTGACCCATCAAGTTGGAAACACATTCCTGGTGAAGATAATCCAGCAGACAAAGTTTCGAGAGGAATCGCAGTGAAGGAACTAATGGATGAATGGATGTGCGGTCCTAACTTTCTCCACCTCAATGAACCAGAGTGGCCAGTGGACAAAGCTATAATCGATCAGAATCTTGAGAATCTAGAAAGACGAAAGACTCAGACAGCCTTAGTCATCAACATGACAGTCAACCCCATCGAATGTGAACGCTTTTCAAAATGGCGAAAGTTAGTAAGAGTGACTGCCTACGTTTTCAGATATGTGCAGATTCTCAAGTCAAAGCTCATGAAAGCATCCATACCGGAAGATGATGTAACTTTACCTCCTGGAGAATTAGCGAAGGCTGAGCACTACTGGACGAAGGAGGCTCAGAAAGGTCTGAAGAGCAGATTTGAGAAAGGAGAATTCAAAACTCTCACTCCTTTCCTTGACAACAAAGGAATAATCAGAGTAGGGGGTAGAGTGGAAAACTTAGTGACATCCTACGAATCTAAACACCCAGCTCTGCTGCCAGCTAGCCATCATATAGCTCTTCTAATCACACGTCATGTTCATGAGATTGGACATCCGGGAATTGAGACAACGACCGCCAAGACTAGACGTAAGTTTTGGAGAAATTGGAACGCAGATCGTAGGAACGTTCGTGTAGGAGATGTTGTAATGACTGCAGATAGTAATGCAGTACGTGGAAAGTGGACTATAGCTAGGATCATTCAGGTTTATCCAGGACCTGATGGTAAAGTTCGGAATGTGAAGCTAAAAACTGTTTCCGGAGAGTATCGGAGACCGATTACAAAACTAGCAGTAATTTACCCAGCAGAAGGTTATATTGACTAGATCGAACTGAACAATAGAGAATGAGTTCTCATTTGAACTGATACTGTTGATATAATATATGTAATGATTCACATGTATGTAATCATATGATATACAGTGTATTTGTTTTGAGAAATTTCAAGCTTTCAGAAAGACTCCTCATCCGGTGGGGCGGGAGGATGTTTCGATGATCGAAACTTATTTCTTGTGGATTTGCTGATATTTACTTTTTTTCTTGTTCATTGAAAGATACCATAGGTTTTTCGGTTTACGGCCGTTTATAGGTGGATAATTTTAGCTTCGAAACATGTCAGAAAACCCGAGGCACAAGTTTCGACCGAAGGCTTGAAATTTCAACCGTATGTGCAGATTTCGTCAAGCTAGAAGTTTGGCCGACTCTCATTATGTTTAAGAAAGTTTATAGTTCCTGCCCAAGAAATTGAATAGTATGGTTTGCTGAGAACAAAAAGACGACTCTCTGCACGAAATTGTATTATGGCGTTGATTTGTACTTTAATCAAATGACCAACGATGTGAGTCAAATGTCGTCGAACAACGCAGTTCTTTTTATGCAGATTGAATTATACATTCTTCAACATCTGAACTGCGTTGTTCGACGACATTTGACTCACATCGTTGGTCATTTGATTAAAGTACAAATCAACGCCATAATACAATTTCGTGCAGAGAGTCGTCTTTTTGTTCTCAGCAAACCAGTCACATTACCCAAAAGTAGCCTGCTCGGCCGCCGAGCGGCGAGTTTTTAACCAATTCTGCCCGGCGGCCGCCCAGGCACCGCTCGTTATTAGGGCATCGCTCGGTCGCCGCTGAAGTTTTAGCGCGGACTTAAAATTTGGGTGGCGCTTGCTCACTTTTCACTCGCCGCCCAAAATACGCTAGGTGCCTGGGCGGTCGCCGCCCGGGCACCGACCTAATTGCTGGGCGATGCCTAAATTCCAGCAGTGACCGAGCAGGCTACTGATCGGTCGGTTGCTGCTCAGATTTGTGACCATAGCTTAAAGGTAAAGACCAGTAATGGTAAAATTGCAGTTCAAGGGTTTTGGGTGGGAAATATCCATTCAATATTGTTTGAATATTGTCTTCAGAGGTTTAGATGGCAATACTTCAACCTAAATTCTCAAAAAAGCAGAAATATATGCCCAAATGCTCAATGTTGAAATGGCCGAATGAACGGTTCAGTCGCTTGCCGTTCGATGAACAATTTTAAAATTCAAACAGCGCCATCTATCAGGAGTAACTATACTGCGCATGCGCTAATGTCTGTCGTCTGCTTGCAATGGCGAGATTTGAGAATCGATTACAAGTTGAAATAAACATTGGGTTTGTATATTAGCAAAGTGACTGCGGTAGCTGCCAGTGATCAACCGAGTTGCGTCGGGCTCAGCTGTACATGTATGGAAGGATTGCCCGGCCCTCGCATGGGCTGTCTGCATTCACCACCACAGTTGAGATCTGAGCCGTGTCAGTTCGTTCACTAAATTCTACAACTTTACAATATTAAACCAGCAGTACTAGGCTTAGCATTTGACGAAAAGGGACTTACCTGTGTTCCGTGTATTTTTTGTCCGTGCCAAAAAAAAAAATCATAATTTAGCATTGAAAATCGGAAGGATAGGATTCCACTAGCATGACTAGTGATACCACTTTCCCAGGTCGATCCCCGTCAAAATCAAATCACAGCAAGGGGCTAACTAGGCCAACAAAGAGGTATGGAAAGACCAAACATGATGAACAAAATTCATGTAAACGTTCTGCGATCTTCAATTTCGGCGCAATTTCTCGTAAATTTCTAGATCATCGTATTTGTCGCTAAATACATTACAAATTGTCCATTACGAAATACACACGACACATTGTGTACGATGATCTCGCACCCAAATGAGTGTGTCTGGCTATTCTAGCCCGTCAACGTGCCCGTGTACCTGTTGAGTAACCCCCCTTGTATTTTGTCAATTATATTGTGCACCTATAATTTCGCGCGTTTTCTTCCTTGGCCCAACCGTCATGCCGATCGGTCGCGCCGCACTGAATATATAGGAAGGGGGAGGGGGAGGGGGGGGGGGGGGGGGGGGGGGGGGGGGGAGGGGGGGGGAGGGGGGGGGGGTGGGGAGGGGGAGGGGGAGGGGGAGGGGGGGGGGGGGGGGGGGGGGGGGGGGGAGGGGGAGAGGGAGGGGGAGGCGAGGGAAGGTGCATCATAAAACTATGTTGTCTATATTATCGTCACCATCGAGTTATATCATCGAGGGTCTTTATCGGTGTTTTTCTTGTTTTCCTTCTCCTCCTCTAGCTCCTACTCTTGTACTTTCTTCTTCTTCAATTCTTCTACTTCTTCTTCTTCTTCTTCTTCTTCTTCTTCTTCTTCCTTGTTTTGCTTCTTCTTCACTTTCTTCTAAAAGGCCTATACATCTTCTTCATCTTCTTCTTCGTCTTCTTCTTCACCTCCTCTGGCTACTTTTGTCAGTTCCGTCTCTTCTTCTTCTTCTTCTTCTTCTTCTTCTTCCTTTTCTCCTTTTACTTCTCTTCTTTTTCTTCTTCTTCTTCTTCTTCTTCTTCTTCTTCTTCTATTTCTTCGTCTTCTTTATAACAATACTTTTGTTCAAAGGCGATTGAAATCCAGTAGATAATAGTTTGCCCGTAATGAGGCAAAAGACCGCAGCACCAACTCATGCATTATGTATTAAATTTGTATTCATTGTTTTTCAGGTTGATTGCAATATCATTATAAAAAGGAGAATTGGCCCAGGCAAAAAGACCTCAGCACATCCCCCCCCCCTCCCCCCCCCTTCCTCTGGATAATCCGTAATGGTACGCTTATGGTGTATATTATTATGATATTTGAGATTCAAAATATCAAATTCTGTGTGTACTAAAAACATAACGCTCTGAAAATTAACCATTGCTCCATTTTATAAAAAGGAAAAGGGAAACTACATTGAAAGGATAAACAAAGAAATTTCACACAATATCCACTTCAATTACAGTATAAAGTCGTATATTATAGGAGAGATGTGAAAGCTAAAATTTGAATTGTAAAACTATTTGCAATAATCTGTGTAAGGATCAAATGTAATTATAATTCCTCAATGAGTTAATAAAACAATAATATATATTCCTATAACCACATACAAAAAGTTTATTGCAACACCTCAAAATCTGCAGGACACATGTCATCCCGCAACGGCGTAGTGTGGGGGAGGGGGAGGGGATAATTTCGAAAAACCAAAAGAAACCATCAGGATATATTTTTCGAAACAACAAAGAAATACATAATTTGGCGTGCCCCCTCAATCAGTCCGACCACGCTCCGCCACTGTCATCCCGCATGTCACCTTCCAAATGAGATGATTACGCCATTGGCAATAATGCATGACAGACTGAATATCGTTCAGAACACTTTTTATTCTCCCAACAAAAGGAGGATATTCTGTTGACAATATCGATGAATTTTGCAACATGTTGCGTATGACTAACTTTATACAACATATTTAGATGTAATTCCACGATAAAACATCAATGAAAAGGGGAGAAAACAAGCTTTACGAAATAACAAACTTGAATTGCGGTACCTTTGTTAGGGGTTTCTTTCCTGTTTTGGGCAAATACTGTTGATCATGGATTGTTTTTTTTAAAATTTTTCTATCATGTGCTGACGTGTTCCAAGGCTCGCGTATTCCCAGTTTTTTTTTCTTTATGTGTTTTATTGAACAATAATATATTTTTTTTAAATCACAATATTTACAAGTTATTATAAAAACATTACAAAAATCAGTAAAACGCAGATCAAAACCTCACGAACTAAATTCGACATGAACTATATATAATAAACAAGTTATCATCTACATAGTAGCAGAATATTTGCTACTTTGAAACCTACAACATTTACAACATTATAAAACAGGATTATAAGACAAACTTCCATTTTTTAAAGTTTAGATCCATCTCCTACAAACAAACTTTGAAGACAGTAGTTGTATACTGGGCGTATGATAATTATAGACGAGCCCATTTTGATTATTCACTTTTTTTTTAGTGCGTACACGGAGTCTGGCGTTTATAAGGAAGTTGGGGGGGGGGGGGCGTTTAGATAATTTTGACAAATTCAACGGGAATTAGAAACATGGCGGGATTAACATGACTTATGTCAGGAGAACCAACAACATGATCACAGAATTAAAAAACGCTCGAATCGTGCTGGGTTGTTACTTTATGACGTCATATTGTCGTCACCATCGAAGGTCATTATCGGGACCCATTATGCCCTCATTTTCTTTTTCTCATTTTGTTTCTTCTTCTTCTTCTCCTCCTGCTCCTACTTTTGTTCTTCTTGTTCATTTCCTCCTTCTTCTTCTTCTATATTTTGTTCAAGGCGTTTGAAATCTAGTAGACGATAATTTGCCCGTCGTAATAGAGCGCAGCACCTCCCCCCCCCCCCCCCCGACAAGCCGTAATGGTATTTTCCCTGTGTTTTTCTTTTATACTATAATAATTTGGAAAATAATGCTAATTATGGATGTGATGTGATGTGATTATAAATTGTGATGACGCGTTTCAAGTAGATCACCCTCTTAACAAACCAGCTATCAGGTGATATAGAGCCCATTTTTATAATTTTTTTTTTTTTTTGGTGCATGATTGAGCCTGTTGGTGGGGGGGGGGGAGAGGTAATTTTGTCATATTCAATCGCAAATGAAAAAGTGACGAGTGAGTAGCACCTTGCTCTCAGCTAGACGAACTATAACTGCATGAAAAAACGATTAAATTGTGCTGCGTTGTCACTTTGGTGTTGAAGAGTGCCGAAAACTGAAAACTGACATTATTCAGAAACAACCGCTACAAGTAGAATTTTTTTTAACGATTTACTGGCAAAACTCTTTTCTTCATGCATTATGTATTAAATTTGTATTCATTGTTGTTCAGGTTGATTGCAATATCATTATAAAATGGAGAATTGGCCCAGGCGAAAAGACCTCAGCGCAACCCCCCCCCCCCCCCTTCCTCTGGATAATCCGTAATGGTACGCTTATGGTGTACATTATTATGATATTTGAGATTCAAAATATCGAATTCTTTGTGTACTAAAAACATAAAGCCCGAACAAACCATTTCTCCATTTTATAAAAGCAAAAGAGGGGAATTTCATTGAAAGGAAAAGCAAAGAAAGTTCACACAATATCCACTCCAATTACAGTACAAAGTACAACAGCATTTTTTATTGTCCAAACAACAGATTATTTCATTTTTTATGTAAGCTTTGCAATGATACCAACTGTATGAACAATAATAAAGTATATAGGAGAGATGTGAAAGCTAAAATTTGAATTGCGAAAGTTTTTGCAATAATCTGTGACTTTTTTGTGTACGAGTCAAAATGTAGTGATAATTTCTCAATGAGTCAATAAACACAAATATTCTTATAACAACATACAAAAATGCTACTGCAACACCTCAAAATCAGAGAAAAACACGTGTCATCCCGCAGTGGCTAGCGAGAGGGACCCCCCCCCCCCCACCAATAAAAAAAAATAGAGACCATATGGGATATTTTTGGAAAACAACAAATAAATACATAAGGTGCCCCCAATTAGTCCGACCACGCTACGCCACTGTCATCCCGCATGTCATCTTCCAAATGAGATGACAGACTGAATATCGTTCAGAACACTTTATATTCTCCAAACAAAAGGAGGATATTCTGTTCACAATAATCTATGAATTTTACAACATGTTGCGTTTGACTTTACAACATAATTTATTTAGATGTAATTCCACGATAAAATATCAATGAAAAGGGGAGAAAACAAGCTGTACCAAATTAATGAACGGTTATAAAGTAATAACATTTTTAATGAACGCTCATTGCAAACTTGAATTGCGGTACTTTTTGTGAGGGGTTTCCATATATAATTTCCTGTTTGGGGCAAATACTGTTGATCATGAATTATTTTTTTATATTTGTTTCCATCCTGTGATGACGTGTTTCAAGACTCGCGTATTCCCAGTTTAGAACAATCTCCTACAAAGTATGAAGACAGTGGTTGTATACTGGGCGTATAATAATTATAGACGAGCCCATCTTGATTATTCTCATTTTTTGTAGTGCGTACACGGGGTCAGGCTTGTATAAGGAAGTTGGGGGGCGGGGCGTTTAGATAATTTTGACAAATTCAACGGGAATTAGAAACATGACGGGATAAACATGTATGTGAGTAGAACAACAACATGATCACAGAATTAAAAAACGCTCGAATCGTGCTGCGTCGTTTCTTTTATGTATACATTTACAATAATATTTCAAGGGAAACGTCAACTTGTCGTCACCATCGAAGGTCTTTATCGGGACTCGTTATGCCCTCTTTTTCTTGTTCTCCTTTTGTTTTTTTCTTCTTCTTCTTCTTCTTCTTCTTCTCCTCTTCCTCCTACTTTTTTCTTCTTGTTCTTTTTGTCCTCCAGCCTTCTTCTTCATTTTCTCCCTCTTCCTCTTCTTCTTCTACTTCTCCTAATTCTTCTTCTTGTTCATTTCCACCTTCATCTTCATCATGTTCTGACTTTTTCCTTCTTCTTTTTCTTCTTCTTTTCCTCCTCTTTTCTCCTTCTCTCAAGTTCCTTCTTCTCTTTATTCTTCATTTGCAGCCCTTGCCGAAAAATGGCATGTTCAGACAAACTCCTAAAGAGGGATAAAACTTTGTCTTGTTTGTGATTCACACAAATATGTATTCATGACTGTATGCATCTATTTTTGTTCAAGGCGATTGAAATCTAGTTAGAAAATGAGGAAGACGGTAATTTGTTTGGGGCTATCTGCAGCCCCTCATGCCCTCCCCTGACCGATCACAAAACGTATGTATGAGGTGAAAAGATTACGAGCCCCTTCATCCAGTAATGGTATGAATGGCACAGCGGTCGTGTGTTAGATTGTTCAGGGAGATGTCATTTATACCTGTTTTTTTCCTTGTTTTTTCAACGATGACATCTAGCGTAATGTTGAAAGTATTGTATACCCAGGAAGACCATACACTGTCATGACTGTGTACACGAATATTGCAAGGAACGTTCATCTGGGATGGGGTGAAACCGCGAACCAGTGGCGGATCCAGGGGGGCCCGGGCCCCCCCCCCCCCCCCTTGAGAAAAAAAATCATGTAAAATCACGTGATTTTTACGATTTTTGGGGGTTGGGCCCCCCCCCCCCCCCCTGGCGCTCAAGGGGGGGGGGGGGGTGCAAATTGAAATTTTTTTGAGGATCAAAAAAAAAAAAATGTGCTCACTACCCCCCCCCCCCCCCCCCCCCCCCCCCCCCCCCCCCCCCCTGCATGCAGTCTATGGTCAATCAACAGAGCCGATCGAGGCAGTTCTGCCTACAAAAGTAATTTAGCAAAATAGCCTAATTGTTACCGTTGATGAGAGCGGTGGTGGTGGGGGGGGGGGGGGGGGGGAGGAGGCTGTGCAATCAGAGCACTGAGTCACGTACATAGAGTCTACATTGTCTATAGATTCAATATAGGACTTATAATTATGATATACATGACTGACATTGATATACATAATAGGTCAGATACTAGTATTTCAACAATGTGATTGCTATCGCCATCATCTGAGCTATGAAATGACCAATTCATGTACTTGACCGGTTGACCACTAATTCCAAGGAGTTTATGCCTAGAGTTTATGTTCTGCCGTTCTTGGGTAGCTAGGTAAACAATGTACAGGTCGTTCTGAGAATCGCAACTTGAGCGGAGGGAGGCTAGCGGAGCGGATCGTGGTAGTGTGTGTGTGTATTGGGTTTTTACACACGTGTAGTGGTGTGTATGGCACGCCACAGCCGTCATAATTGGTCGAGTTTACAAAAAAGCAGTCGACTTTACAAAAAAGCAATCGAGTTAACAAAAAAAGCAATCGAGTTTACAAAAAAGCAAACGAGTTTACAAAAAAGCAGTCGAGTTTACAAAAAAGCAATCGAGTTTCCAAAAAAGCAGTCGAGAAAAAAAAAAAGCAGTCGAGAAAAAAAAAAAGCAGTCGAGAAAAAAAAAAAAAGCAGTCGAGAAAAAAAAAAAAAGCAGTCGAGAAAAAAAAAAAAGCAGTCGAGAAAAAAAAAAAAGCAGTCGAGAAAAAAAAAAAAGCAGTCGAGAAAAAAAAAAAAAACAGTCGAGAAAAAAAAAAAAAGCAGTCGAGAATAAAAAAAAAAAAAAGCCGTCGAGCATGCCGGGACATAATTCTAGTACATTTTTACCTTCGCCGTGATCAGCTGTCCCGTTGCAAACAACGGGATTCTTATCTTATCGAAGCAACATCTTAATCTTGTACATAATCCGCTATTCTGCAGTGATTTTCTTTCACTCCAGTATCATTTGTACGGTAAGAAACCAAAGTTTGTGTTTATTCATTTTTATGACGAATAAAGCTGATAATACGACGTAATCAGAGTGGGCCGGGGTCCAACTTTAGTAAATGTAGGCCTAGATCTAGTCCCGTATATTAAAATGTGTGTGCATTTTAAGTAGACTGATTGCCTTGTGTTTTAGGTAGAAGTTAACCAAATTTACAGTAAAATGAGACTTATGTCTCAGGAAATATGAATAGGTCTAGATCCTATAAACTATACATAATTGATATTGGAATAGGATCTACTAGAATGGCCGACACGACAGTTAGATATAGTGATGGTTTTTTGTTGTTGTTTTAGTTTTAAGGGCGTGTGTCATTCAATTATGAATATTTACACTGTGGTGATGGCAAATGAATTAGTCTAGGCCCTAAATGTAAAAAAAAGTAAAAAAAGAGGCCATGAAAACGATAGATTTGTCGATCTGGATCTGGATATAATAGTCTGATATCGATGAAATCAAACTTGAGCATCTACATGGGTCTACATGAACTTGTGTTAAAGAAGTGATAAGGATTCTTTTTGCAATGACGAACCTTCGTCATTGCCTTGTTTTCGTTCACATTCTTCTTATTAATTGCAATGACGAACCTTCGTCATTGCCTTGTTTTCGTTCACATTCTGCCCCATTAATATTCTCCTTTTCCTCCTTTTCCTGTTCCTTATCCTTATCGTCAGGAAATCGCATTCGTTTTGCACGTAGTGTTTGTTATTCCTGGTTCGGTGCTTTCATCATGTCCTTTTCCTTTCAAATTTCATAGGCATGGTCTCTAACATCTCATCAAGGTCACTACATTCTTTGATTTTCGAAATCACTCATGCATAACCGTCCAGGCGCCATTTTGTCCGTTTTTGGTCCATTTTAAGGCCTTTCTGTCTTCCTTCCTATCTCCACTATCCTAGATTCTACAAACTTCTAACAAATTCCTCTAGATAGTCTAATAGATGTTCTTTCATCTGCGACGTATGACCTGACCTTCAAAATGCCATCTTCGTACTCAAAATTCAAATCTGAAACTGACTCCGTCAAAAATCTCTCAAGTTCTTGAAAAATGGACCCCTAAATAATCTAAAACTGCCATAACTTTCTCATATAAATTCCGTTTTGTATTTAAATCTCACAGTATCTTTATCTCATAATTGCACATAGCCATGCCAAATTTCACGCTCCAATGGCTTTGCACAACATAAATAGCGCCCTCTAAAGTTCTGGGAATTGGCTTTCTGTCTGTGGCCGTATCTCCATAATGGCTTGGCAAACCCGTACCCTTTTTTGGATTTAGATACTTGAAGATATGCCCTTTCCAGCCATATACAAAATTATATACCCTATCACTGACCAAATTTGAGAAAATTGCCCTCCAAATTCGCCATTTTCAAGAAAATTCCGAAATAACTTCAACTTGCTCTAAAATGGCGATCTTTATACCTACATCAATGAAACTTGGCAGACATATGTATCCATATACGTGACAACTGTCTGCCAAGTTTGGTAAATTTTAATAACGTCAACGCAAAGTTATCGCCAAAAATGATGAATTTGCTATGCATTACGTAATAGCGCCTTTAATGCGTGCAGTACATTGCGTGCAGATGACAATGGTGTCAAACTGACCGCAATGAAGTGCCCTTTCGAATGATACCAAGTATGGTATATGTTTACACAGAAAATTGTGAGTAAATCGCATTTGAACAAGGGTCACTATACGAATTCCGCCCGATTATAACACTTATTGGCCATGACGTCATTTTTTTCAGACTACTTTTCGCCCCCTAAACATCTTTTTTTTTCCTTGAAAATTTGCAATGACATTCCGAGATGCAATACGCAGGGCACCTCGTGGCCGGATTTTTAAAATTGGTCAAGGGGGCCATTTAAGACGCCATTTTGTCCTTTAAATCTATTTTACATCACATGTTTCGATAGGATTATCATAGAAAAAAAAGAGTAGTTTACAATAACGACCATGAAATTCTCTTTCCAATGATACCATATACGGCCCATAAAGAGACATAAAGAGAGAGAGAAAAAACAATTTAACTCCGGTCATAATACAGATCCTCTACGTTTTCCGCCCATGCATTACACGCATTGTCTATGGGGCAAATCGGGTTCACGCTTTTGACCCCTAGAACGATCTTGATTGCAATGACGAACATGCAACTAATCCCATTTGTTTTTGCACGCAGTGCTTGCGAGCCCTTTCTAGGTTCTTTCCCCTATCCCAATTTCTTTCAAACAGCGTAGGCATAGTCAATACCATCCCATCAAGGTCACTGTTGAGGCCTTTCTTTCGCCCTACCTGTCTCCAATATTACAGAAGCTAAAGACTTCGTACAAATTGCTCTGGATAGTCCGAGAGAAGCTCTTTCGTTCGACACGTAGAAACACGGCGTCATTGCACGCACATCGTTGTGACACGATTGCATTTCTAGTATTCTTACTTCTTTGCAATGACGAACCTTCGTCATTGCCTTGTTTTCGTTCACATTCTGCCCCATTAATATTCTCCTCCTTAGTATCGTCAGGAAATCGCATTCGTTTTGCACGTAGTGTTTGTGATTCCTAGTTAGGTGCTTTCCTCATGTCCTTTTCATTTCAAATTTCATAGGCATAGTCTCTAGCATCTCATCAAGGTCACCTACTTTTTCGATTTTCGAAATCACTCATGCATAACCGTCCAGGCGCCATTTTGTCCGTTTCTGGTGCATTTTAAGGCCTTTCTATCTTCCTTCCTATCTCCACTATCCTAGATCCTACAAACTTCTAACAAATTCCTCTAGATAGTCTGAGAGATGTTCTTTCATCTGCGACGTATGACTTGACCTTCAAAATGCCATCTTCATACTCAAATTTCAAATCTAAAACCGACTCCGTCAAAAATCTCTCAAGTTCTTGAAAAATGGACCCCTAAATAGTCTAAAACTGCCATAACTTTCTCATATAAATTCCGTTTTGTATTTAAATCTCACAGTATCTTTATCTCATAATTGCACATAGCCATGCCAAATTTCACGCTCCAATGGCTTTGCACAACATAAATAGCGCCCTCTAAAGTTCTGGGAATTGGCTTTCTGTCTGTGGCCGTATCTCCATAATGGCTTGGCAAACCCGTACCCTTTTTTGGATTTAGATACTTGAAGATATGCCCTTTCCAGCCATATACAAAATTATATACCGTATCACTGACCAAATTTGAGAAAATTGCCCTCCAAATTCGCCATTTTCAAGAAAATTGAGAAATAACTTCAACTTGCTCTAAAATGGCGATCGTTATACCTACATCAATGAAACTTTGCAGACATATGTATCCATATACGTGATAACTGTTTACCAAGTTTGGTAAAATTCGAATATGTCAGCGCAAAGTTATCGCCAAAAATGATGAGTTTACTATGGATTACGTAATAGCGCGTTCAATGCGCGCAATACATTGCGCGCAGGTAACAATGGTGTCAAACTGACCGCAATGAAGTGCCCTTTCGGATGATACCAAGTATTATATATGTTCACACAGAAAATTGTGAGTAAATCGCGTTTGAAGAAAGATCACTACACGAATTCCGCCGATTTTCCGCCCGAACCTAACACGTTTCGGCTATGACGTCATTTTTTCAGACTGCTTTTCGCCCCTTAAACGTCCTTTTTTTTCCTTGAAAATTTGCAGTGACATGCCGAGTTCCAATACGCAGGGCACCTCTTGGCCGGATTTTTGAAATTGGTCAAGGGGGCCATTTAAGACGCCATTTTGTCCTATACATCTATTTTACATCACGTGTTTCGATAGGATTATCATAGAAAAAAAAGAGAGTGGTTTACAATAACAACCATGAAATTCTCTTTCTAATGATACCAAATACGGCCCATAAAGAGACGTAAAGAGAGAGAGAAAAAACAATTTAACTCCGGCCATAATACAGATCCTGCACGTTTTCCGCCCATTCATTACACGCATTGTCTATGGGGCATATCGGGTTCACGCTTTTGGCCCCCAGAACGAACTTGATTGCAATGTCAAACATGCACCAAATCCCATTGGTTTGTGCACGCAGTGCTTGCGAGCCCTTTCTAGGTTCTTTCCCCTATCCCAATTTCTTTCAAACTTCGTAGGCATAGTCACTACCATCCCATGAAGGTCACTGTTGATGCCTTTCTTTCGCCCTACCTATCTCCAATATCACAGAAGCTACAGACTTCGTGCAAATTGCTCTGGATAGTCCGAGAGAAGCTCTTTCGTAGAAACACGGCGTCATTGCACGCACATCGTTCCGACACGATTGCATTTCTAGTTGCAATGACGAACCTTCGTCATTGCCTTGTTTTCGTTCACATTCTGCCCCATTAATATTTTCCTTTTCGTCCTGAAATCCCATTCGTTTTACACGTAGTGCTTGTCATCACTAATTATGCCCTTTTCTCATGTCCGTTTCCTTTCAAATTTCATAGGCATAGTCTCTAACATCTCATCAAGGTCACTACATTCTTCGATTTTCGAAATCACTCATGCATAACCGTCCAGGCGCCATTTTGTCCGTTTCTGGTCCATTTTAAGGCCTTTCTTTCTTCCTTCCCATCTCCACTATCTTAGATCCTACAAACTTCTAACAAATTCCTCTAGATAGTCTAAGAGATGTTCTTTTATCTGCGACGTATAACCTGACCTTCAAAATGCCATCTTCGTACTCAAAATGCAAATCTGAAACCGACTCCGTCAAAAATCTCTCAAGTTCTTGAAAAATTGACCCCTAAATAATCTAAAACTGCCATAACTTTCTCATATGAATTCCGTTTTGTATTTAAATCTCACAGTATCTTTATCTCATAATTGCACATCGCCATGCCAAATTTCACGCTACATTGGCTTTGCAAAACATAAATAGCGCCCTCTAAAGTTCTGGGAATTGGCTGTCTTTCTGTGGCCGTATTTCCATTATGGCTTGGCAGACCCGTACCCTTTTTTGGATTTAGATACTTGAAGATATGCCCTTTCCAGCCATATACAACATTATATACCCTAACACTGACCGACTTTGAGAAAAATACCCTCCAAATTCGCCATTTTCAAGAAAATTCCAAAATAACTTCAACTTGCTCTAAAATGGCGATCTTTATACCTACATCAATGAAACTTGGCACACATATGTATCCATATACGTGACAACTGTCTGCCAAGTTAAATAAATTGTAATGCCCTCGTTGCAAAGTTAACGCCAAAAATGATGAATTTGCTATGCATTACGTAATAGCGCCTTTAATGCGTGTAGTACATTGCGTGCAGATGACAATGGTGTCAAACTGACCGCAATGAAGTGCCCTTTCGAATGATACCAAGTATGGTATATGTTTACACAGAAAATTGTGAGTAAATCGCATTTGAACAAGGGTCGATCACTATACGAATTCCGCCCGATTATAACACTTATCGGCCATGACGTCATTTTTTCAGACTACTTTTCGCCCCCTAAACATCTTTTTTTTTCCTTGAAAATTTGCAATGACATTCCGAGATGCAATACGCAGGGCACCTCGTGGCCGGATTTTTTGAAATTGGTCAAGGGGGCCATTTAAGACGCCATTTTGTCCTTTAAATCTATTTTACATCACATGTTTCGATAGGATTATCATAGAAAAAAAAGAGTAGTTTACAATAACGACCATGAAATTCTCTTTCCAATGATACCATATACGGCCCATAAAGAGACATAAAGAGAGAGAGAAAAAACAATTTAACTCCGGTCATAATACAGATCCTGTATGTTTTCCGCCCATGCATTACACGCATTGTCTATGGGGCAAATCGGGTTCACGCTTTTGACCCCTAGAACGATCTTGATTGCAATGACGCCGCATGCAACTAATCCCATTTGTTTTTGCACGCAGTGCTTGCGAGCCCTTTCTAGGTTCTTTCCCCTATCCCAATTTCTTTCAAACAGCGTAGGCATAGTCACTACCATCCCATCAAGGTCACTGTTGAGGCCTTTCTTTCGCCCTACCTGTCTCCAATAATACAGAAGCTAAAGACTTCGTACAAATTGCTCTGGATAGTCCGAGAGGAGCTCTTTCGTTCGACACGTAGAAACACGGCGTCATTGCACGCACATCGTTGTTACACGATTGCATTTCTAGTTGCAATGACGAACCTTCGTCATTGCCTTGTTTTCGTTCACATTCTGCCCCATTCTGCATTAATATTCTCCTCCTTGTTTTCGTTTTCTTCCTTATCGTCAGGAAATCGCATTTGTTTTGCACGTAGTGCTTGTTATTCCTTGTTAGGTACTTTCCTCATGTCTTTTTCCTTTCAAATTTTATAGGCATAGTCTCTAACATCTCATCAAGGTCACTACATTCTTCGATTCTCAAAATCACTGATGCATAACCGTCCAGGCGCCATTTTGTCCGTTTCTGGTCCATTTTAAGGCCTTTCTTTCTTCCTTCCTATCTCCACTATCCTAGATTCTACAAACTTCTAACAAATTCCTCTAGATAGTCTAATAGATGTTCTTTCATCTGCGACGTATGACCTGACCTTCAAAATGCCATCTTCGTACTCAAAATTCAAATCTGAAACTGACTCCGTCAAAAATCTCTCAAGTTCTTGAAAAATGGACCCCTAAATAATCTAAAACTGCCATAACTTTCTCATATAAATTCCGTTTTGTATTTAAATCTCACAGTATCTTTATCTCATAATTGCACATAGCCATGCCAAATTTCACGCTCCAATGGCTTTGCACAACATAAATAGCGCCCTCTAAAGTTCTGGGAATTGGCTTTCTGTCTGTGGCCGTATCTCCATAATGGCTTGGCAAACCCGTACCCTTTTTTGGATTTAGATACTTGAAGATATGCCCTTTCCAGCCATATACAAAATTATATACCCTATCACTGACCAAATTTGAGAAAATTGCCCTCCAAATTCGCCATTTTCAAGAAAATTCCGAAATAACTTCAACTTGCTCTAAAATGGCGATCTTTATACCTACATCAATGAAACTTGGCAGACATATGTATCCATATACGTGACAACTGTCTGCCAAGTTTGGTAAATTTTAATAACGTCAACGCAAAGTTATCGCCAAAAATGATGAATTTGCTATGCATTACGTAATAGCGCCTTTAATGCGTGCAGTACATTGCGTGCAGATGACAATGGTGTCAAACTGACCGCAATGAAGTGCCCTTTCGAATGATACCAAGTATGGTATATGTTTACACAGAAAATTGTGAGTAAATCGCATTTGAACAAGGGTCACTATACGAATTCCGCCCGATTATAACACTTATTGGCCATGACGTCATTTTTTTCAGACTACTTTTCGCCCCCTAAACATCTTTTTTTTTCCTTGAAAATTTGCAATGACATTCCGAGATGCAATACGCAGGGCACCTCGTGGCCGGATTTTTAAAATTGGTCAAGGGGGCCATTTAAGACGCCATTTTGTCCTTTAAATCTATTTTACATCACATGTTTCGATAGGATTATCATAGAAAAAAAAGAGTAGTTTACAATAACGACCATGAAATTCTCTTTCCAATGATACCATATACGGCCCATAAAGAGACATAAAGAGAGAGAGAAAAAACAATTTAACTCCGGTCATAATACAGATCCTCTACGTTTTCCGCCCATGCATTACACGCATTGTCTATGGGGCAAATCGGGTTCACGCTTTTGACCCCTAGAACGATCTTGATTGCAATGACGAACATGCAACTAATCCCATTTGTTTTTGCACGCAGTGCTTGCGAGCCCTTTCTAGGTTCTTTCCCCTATCCCAATTTCTTTCAAACAGCGTAGGCATAGTCACTACCATCCCATCAAGGTCACTGTTGAGGCCTTTCTTTCGCCCTACCTGTCTCCAATAATACAGAAGCTAAAGACTTCGTACAAATTGCTCTGGATAGTCCGAGAGAAGCTCTTTCGTTCGACACGTAGAAACACGGCGTCATTGCACGCACATCGTTGTTACACGATTGCATTTCTAGTTGCAATGACGAACCTTCGTCATTGCCTTGTTTTCGTTCACATTCTGCCCCATTCTGCATTAATATTCTCCTCCTTGTTTTCGTTTTCTTCCTTATCGTCAGGAAATCGCATTTGTTTTGCACGTAGTGCTTGTTATTCCTTGTTAGGTACTTTCCTCATGTCTTTTTCCTTTCAAATTTTATAGGCATAGTCTCTAACATCTCATCAAGGTCACTACATTCTTCGATTCTCAAAATCACTGATGCATAACCGTCCAGGCGCCATTTTGTCCGTTTCTGGTCCATTTTAAGGCCTTTCTTTCTTCCTTCCTATCTCCACTATCCTAGATCCTACAAACTTCTAACAAACTCCTCTAGATAGTCTAAGAGATGTTCTTTCATCTGCGACGTATAACCTGACCTTCAAAATGCCATCTTCGTACTCTAAATTTAAATCTGAAACCGATTCCGTCAAAAATCTCTCAAATTCTTGAAAAGTTGACCCCTAAATAATCTAAAACTGCCATAACTTTCTCATATAAATTCCGTTTTGTATTTAAATCTCACAGTATCTTTATCTCATGATTGCACATAGCCATGCCAAATTTTACGCTCCAATGACTTTGCAAAACATAAATCGCGCCCTCTAAAGTTTTGGGAATTGGCTTTCTTTCTGTAGCCGTATCTCCATTATGACTTGGCAGACCCGTACCCTTTTTGGGATTTAGATACTTGAAGTTATGCCCTTTCCAGCCATATTCAAAATTATATACCCTATCACTGACCTAATTTGCGAAAAATGCCCTCCAAATTCGCCATTTTCAGGAAAATTGAGAAATAACTTCAACTTGCTCTAAAATGGCAAACTTTATACCTACATCAATGAAACTTGGCAGACACATGTATCCATATACGTGACAACTGTCTGTTAAGTTTAGTAAATTGTAATGCCCTCTTCGCAAAGTTATCGCCAAAAATGATGAATTTACTATGCTTTACGTAATAGCGCGTTTGATGCGTGCAGTACGTTTTGCGCCGATGACAATTGTGTCAAACTGACCGCACTGTAGTGCCCTTTCGAATGATACCAAGTGTGGTATATGTTCACGCAGAAAATTGTGAGTAAATCGCATTTGAACAAGGGTCACTATACGAATTCCGCCGAGTTTCCGCCCTATTACAACACGTTTCGGCCATGACGTCATTTTTTTGGTGTTAGTATGGGTGGCCGTTCGTGCCAAAGCACGCGTCGTAACATGTTGATCATGCACCAAGTCCTATTGGTTTTGCACGCAGTGCTTGCGAGCCCTTTCTAGATCCCTTCCTCTACTCCAATTCCCTTCAAAAATTTTAGGCGTATTCTCTAGCATTCCTTCAAGGTCACTAAATTCTTCGTTCTCCGGAAACCCTCATGCGTGACCGTCCAGGCACCATTTTTTTTTCCGTTTCGGGCCGTTTTGGTGACCTTTCTTTCGCCCTAACTATCTCCACTATCACAGAAGCTACATACTTCTTACATATTGCTCTGGATAGTCCGAGAGTAGCTCCTTCGTTTGACACGTAGAAACATGGCGTCATTGCACGCACATCGTTGTGACACGATTGCATTTCTAGTTGCAATGACGACCTTCGTCATTGCCTTGTTTTCGTTCACATTCTGCCCCATTAATATACTTATCCTCCTCCTTATCGTCCGGAATCCCATTCGTTTTGCACGTAGTGTTTGTTAATCCTAGTTAGGTGCTTTCCTCAAGTCCTTTTCCTTTCAAATTTCGTAGGCATCATCTCTAGCATCTCACCAAGGTCACCTACTTTTTCGATTTTCGAAATCACTCATGCATAACCGTCCAGGCGCCATTTTGTCCGTTTCTGGTCCATTTTAAGCCCTTTCTATCTTGCTTCCTATCTCCACTATCCTAGATCCTACAAACTTCTAACAAATTCCTCTAGATAGTCTGAGAGATGTTCTTTCATCTGCGACTTATGACTTGACCTTCAAAATGCCATCTTCATACTCGAAATTCAAATCTAAAACCGACTCCGTCAAAAATCTCTCAAGTTCTTGAAAAATGGACCCCTAAATAATCTAAAACTGCCATAACTTTCTCATATAAATTCCGTTTTGTATTTAAATCTCACAGTATCTTTATCTCATAATTGCACATAGCCATGCCAAATTTCACGCTCCAATGGCTTTGCACAACATAAATAGCGCCCTCTAAAGTTCTGGGAATTGGCTTTCTCTCTGTGGCCGTATCTCCATAATGGCTTGGCAAACCCGTACCCTTTTTTGGATTTAGATACTTGAAGATATGCCCTTTCCAGCCATATACAAAATTATATACCCTATCACTGACCAAATTTGAGAAAATTGCCCTCCAAATTCGCCATTTTCAAGAAAATTGAGAAATAACTTCAACTTGCTCTAAAATGGCGATCGTTATACCTACATCAATGAATCTTGGCACACATATGTATCCATATACGTGACAACTGTTTACAAAGTTTGGTAAAATTCGAATATGTCAGCGCAAAGTTATCGCCAAAAATGATTAATTTACTATGGATTACGTAATAGCGCGTTCAATGCGCGCAATACATTGCGCGCAGTTAACAATGGTGTCAAACTGACCGCAATGAAGTGCCCTTTCGGATGATACCAAGTATTATATATGTTCACACAGAAAATTGTGAGTAAATCGCATTTGCTACACGAATTCCGCCGAGTTTCCGCCCGAACCTAACACGTTTCGGCTATGACGTCATTTTTTCAGACTGCTTTTCGCCCCTTAAACGTCCTTTTTTTTCCTTGAAAATTTGCAGTGACATGCCGAGTTCCAATACGCAGGGCACCTCTTGGCCGGATTTTTGAAATTGGTCAAGGGGGCCATTTAAGACGCCATTTTGTCCTATACATCTATTTTACATCACGTGTTTCGATAGGATTATCATAGAAAAAAAGAGAGTGGTTTACAATAACAACCATGAAATTCTCTTTCTAATGATACCAAATACGGCCCATAAAGAGACGTAAAGAGAGAGAGAAAAAACAATTTAACTCCGGCCATAATACAGATCCTGCACGTTTTCCGCCCATTCATTACACGCATTGTCTATGGGGCATATCGGGTTCACGCTACAGACTTCGTGCAAATTGCTCTGGATAGTCCGAGAGAAGCTCTTTCGTTTGACACGTAGAAACACGGCGTCATTGCACGCACATCGTTCTGACACGATTGCATTTCTAGTCTTCCTCCTCTTCTTCTTGTCGTCCGGAATCCCATTCGTTTTGCACGTAGTGCTTGTTATTCCTAGTTAGGTGCTTTCCTCATGTCCTTTTCCTTTCAAATTTCATAGGCATAGTCTCTAACATCTCATCAAGGTCACTACATTCTTCGATTCTCGAAATCACTCATGCATAACCGTCCAGGCGCCATTTTGTCCGTTTCTGGTCCATTTTAAGGCCTTTCTTTCTTTCTTCCTGTCTCCACTATCCTTCATCCTACAAACTTCTAACAAATTCCTCTAGATAGTCTGAGAGATGTTCTTTCATCTGCGACACATGACTTGACCTTCAAAATGCCATCTTCATACTCGAAATTCAAATCTAAAACCGACTCCGTCAAAAATCTCTCAAGTTCTTGAAAAATGGACCCCTAAATAATCTAAAACTGCCATAACTTTCTCATATAAATTCCGTTTTGTATTTAAATCTCACAGTATCTTTATCTCATAATTGCACATAGCCATGCTAAATTTCACGCTCCAATGGGCTTGCACAACATAAATAGCGCCCTCTAAAGTTCTGGGAATTGGCTTTCTCTCTGTGGCCGTATCTCCATAATGGCTTAGCAAACCCGTACCCTTTTTGGATTTAGATACTTGAAGATATGCCCTTTCCAGCCATATACAAAATTATATACCCTATCACTGACCAACTTTGCGAAAATTGCCCTCCAAATTCGCCATTTTCAAGAAAATTCCGAAATAACTTCAACTTGCTCTAAAATGACGATCTTTATACCTACGTCGTTGAAACTTGGCAGACACATGTATCCATATACGTGACAACTGTCTCTCAAGTTTGGTAAATTTTAATAACGTCAGCGCAAAGTTATCGCCAAAAATGATGAATTTGCTATGCATTACGTAATAGCGCCTTTAATGCGTGCAGTACATTGCGTGCAGATGACAATGGTGTCAAACTGACCGCAATGAAGTGCCCTTTCGAATGATACCAAGTATGGTATATGTTTACACAGAAAATTGTGAGTAAATCGCATTTGAACAAGGGTCACTATACGAATTCCGCCCGATTATAACACTTATCGGCGATGACGTCATTTTTTCAGACTACTTTTCGCCCCCTAAACATCCTTTTTTTTCGTTGAAAATTTGCAATGACATTCCGAGATGCAATACGCAGGGCACCTCGTGGCCGGATTTTTGAAAGTAGTCAAGGGGGCCATTTAAGACGCCATTTTGTCCTTTAAATCTATTTTACATCACATGTTTCGATAGGATTATCATAGAAAAAAAGAGAGTAGTTTACAATACAACCATGAAATTCTCTTTCCAATGATAGCATATACGGCCCATAAAGAGACATAAAGAGAGAGAGAAAAAACAATTTAACTCCGGTCATAATACAGATCCTGTACGTTTTCCGCCCATGCATTACACGCATTGTCTATGGGGCAAATCGGGTTCACGCTTTTGACCCCTAGAACGAGCTTGATTGATTTGACGAACATGCAACTAATCCCATTTGTTTTTGCACGCAGTGCTTGCGAGCCCTTTCTAGGTTCTTTCCCCTATCCCAATTTCTTTCAAACATCGTAGGCATAGTCACTACCATCCAATCAAGGTCACTATTGAGGCCTTTCTTTCGCCCTACCTGTCTCCAATATTACAGAAGCTAAAGACTTCGTACAAATTGCTCTGGATAGTCCGAGAGAAGCTCTTTCGTTCGACACGTAGAAACACGGCGTCATTGCACGCACATCGTTGTGACACGATTGCATTTCTAGTGTTACAATTATTCTTGTGGTCACAAACTTAAATTTGATTGCCTTTCTCCTTTTATTTATCAGTTGCAGCATCATCGAACACGATGACCAATGAATCAGAAGATGACGTAGATGTTACTAGAGAGCTCATTTCACAATGGACAACAGAAGTGCTACGTGACTTTCTACAAGGAGGAGACTCAAGCTTGTAAACCGAGGAGTCATTATTTTATGGGTGTTCTCTGCCGGCTGCCTTGACGCTGGGGGTAGCTTTTCAGCCATCCGAGGTTAAGACTGAGAGGAACTGGACAATGGATGGATAGGGGAGGACGGGGGGGGGGTAGGAATGCAGAACTGGCCTACTATGTATGTACCTACTGGATAAGGACCCTCCATCACTAGAGGGAAAAATAATGAGAGACTTCAAAAGAGGGGAAGGCATATAGTTATTTTGCCTTGTGAAAAAAAAATAGATTTAGCCCCTAAAAAAGCGTTCTTCGGGTATCAAATGATGACAGGTGAAACCTCACAATTGTAGAATTATTATCTGTAATGTGATTTCCAAACCATGTGACAGCCAATGGTGTATGTTGTAAAGGTATTGTAAAAGGCATTGTTTAACACCAGGCCCCCCCCCCCCCCCTCCACTCCGAGAACAGACGGACCCCATGCGTGTTATCAAAATGTCCGGTAAAGGGGTACTTTTCGTATGACAAAGTCCGGCCCGAGAATTGTACAAAAAGGGGTGTATTAACTTTTCACCCGGAGATTTCTTTAAAAAGGGGGTATTTTTTCTTTTTTTCTCTTATCTCTTTGGACTCCTGAGAAATTATTCTGAATTTAGGGGGGTACATTGAGCATTTTTCATGATTTAGGGGAGTCTCCAAGGCAGGAAAAGCCCGCGAAAGGGGGGTTTGGAAATGTTGGCAGTCCTCAGATAGGGGGTGCTTTCAAAAAGAGGGAACAATCATATGCGTACCCTAAATAACACTGAGTGGGGGGGGGGGGGGGGCGGGGTTTAACAATGTTTAATTTGAGATTGACGTATGGCCCTACGCGCTACCAGTGTCTGCGATATGGTGTATTAATACTGAAGCCCTAACAAAATCGCGCTTCAAAATGATCAAGAAGTGCCTCAAAAAAGTAAAAAATCTTTGATTGACCCCTTTTACCATACTCGTTTTCCCCAATAGACTTGTAGTGTTATGAAAAGCGTTTGACAAACACAAAATTTGGTTTCGATTTCCAATCGTAAATATCTTGATAATCAGACAGGCGATCGGATTGCAAAAGTCATTGAGTTCTTGACTGACCTAAAATTATCATTGCAGCATGAGCTAAATCCAGGATTTTGTTTCAGAATCTGAGATAATGTTACCGGATCCCTTTAAATGCGTTTGCATTAAAGGTGGTACCCCCCCCAACTCAGTGTTATTTAGGGTACCCACATGCGTGTTCCCAGCACCCCCCCCCTTTTTTTTTAGCATAAGTCCCCTGTGTTAAGTCAATACGGGTAGATTTTGTTTCTTTGTTATACAAGCCTTTTCAGCACCCCCCCCCCCCCCCCTTCTCAGCAAAAGTCCAGTGTGTAAAGTCAATACGGGCAGATCTTTTTCATTGCAAAACTCCAGAGAATCCAAAACTCTGCTGCCAGGCTCTGTTCACTTTGATGTACATGTACGGTATATATTGTAATTTGTAGGTTTATTCACACTTTTTTGTTTTGTTTAATAAATAATTGTTTATCAGTCTATTTTTGTTTGTTATAGCGCTAAGAGATTTTGGTGGTAAGCGCTTTAAAAGTAGCGTGTTTTTTTTATTTTAATTTTTTAAATTTTGTTACGAGCCAGAGATTTTGGGAACATGCATGCGGTACCTCCGTTCCCTGTTGATATTGATCTCATGGTTATATTTATTTTATAAATAAAATTAAACAACACAGTGAGGGTTGTAGATGACTACTAAGCAATCATTACTGTATGTAGGACGCTGAGTTTAAGTTATTCATGATTTATTCAAGAGAGGAAGGTCGGACAGACCTGATGTTTAAAATATTTAACAAGAGAAAATTCATAGAAACAGAGAGAGGCATTGAGAGAGATGTCGACGCTTAATGAAAGAAAAAGAGTGATAATAAGGAGAGAGAGGGGGGGAGAGAAAGAGAGAGAGATGGAGAGGGGTGGGAGAGATAGACAGGGAGAGCAAGAATTAGGTGTGAAGAGGAAGATCAAGAGAATGAGAGATTAAATTTTTACAAATGTACATGTTTCCATGTACCTTTTCTTAATTTATATTATAATGTTAACAATATAGTGATGGTCTTTGCTTAATTTTAGTTTGCATTCTTTCCTCTAGCCTTGTATTCTAATTTATTATTTTAATTTAGTAAATGTTGTATAAATATAATTTTGATTTCTATCTCTTCCCCTATGTCATAGCCTTGTTCTTGCTCTCCCTTCCTTATGTTAGTCTATCTCTCTTTCTCTCTCTCTGTAATGATAACCCCTCTATCAATCTTTTCTTCATCAACTCTTGATATATTCCTCCTCTTCTCCTTCTCGTTCATCATCACGATCATCATCATCATCTCAAAACTGTATTAATCAATCTACATGACTGTATGAGACTCCTGAGATTGATCAATACAGTTCTTATAATATAAGACCATTACGTACAAACAATAAACCATATGGTCACAATCATTTAATAAACAGTGGTAAGAACAATTATTCCAACTTGATGGGCAACAACGTAATCTCCATTTTCTCCTCCTCATTCAAATATTGGCTTCTTTTTCATTCTTTACTCGTGTTACTTCTCTATCTCTCTGACTACAGTGTATACTCACAAGAAAGTAGAATCAACGGTTTGACATGAACCAGTCTAGAAAATGAACTAAATTTATTCAAGTATCAAATACATTTTGAATTTCAGACAGCTTTCTCCCAGGAGATGAAACAAATGTCTCCCTAACCAGAAACTGGCAAAATAACTAAATGCCTTCCCCAATTTGTAGTCTCTCATTATTCTTCCGTCTAGTGAAGGAGGGTCCTTATCCAGTAGCACACAAATGTCTCTATACATAGTAGACGGCCATCTCTGCATGCCTTTCTTCCCCCCCCCCCCCCCATCCATCCATCGTCCAGTTCCTCTCTACCTCTCTACCTCGGATGGCTGAACAGTACCCCCAGCGTCAGGGCAGAGAACACCCATAAAATAATGACTCGTCAATTTCCAAGCTTGAGTCCCCTCCTTGTAGAAAGTCCCGTATCACTTCTGTTGTCCATTGTGAAATGAGCTCTCTCGTAGCATCTAGACCCTACGTCATCTTCTGATTCATCGGCCATAGTGTTTGATGATGCTGCAACTGATAAATAAAAGGAAAAAGACAATCAAATTTAAGTTTGTAACCTCAAGAATAACGGTAACAAAAGAACTCTTATCGCACTAGATCATGGGGAAACATTTTTGTGCTAAAGGGTGACCCCAAAAAGGTGACCTAACCATCAGCTGAACGAAATATCGGTCTGCCAAATGTTCATATTTTCGGGGAAAAATAGGTGCTCTAACCGACCCCCCCCCCCCCCTCCCCCTCTCATTCACCGGCTGGCTGAGTCGATGTGAAATTTTCGGCACGATTTTCAAATGTTAACCCCCCCCCCCTCGAAAAAAATCCTTCATACGCCCCCGTCATGTAGATCCTCAAGTAGAGCTCATCAATACATAGACTATTATATTCAGATCAAGAGGACAAATCTATCGTTTTCATGGCCTCTTTTACTTTTTTACATTTACTAATTGCCATCACTATCTAACTGTCGGCCATTCTAGTAGATCCTATTCCAATATCAATTATGTATAGTCTATAGGATCTAGACCTATTCATATTTCCTGAGACATAAGTCTCATTTTACTGTAAATTTGGTTAACTTTGACCTAAAACACAAGGCAATCAGTCTACTTAAAATGCACACACATTTAAAGCTACGGGACTAGATCTAGGCCTACATTTACTAAAGTTGGACCCCGGCCCACTCTCATTACGTCGTATTATCAGCTTTATTCGTCATAAAAATGAATAAACACAAACTTTGGTTTCTTACCGTACAAATGATACTGGAGTGAAAGAAAATCACTGCAGAATAGCGGATTATGTACAAGATTAAGATGTTGCTTCGATAAGAATCCCATTGTTTGCAACGGGACAGCTGATCATGTCCCGGCATGCTTTGCGATGAAACAACCGTGAAGGCACGTATTCTCGACGGCTTTTTTTATTTTTTATTCTCGACTGCTTTTTTTTTTTTTTCTCGACTGCTTTTTTTTTTTCTCGACTGGTTTTTTTTTTCTCGACTCCTTTTTTTTATTTCTCGACTGGTTTTTTTTTTTTCTCGACTGCTTTTTTTTTTTCTCTCGACTGCTTTTTTTTTTTTTTCTCGACTGCTTTTTTTTTTTTTCTCGACTGCTTTTTTTTTTTCTCGACTGCTTTTTTTTTTTTCTCGACTGCTTTTTTGGAAACTCGATTGCTTTTTTGTAAACTCGACTGCTTTTTTGTAAACTCGTTTGCTTTTTTGTAAGCTCGATTGCTTTTTTGTAAACTCGATTGCTTTTTTGTAAAGTCGACCGCTTTTTTGTAAACTCGACCAATTATGACGGCTGTGGCGTGCCATAGGTGTGTGCATATTAGCCTTCCTCGTCGCTGGAGAAGCAGGCTTCGGTCCCCGTTTCTTCCCTTCCATGTTTATATCGAAAAGTATTAGCAAAGCCAGTCGTTTAAAACCGTTAAAATGTCACTCTCTAAATAAATCGAGATAGTATAATTATGGCAAAAGTAGAACCAGAGTGCGAGCAACGACGATATAATCAATGAACAACAGCTGATGAACGCGAACGATAGGGAGGCAACAAAGTGTATACTCTGAAATACCGTGGATCGATAATAATAATGCTGCTTGCCTGCGCACTTAGCGGCCACGAGAGGGAGGCAGAGCGGTAAATTTCAGAGCCTAAAACAATTCGAAATCTAACCGTCGGAACTCTCTCACCGGACCACGAGAGAATTCTAATTTACCAAATATATCAATTAGTAGGCGGTTTCCCGGCAAATTTTTTATCATCATGTATTAGTCAAAACATATTCTTTCACATGATTGGTAATGAGAGCTTCCATTTCATTTTTTGAAATTGGGGCGTTACCAATACTGGTCTTTACCTTTAAATGCCAATATTTGTTGGTCCTATTATGGACCTCGACTGCCAACTTCAACTGTGGTGAGGTCTGTAGCATAATGTATAGTCTGCTAGCACAGACTCTAATTTGACACTCTGCCGCAATCCTAAAGCCCTGAGCAGAGCCTAGATGATTGTGTCGGTCTCTGGCTGTATAAAACAGCAGCTAATGCTATGGTCACATTACCCAAAAGAGGCCTGCTCGGCGGCCGAGCGGCGAGTTTTTAACCAATTCTGCCCGGCGGCTGCCCGGCCACCGAGCGGCGGCCGCCCAGGCACCGCTCGTTTTTAGGGCATCGCTCGGTCGCCGCTGAAGTTTTAGCGCGGAGTTAAAATTTGGGCGGCGCCTGCTCACTTTTCACTCGCCGCCCAAAATACGCTCGGTGCCTGGGCGGTCGCCGCCCGGCACCGACCTAATTGCTGGGCGATGCCTAAATTCCAGCAGCGACCGAGCAGGCTACTGATCGGTCGGTCGCTGCTCAGATTTTTGACCATAGCTTTAAATACAGTGCATATTGTAGTCTCATTCTACAGTCAGTGTTACGTACAACAACAAGGGTTTGTGCCTGTGAACTGGGAAACTTACGGAAGAATATTATTTAGACTTTCCCATAATCATACACGTTTACAGAAATATTGTGATACTGTGATAAGATACAGACTTGCAAACTCGCGCATCGATCTCGCTGTCTAAATATAAGCTGATATAATGTTGAAAAAGGGATATTTAAATTTTAGGGCGGGGACAGGATAGCTGTAACCACCACACCCTGTCCCCGCCGCATCGTATAGCTGTTAGTATAAGCTTATCATGTTATAGGTTTATCATATGGTTCTCTTCGATTTTCTGATGGATAAAGAGCTATACTGACTAGCAGATCAAAAGTATATATTTTTTTAATAGAGATGTGAATTCGGTGTAAATAGCTACCAAAATCTTACTTACTCCAACCGATTTAGACGGACTGTTAATATTAAAGTGCAACCTACTCATTGCTGTCGAACAACTTTTGACAATATTTGCCTTAAAGGTATTACAAAGTTTTGGTAAATTTTGAAAATTGGCTCGATAGTGATTCTTTACATTTTTGATATTTTGGATGCCCCTACGAATGTATTATAAGCACTACAAAATTTAGCCCCTAAAACTCTTCTGCTTTCGAGAAAAAGTGGATATAACAATTTACCGGTGCTCCCGGTAAATTTTGATAAATTTTAAATAGCGCCTTCGGCCATACGATGGTAGCTGCAACCATGAAAATCTCAGAATATGCAGTTATGATATATATATATTCCAAACGGTAATAGCAAATCGGCCGATTTTAGTCAAATAACATTGTTTTATAGCTAAATTAATATCTTGACCTTGAGAGGGCGCTATACAACATTAAGAGTTTATTTTTTACAATTTCATCACTTTAGACTCGATTTCAGCCACGACAACGATCACTGAATATTGTAGGATCGCATATGCTTCCAATATGTTCATTTGAACCAAATTCATGATCCCATACCAAAACTTTGTATTACCTTTAAGCAAAATATCGAAACTTTGCTGACCGTACCTTTTGCAGTTCATCAACAATCACGTTAATCACCTATTAACTGATATCATGCGTGCATATATTAAAAAAATGACTTAAATACTTGCCCATGGTTTACAAGGCATAACAACATAAATATCACATGGAAGATTTCGTTCATATATAGATGGCAATGAACTTTAAAGTGAAATAATTGATAGGGGTTCTGCTGTTCATATGCAATGAACTGAAATACATTAGATGGCCTAAATTGGTTTACTGTTGCAGTATTCGTCTCTCTCTCTCTCTCTCTCTCTCTCTTCCCCTCTCTTTTTAGCTCTCTATTACGCTTCCCCTCTCTTTCTCTCTCTCTCTCTCTCTCTGTATGGGATAATGCGTATAAATTATGACGGGAAATAAGTGAGCTGGGGAACAGACAAAAGAAAGAGAACACGGGGAACTCGGGGGAAAACCGAGAAAATGCGGACTAAGAATATCGACGTTAGGAATCCATAAACATATCTATTGATATGGAGCTACTCCTATTGAAGAGGGGTCTATTCGCTATTCATAAGGACCGCTATTCATAAGGTCCGCTATTCATAAGGACCGCTATTCATAACGTGTAAATTCCCGTACTTCCGGGTCCGCTATTCATAATGGCAAAAGAGGGTCAGTATTCATAATGAAATAAGGTTCGTTAATCATAAGGACCGCTATTCATAACGTGAGATGAGGGTCGCTATTCATAATTCATATTAAGGGTCATTAATCATAAGGACCGCTATTCATAATATGAAATCAGGGTCGCTATTCATAATACGACGAGAGGGTCGCTATTCATAATACGAAATAAGGTTCATTACTTATAAGCGTCGCTATTCATAACACGGGAAGAGGGTCGCTATTCATAATACGAAATGAGGGTCGCTATTCATAATAGGAGAAGAGGGTCGCTATTCATAATAGGAGAAGAGGGTCGCTATTCATAATAGGAAATGAGGGTCGCTATTCATAATAGGAGAAGAGGGTCGCTATTCATAATAGGAGAAGAGGGTCGCTATTCATAATACGAAATGAGGGTCGCTATTCATAATAGGAGAAGAGGGTCGCTATTCATAATAGGAGAAGAGGGTCGCTATTCATAATAGGAGAAGAGGGTCGCTATTCATAATAGGAGAAGAGGGTCGCTATTCATAATAGGAAATGAGGGTCGATATTCATAATAGGAGAAGAGGGTCGCTATTCATAATAGGAGAAGAGGGTCGCTATTCATAATAGGAGAAGAGGGTCGCTATTCATAATAGGAAATGAGGGTCGCTATTCATAATAGGAGAAGAGGGTCGCTATTCATAATAGGAAATGAGGGTCGCTATTCATAAAAGGAGAAGAGGGTCGCTATTCATAATAGGAGAAGAGGGTCGCTATTCATAATAGGAAATGAGGGTCGCTATTCATAATAGGAGAAGAGGGTCGCTATTCATAATAGGAGAAGAGGGTCGCTATTCATAAAAGGAGAAGAGGGTCGCTATTCATAATAGGAGAAGAGGGTCGCTATTCATAATACGAAATGAGGTTCGCTATTCATAATAGAAGAAGAGGGTCGCTATTCATAATAGGAGAAGAGGGTCGCTATTCATAATAGGAGAAGAGGGTCGCTATTCATAATAGGAGTAAGGGGTAGAAAGATATATAGCGGAAAGAACGTACATATTGGGCTTAGGGTTCCTAGAGTGCATAATGTCAGCATTCAACATTGCAAAGTCTCGCTTTGGTACCCCCCCCCCCCCCCCCCCCCCCCCTCGCCCAATAACACAAAACTATGTATGATGTGACACTCGGCCCACGCTCCTGGCCGTGATTTATCCATGGTTGTTGCAATAATTTTTGTTCTTTACTATTTCTACTAACATTATTGTGTGCTATCACAATCATGATTGTTTCATTTTCCCTTTAAGGCAGGCGCGTAGAGTCGAGAATGGAACAACGAATCGTCTTCTTTCTCTAATAATTTCATTAAACTATGAAAGGTCAAAGCTTCCGCGAGGGGGTGGGGAAACTCAAATCAGACAAAGAAAAAGGCTCGAGAATGGTACAACGAATCGCGGGTGGGGGTGGGAACAGGGGCGTCGCTAGACCTTTTTCAGTAGGGGGGTGTAGAGGCCAACGATTACCGACAAAACTAGCCACCAATTACCGACAAAATTAAATGTCCAATATCCACACATTTAACCCTATAAACCCGGGGCCGAAGGCTAAATTGTTGTTCCTATGGACTATCTGTAGTACTTGCGTATGCGCAAATGGTCATTTTCCACGACGACACAAATATACGGATTATTTCCTCAACTTAGTCAGCATTCATAGCTATATTTTTTTAATGCAGGCGCGGAGCTAGGATCTTATTTTAGGGAGGGGCGGTAGTGAGCAAGCGAAGCGTGCTCATTAGGGGGTGTGGGTGATAGGCCTTCCGCTCGAAGCGCGGAAGCATAGACGTTTCCTTAAATTTTTTGGGGAAAAGACGATTTATTGTACCGTTCTCGACTGTTAATCCTTGTCTGAATGAAGTTTTCCCCCTCCCGCGCGAAGCGCGGAAGTTTTGGCGTTTAATTAAATGAAAGTAGACGATTCGTTGAACCGTGCTCGACTCTTAATAAGCCCTATTTATCTGAATTCAGTTCCCCCCTCTTGCGCGAAGCGCGGAAGCTTTGACGTTAACTTAAATTATTAGAGAAAGAAGAGGATTCGTCGTACCGTTTTCGACTCTTATTGAGCCCTATTCACCTGAATTCAGTTTCCCTCTCTCGCGCGAAGCGCGGAAGCTCTGACGTTTCCTTAAATTTTTAGAGAAAGAAGAGGATTCCTTGTACCGTTTTCGACTCTTAATAAGCCCTATTTGTTTGAATTCAGTTTCCCCCTCTCGCTCGAAGCGTGGAAGCTTTGGCGTTTCCTTAAATTATTAGAGAAAGAAAATTACGATTCGTTGTACCGTTCTCGACTCGTCTAAGTTCTCCCGTTCGCGCGAAGCTCGGAATTTTTGGCGTTTCATCACAATATAGAGAAAGGACGACGATTCGTCGTACCGTTTTCGACTCTTAATAAGCCCTAATTGTCTGAATTCAGTTTCCCCCTTTAGCGCGAAAACTTTGACGTTTCCTTAAATTATTAGAGAAAGAAGACGATTCGTTGTATCGTTCTCGACTCGTCTCAGTTTTCTCCTTCGCGCGAAGCGCGGAATTTTTGGCGTTTCATCACAATATAGAGAAAGGAAGACGATTTGTCGTACCGTTTTCGACTCTTATTAAGCCCTATTCATCTGAATTCCGTTTCCCTCTCTCGCGCGAAGCGCGGAAGCTCTGACGTTTCCTTAAATTATTAGAGAAAGAAGAGGATTCGTCGTACCGTTTTCGACTCTTAATAAGCCCTATATATTTGACTGAATTCAGTTCTCCCCCTCTCGCGCGAAGCGCGGAAGCTATGACGTTTCCTTAAATTATTAGAGAAAGAAGACGATTCGGTGTACAGTTCTCGATTCGTCTAAATGAAGCTTTTCCCTTCCGCGCGAAGCGCTGAATTTTTGGCGTTTCATCACAATATAAAAAAAGGAAGACGATTCGTCGTACCGTTGTTGACTCTTACACCTTGTTTGAATTTAGTTTCCCCCAAAATTTTAAAATTCTGATTTCTTTAGCTGATATTATAGGAAAGTGAAACTTCGAGAAAATACAAGTATTGTACAGTTGTAGTCACTCTCGAAGTCGTCACAGCGGATACAAAGTCACAGTTCGTAGCGGAAAAAAACTTGTCGGCCGACCGACAATATACATCTCACCGACTTCAAACTTCTGCATTGATATAGTACACAAGGATCGAGCAAGAATACCGACACAGCTGACCCAACACAGCACATATTTACCCATGTTTGTCTTGCTCCCTCGACGAGACGACTCCACCCAACAACCCCCTTCTCTCTTTTACTCCCACTCCTCCTCTCTCAGGCTTTTACCTCCACCCTCTCTCCTCTCTTTCACCCCCGTTTCTTTTCGTTCCCTTTACTTTTTTTTCTTTCTTTCTTTTCCTTTCTTTCCTCTCTCCCTCTCTTTCTTTTTCTTTCTTCTTTTTTCTTTCCTTTCTTTTCCTTTCTTTCCTTTTTTTTCCTCTCTTTCTTTTCTTTTCCTTTTCTTTTTTTCTTTTCTTTCCCTTTCCCTCTCTTTTTTCCCCTCCCCCTTTTCTCTTTTTTCCCGACGGCAGCGCAATTTTACCGACAATATCCTGACAAGTGGGGGGGGGGGGGTGTCGCACCCCCCACACCCCCCCCCCCTTTGGCGACGCCCCTGGGTGGGAACTGAATTCAGACAAGGATTAATAATCGAGAATGGTACAACAAATCCTCTTCTTTCTCTAATAATTTAATGAAACATCAAAGCTTCCACGTTTTGCGCGGGAGGGGGGAAACTGAATTCAGACAAGGATTAAGAGTCGAGAATGGAACAACGAATCATCTTCTTTCTCTAATAATTGCATTAAACAATGAAAGGTCAAAGCTTACGCGCTTTGCGCAAGAGGAGGGAATAGAATTCAGACAATTATTAAGAGTCAAGAACGGTACAACAAATCGTAATTTTTCTCTAATAATTAATGAAAGGTAAAAGCGAGGGGGAAAACTGAATTCAGACAAGGATTAAGAGTCGAGAATGGTACAATAAATCGTCTTCTTTTTCTAATAATTAATGAAAGTTCAAAGCTTTCGCGCGTAATGGGTGGGGGAGGGGAGGGGGGGGGGGGACAGCAAGCTGCCCGAATATGAATTTTTGATATCTTTTCTCGTTTATCTTGGTGATAAATAACACTTTCACAAAAAACATATAATGCTCAAATTTTTGCTCGCTCGTTTCGCTCACAAGCAGAATTGTGAACTAGAAAATTACCTTTTCGGGCAAGAGGCTTTAGCCCCCCCCCCCCGATGAAAATGTCAAAAAAATGTATATCTTAAAAACGGGGAATGTTTATATCGGACAAGAGACGTGAAGTGAGCTTGCACCCCTTTCCAAAATTGTTCCTGCTTCTAGGTACCCGTACCGTGCTTCTAATATGACCTTGTCAGTATTGGTATGTTGAGTTGAAAAAACGTTCTGCGCATTTTTCAAATTTCCGTCCCCCCCCCCCAAATTGGAAAATTCTGGATCCGCGCCGGGGCGTACTGATGAGGGGGGGGGGGGGCTCGGGGGATCGGTAGATACTGGGCTTAGGTCCAATTGTCAGGTCCAATTCCGCTCAGTAATTTGTAGGTCCATAAGTCCTAATAAAAATTACTTTCTACAAAAACATTATTGTCGTATAAACAATTACTAGTTTCTTAAATAGCAAGCTAAAATGGATAATGGGCCTGCTTGGCGTACTTAATATCTCAGTGGCGTAGCCTGGATAAGATCAGTCGGGGGCAGGGTGGTGGGGCAAGATTTCCAACAAGGAGGAAAATTTACGATAGGATTACATGTGTGTTATGTTTTACTTTTTTTTCGTCACCACATGAGCGGGGGTTGGCTCTATATAATTATCAAAGATAACAGATAAAATATAATTACTTTAAAAAGAGACAACTATTCAGGGCTATATATCGCCCCCCCCCTACAGGACCAGGAACGTAACCGAGGGGGGGGGGGCGTATTATGAATAGCGAACCTCATTTCGTATCATGAATAGCGACCGTCTACTCCTATTATAAATAGCGACCCTCATTTCTTTTTTATGAATAGCGACCCTAATTTCGTGTTATGAATAGCAACCCTCATTTCGTATTATGAATAGCAACCCTCTACTCCTATTATGAATAGCGATCCTCATTTCTTATTATGAATAGCGACCCTCAGTTCGTATTATGAATAGCAACCCTCTACTCCTATTATGAATAGCGACCCTCATTTCTTATTATGAATAGCGACCCTCATTTCTTATTATGAATAGCGACCCTCTACTCCTATTATGAATAGCGACCCTCTTCTTCTATTATGAATAGCGACCCTCTTCTCCTTTTATGAATAGCGACCCTATTCTCCTATTATGAATAACGACCCTCTTCTTCTATTATGAATAGCGACCCTCTTCTCCTATTATGAATAGCGACCCTCATTTCTTATTATGAATAGCGACCCTCTACTCCTATTATGAATAGCGACCCTCTCCTTCTATTATGAATAGCGACCCTCTTCTCCTTTTATGAATAGCGACCCTCTTCTCATATTATGAATAGCGACCCTCATTTCTTATTATGAATAGCGACCCTCTACTCCTATTATGAATAGCGACCCTCTTCTCCTATTATGAATAGCGACCCTCATTTCTTATTATGAATAGCGACCCTCTACTCCTATTATGAATAGCGACCCTCTTCTCCTATTATGAATAGCGACCCTCTTCTTCTATTATGAATAGCGACCCTCTTCTCCTTTTATGAATAGCGACCCTCATTTCTTATTATGAATAATGACCCTTATGAATAATAACCCTTATGAATAACGACCCTCATTTTGCATTATGAATAGCGACCCTCATTTCGTACTATGAATAGCGACCCTCATTTCGTATTATGAATAGCGACCCTCTTTCTGTGTTATGAATACCGACCCTTTTGTAATATTATGAATAGGGACCCTTATGAATAACGACCCCGATTTCCTATTATGAATAGCGACCCTCTTTTAATATTATGAATACCGACCCTCTTCTTTGATTATGAATAGCGGTCCTTATGAATAATGACCCTTATGAATAATGACCCTTTTCTCCAATTATGAAAAGCGGACCTTATGAATAGCGGTCCTTATGAATAATGGACCTTATGAATAGCGGACCTTATGAATAGCGGTCCTTATGAATAGCGACATTGACCCATTGAAGAGTCGGTCACGGTGAGTGATGTTATTTGGCACAGCTTCTCGATTCTTTTGTAAAAAAATTGAACTCTTCCTTTTTCCCTTCTTTGATTGGAAAGGGGGCGTTTTCGTTTTAAATTCTAATACGCAGTAGATGTATAGATGAATATGAAGAATATATATATATATATATTATGACATTCGATCAGATTGTATAGAGTAGGAATATCGCTATATCATAACTGATTTCAACTGTTTTCTTGCTATGAAATTTACTTTCCTGTGTATTCCTCTTCCACAACTTAAAACGAGGAATATTATGTACGCCTCCAAAACTTAAACTGGTACACTTTATTTATTCTATAGGCAACACTATCTTTTCATTAGTTTTGTTCTAGTCTTGAACGCCTTATGAATTGCGAAGCAACTCGGTCTGCAATTCATATTAAACAATGATATTCTGAAATCGTTTAATTCAAATATCTAAATGTAAAATCTCGCACCGAAAGGCTCCATAGCTCTGCCATCCACACATCTTGCCGTTGTTGTGATACTCTCCCATTGATCTGAAGACTGGTGTTGTGTTTTCATCTCTTAAGACATGGCTCTCAAAACTTCAAGTCCAAAGACCCGATATTAATTGGCAATGCAAGAGAATGACATGTATTTATGTTTTTCATATTTTGCAATTCATGATTCTTACGAGGATGACAATGCTATTATCGGCCAACTGGCTCCCACTGGGTTTACCTTCAAGCATGTCCCTAGAATCTCAAGGAGAGGAGGAGGTGTTGCCTTATTGTTCAGAAGTGAACTCCATGTTGATGTAACCTGCTCTTCATCATCGTACCAGTCTTTCGAGTTCATCGAAGGTAACATCATCTCAGGTTCAGAATCGATTAGACTTGTTGTCATCTATCGTCCACCAGGTTCCAAATGTCCACTCAGTAAATTCTTTGAAGAATTTTCTGCCTTTCTTGATGGCCATCTCTTCACGTCTGGCTCACTGATCATCTCCGGAGATTTCAATATACATGTGAACAAGAAAATGTCACAGACAACGACATTTGAAGATGTTCTGAGATCCCATGGACTTGAGCAACATATCAACGAGTCAACGCACATACATGGACACACTCTGGACTTATTCATATCGAGGCAGTCCGATGAGTGTAGCTTTTCAGACCTTGGAATCACTGGCGGCATATCTGATCATCATGCGATTGTCTGCAAGTTTCATCTTCAGCGACCCAAGGTCAACCAGAAGACATTGTCTTCAAGAAACATTGGAGCTATAGACTTACCTCGTTTCATCGAAGACCTGAGGGAGAAATCTATCAGCCAACGATGTAACATGACTGATCCTGAGACAGCAGTTGATAACTTCAATGCTACCATTGAGGATGTTCTGAACTGCCATGCCCCCTTGGAAACCAGAGTCGTGAGAATCCGACCAAACAAAAAGTGGTACAATGAAGAAATAGCCAGTGAGAAGCAAGTGCGGAGACGACTAGAGAGACAATGGCGTATCTCCAAGCTCGAAATTCATCGCCAACTATATACTGCTCAGCGAGGGAAAGTCAAATCTCTTATCAGATCTGCCAAGCAGACGTATTTCAGTGGGCTTGTCGAGGACTGCCATGGCGACTCTGGACGATTGTTCCGCCTAACAAACGAACTCTTGAACAGAAAGGATGATTGTTCTCTGCCTGATCATGACTCTTCCCTGAAACTTGCGAAGGACTTTGGCCTGTTTTATAGAAACAAGGTGGAGACCATATGCTCTAATCTATCTGAGGCCCCTGTTGGTGTGAGGCGTCCAATTCCAGCTGGTATTGTCACTGATGCACTTGACTCTTTACGACCTGTGTCAGTTGATGAAGTGATGTCCATTATCCTGAAGTCACCTACAAAGTCTTGTAACTTAGACCCCATCCCAACTCGTCTACTGAAGCAGTGTTTGCCAGTAGTGGTTCCTGCCATCACCAGCATCATCAACACCACCTTTGAATCCGGGACCGTCCCCTCTTCTCTTAAACTCGCAAATATCCGACCAATACTGAAAAAGCCAGGGCTAGACAAGAACGCAATGCAGAACTATCGCCCAATTTCTAACCTCCCTTTCCTTTCCAAGGTAATGGAACGTGCAGCTTTTTCGCGTCTCACAGATCATCTATTGGACAATGAAATCCTGGACAGTCATCAATCAGCGTACAGAGCACATCACAGTGTTGAAACTGTCCTTGTTAGCCTGACGGATCATTTCCTCAAGCAGATGGACGAAGGCAACCTAACAGCGTTGGTACTGCTTGACGTATCTTCTGCTTTCGACACCGTACTTCACTCTTTGATGATTGACCGGCTTAAAGAATTTGGAGTATCGTCAACCGCCCTTAGATGGTTCATATCCTACCTTAGTGATCGATTTCAGCGCGTGTGTATCGATGGTGTAAAATCCGACGCAACGCCTCTGACGTATGGTGTCCCACAGGGATCTGTTGGTGGCCCGCTCTTGTTCTCCATATACACCCAGCCACTTGGTGAACTGATCAAGCGTCACAACGTTGGCCATCACTCCTACGCAGACGACATCCAACTCTTTATCTCCTTCCCTCCATGTGGTCACAATTTGATGTCCGCCATCAAGCGTCTGGAAGAATGTGTTGTTGATATCAGTGGGTGGATGACACAAAATAATCTAAAGCTCAATGGAGGGAAAACTGAGTTTATGATTTTAGGCTCAAAGGTCATGCTGAATAAGATCCCGGGAAGTTTCATTACAGTTTGTGATGATCAGATCAGCCCCACAACTAAATGCCGGAACCTTGGTGTTGTCATCGACTCGAACTTGACTCTAAATCATCATGTATCTCACACATGCAAAGCCATTAGATTCCAACTCCGCAATCTTTCGCACATCCGAAGATTCCTGACCCGTAAGGCTACTGAAACCATGGTCCATTCCCTCATCTCTTCTCGCTTAGACTTCTGCAATTCTCTTCTGATACATCTTCCTGACTACCAGCTGCAACGCCTCCAACAACTCCAGAACTCCGCGGCCAGACTTGTAACGCTCACTAAAGGCACCACTCACATCTCACCCATCATTAAGGCACTGCACTGGCTTCCTGTCCGCCAACGCATCATCTTCAAAGTCATTCTTCTCGTCTATCAAGCACTTCACTGCACTGCACCCTCATACATACAAGACCTAGTACGACTCTACGAACCACCACCACGACTCCGCTCTGCTCACACCCAACTTCTTTTCATCCCACGTTCACGACACTCCTGGGGAAGGCGTTCTTTTTCAAGTTCTGGCCCTGAACTGTGGAACTCACTCCCTTCTCACCTCCGTAATGAGAACTCCTACTCACAGTTTAAGTCTTTGTTAAAAACGTTTCTGTTCTCAACATATTAGTTTGTTTAATTAATTATGTCTTACATTGTACTACCCTTATATAACTTGATTTACTGTAATATGCTTTGTATTGTATTATTGTATTATTGCAAATTATGTCCTGAAGTATGTTAAACTGTAACTTATGTGTATTTTACTTTCTTTCTTGAATTCTTGCCCACAATTATACAACTTCCACACAACTGCGCCAGGAGTGTCATTTTTGACAGACATGGCGCATTATAAATGTTCACTATTATTATTATTATTATTATTTGGATACTTGCGAATGAATTTCCCTTGATGTTATTCTTAATTGTTACTGAATAAAAACAAACCCATTATGATATGTGTGTGTGTTTGTCCGAGTCAGCTCCATATTATCAGCCTCTCCCAAATGTTTAATATTCCAATGCATTGTTAATGACCTTATATCATACAATGCGATTTCCTTTTAATCCAAGTCAGTCCCATAAAATGTGGCCACCTCAATATTTGTACACACTTGCACAGCGCCCTCTTCATATCCATGTTTAAGTTCAATGTCCTGCTTGAGCCACAACATGTACATGTATTGAAACTCGCGCATCAATCTCGCTGCCTGAATGTAAGGTGATATAATGTTGATAGGCATATTTCAAATTTTAAGTTGGGAAGGGGAGAGCTGCAACCACCACATCCCACCCCGCCACATCGTAAAGCTTTTAGTATAAGCTGTAATGGGTTTCTCATATGGTTCTTTTTATTCTACTGATGGATAAAGAGCTACACTGTTTAGCAGATGAAAAGTATAATATTGTTTAATAGAGATGAGAATTCGGTGTAAACAGCTACCAAATCTAACTGTTTATAAGTGCAACCTAATCATTGCTGCCGAACAAAGTGTGACAATATTTTGTCTTAAGCAAATGGCAAAACTTTCCAACTTTTGGTAGTTCACCAACAATCACGTTTATTTATTTAAGATTTCTTTCAACAGGGAAGTTTCATTCAGTTCCACTGGAAGCCAGTGGATCTGCTTTTCAAGAAAGTCCTGGATAAAACAATGACAGTATAATAACATGAGTATAATAATACAACATTTAAAAATTGTACATACATGTAAAATATCAAATTAAACATATATCTTTTTAAAAATAATACTATTTTATAGTTAATAACCTATTCACTGATATCGGGTGTGTATACATTAAAAGATAACTTTTAAGACTTGCCCGAGGTTTACAAGACATACATGTAACAACACTTACATTACATGATAATTTTCGTCTATGTAGATGGCAATGAACTTTGAAGTGGAATAATTGATAGGGGTTTTACCGTTCATTTACATGAACTAAAATACAATAATGTCCAAAACTGGTTTATTGTTGCAGTATTCCTTTTTTTTCTCTCTCTCTCTCTCTCTCTTCCCCTATCTCTGTTGCTCTCTTTTCCATTCCTCTCTGACTATCTCTCTCTCTCTGTATCGGATGATGCTTATACAGAAAGAGAAAATGGGGAACTCGGGGTAAAAACGAGAAAATGCGGAAAAAGAAGATAGAAGTTGCGAATCCATAAATATATCTATTGATAAGGAGCTAATCCTTTTGATGAGTCGATCAAGGTTAGTGAGGTTATTTTGGCACAACTTCTCAATTCTTTTGTAACAAACGGAACTCCTCCTTTTTTTCTTCTTTTTTTATTGGAAAGAGGGCGTTTGCATTATTAATGCTAGTACGCAGTAGACTTATGGATGAATATGAAAAATAATACATAAAAAAATTTATTATTAATCAGATCGTATGAATATCTCTATATCATTAATGATTTCAACTGTTTTCTTGCTAAATTTCTTTTTCTGTGTATTCTTCTTCCGCAACTAAAAATAAGGAATATTATGCACGCCTTCCAAACTTAAACTGGTACACTTTATTTGTTATGTTGAATGAATAGAATGGTATGGGCAAGAAAAGAAGAATGATTAATAATTCTTATTGCACGTTTTTGTAATTTAAACAATCTATCTTGATGAATTAAAGCAGCATTGCCCCCAGACAATAATAGCATAAAGTAAGGGTACACAATTGCATAGTATATCATTTTGAGAATACGTTTAGGGAGAGATTTCAATCTGAACATGACACCAATATTTTTAGACAATTTGTTGCAGATGTCACCAATATGATTCGACCAAGAGAGGTCATCATCAATAATAACACCAAGGAAACTCTCTGAATATTTACAATACCAAGTTTGATTGTTATTGAATCTTTAGTTTCTTCTTTGTTATAAATAGATTGACCTCATTATCTTTTTAGCTTTTTATATCGAATCATCTACTGTAATCTACTGAGCATCTTTGATAGCGAAAAAATATGTTTCAAATCCGAAATAATGAAAATTACAATTTACACTTAGAATTGTTTGTAAAAGAGTCATCGCTATGTTTAAGAATTTTAACGTGGAAGCTTACCGTTCCTTAATGTTCTGCTATGTCGAAAAACATGGGGAAACGGGGCCTTCAATCTTTCCCCTCATCAGCAGTGTTAACCGTGTTAACTGAATGTATCCCAGCTACCAAGGTTTACGTGTATCTTCTTCAAATTTCAGTCAAAGTAACAGGTAACAACTCACTTGAAAGGTTTGTTCTTGAACGTGATGAAGAAACAAAATGAGGTTGAAATACTTGTATTGCGCACGGATCAGAAACAGGAGGGATGGTGTTCATATACTGGCAAATCCGCTATTTGCACTATATGTCGAAACACGCAATGCATATTCGCCCCAGAAAATATTCTCAATACAGATTCCGTTTGTAGAAATATGTTATTATCCATAATTCGAGTCCCATGTATAACTAACGAACAAGATACAATCACTTAGATATTGAAAAGCACAGCGGTGCATAAATCTACTTAGTACAGAAAGGTACGTGGTGTAGAGTGTGTGTGTGTGTGTGTGTGTGTATTTTCTCTTGGCGCACCCCAAAACGAAACTTTTCGCATGAAATGCTTTGCAAAGTCATCGTCATAGCCATATTTACTGCTTAGTCAGTCGGAAAAACCATTTGTAATGCAAATCATATATTTGGCCCGAGCTAGCTATCTGGGAGAGTACTGTAGACTGGGGAGCTTAACAGCGACAGAGAAAGACAGCAATACAGAGAGAGAGAGAGAGAGGGGGGGGGGGGGGAGCGAGAAAAGGCAAAAAAGGGGGAGGGGCAACGCAGGGATTTGGGAATCTGATCCCAGTTATTGGTAATTTGCCGTCCCAATTATTATGAATGAAGAATAAATACAAGTAAATGCCAATTTTTTTGGTCCTATCATGGACCTCGACTGTCTGTAGCATAATGTATAGTCTGCTAGCACAGACTCGTTATAATTTGACATTGTTACGTACAACAACAATGGTTTGTGCCTGTGAACTGGGAAACTTACGGAATAATATTATTTAGACTTTCCCAGAATCATACAGGTTTACAGGCACATGTTTTGCGAGGGGCTTACACCCTTTGCCTGAATATCAAATGTTCCAAGTTATGAAATATTGCGGTCGAGCCGAAAAAACATCTTAATGTGATAAGACTTTTTTTTTTAATCATCTGTGATAAGACACAGACTTGCAAACTCGCGCATCGATCTCGCTGTCTGAATATAAGCTGATATAATATTGATAGGAATATTTCAAAATGTAGGGTGGGGAGGGAAGAGCTGTAACCACCACACCCTGCCCCCGACCCATCGTAAAGCTATTAGTATAAGCTCATCATGTTATTGTTTTTTCATTTGGTTCTCTTTAATTTACTGATTGATAAAGAGTTATACTGACTAGCAGATCAAAAGTATATTATTGTTTACTTTTACTTTACTTTTTACTTTATCAGCCGTTGTCAATCCACTGCAGGATGAAGGCCTCAGCATGATGTTTCCAAATGCCTCTGTTCAGCGCCTGTTGGTGCCAATTTGTCTGTCCCCAGAACTGTTGCAGCTCGTCTCGCCATCTTTTTCTTTGACGTCCCCTATTTCGTTTTCCCTCGTATGGTGTCCAATGAGTGATTGCTGAGCTCCAGCGATTGTCTTTCCTGCGGCTGATGTGGCCTGCCCAATTCCATTTCCTTCTTTTCACTGTTTTAAGGATGTCCTGGACTTTTGTTTGTTCCCTGATCCATTTGTTTGTTTTTCTGTCTTTGTATGTGATGCTTAGAATATTTCTTTCCATGTTGTGTTGCGAGGCTGCTAGCTTTCTTTCCATTTTTTGAAGTTAGCGTCCATGTTTCTGCAGCGTATGAGATTGCTGGGATGATGCACTGGTTATATACCTTCTTTTTCAGGCATAATGGAAGTTTGCCTTTCATGATGGTGCTGTATCTGCCAAAGGCTCGCCATCCAGCTTTGATTCTTCTTCTTATTTCGTTGTCTTGATTTTTGTCTTGGAGGGAGAAACGTTGTCCTAGGTAAATATACTCCTCTACTTGCTCCATTTTGGTACCGTTCACTTGGATTTGTTTTGGATCTTTGGCTGATCCTGCCATGACTTTAGTCTTCTTCATGTTCATTTTGAGGCCTGAAAGTCGGCTTGCATCGTCCAGTTCTTGTAGCATTATTTCGAGGTCGTTTAAGTTGTGAGATATTATGACAATATCGTCTGCAAATCTTAAGTGACTCATGTTTTCCCCGTTTATGTTGATTCCCTTTGATGACCAGTCTAATGTTTTGAAGATGCTCTCTAGGCAAGCAGTGAAGAATTTTGGTGAGCCGGTGTCTCCCTGTCGAACTCCCTTTCTTATCATGATTTTGTTGCTGGCCTTGTGCATTCTGACAGTGTTGTAGCAGTCTGAATAAATGTCTTTAAGGATTTTGATGTATGTATTGTTGATTCCTTGGTCTTGAAGTGCCTTCAGTACTGCGTAGGTTTCTACGGAATCAAATGCCTTTTCATAGTCTACGAATGCTACGCATAGGGGGATGTTGAACTCTTGGCATTTTTCTTTCAGATGATTAATGGTGTGGATGTGGTCCATAGTTGAGAAACCCCTTCTGAAGCCTGCCTGCTCCCTAGGTTGGTTGTTATCAAGGATTTTCTCTAGCCGGTTGGTGATGATTTTTGTGTACAACTTATACAGGTTTGAGAGGAGGCTGATGGGTCTGTAGTTCTTTAGATCTCGCTTGTCCCCCTTTTTGTGCAGAATTATCATTGTGGCTTCTTTCCATTGATGTGGTATTCTCCTCGTTTGCATACATACATTGTAAAGTTTGGCTAGTTCCTCAGTTATTGTGTCTCCTCCTTCTTTGATTGTGTCTATAAGTATGCTGTCTGGGCCTGGTGACTTCCCTCTCTTCATTTGATTTATTGCATGTTGAACCTCCCAATCAGTTACAACTGGGATCTCTTCTTGTGGTTCTCCTGGATCTTCTGTCTCTTTATTGCTATTGTATAGTTGTTCATAAAACTCTTCAATTCTTTGAAGTATCTGGTCCTGATCTGTGATTTCTTGTCCATTGCTGTCGAGGAGGCTTGTGATTTTCTGTTTTCCATGTGCTAGTTTCTTGAAAGTTTTCTTCAGGCTTCTGTTTTCCTCAATTGTGGATTTGATCATTGTTGTGTTGTAACTACGGATGTCTTCACGTAGCTTTTTCCTTACTGTTTTGCAGGTTTCTACATATTCAACATTTTGGATGCCTATGCCTTCTGCTTTCATGTTCCTTCTTTTTTCCATGAGTTTTCTGGTAGATTCTGATATCTTGTTTTCACGGGTTTTTGTTTTTTTCCCTGCGATCTTTATGGCGGTTTCTTGGGTTTTTTCCACTAGCAGATCAGTCCATGTTTCAAGGGATCTGTTTCCTTCTTCGTCTGTGCATTTGTCCGTCAAAAGTTGAAATTGGTTTTTCAACTCCAGTTGAAATTCTGTTCTCTTCGCTTTTAGTTTCTCTAGGTTGATGCTACTTTGTTTTGGTTTTAGGAGTTTTTGCCTCTCTAGTCGGGTGTTGATTTTTATCTTGCCCATTACCATCCTGTGGTCACTTCCCACGTTCACCTTGCTGATTGTTTTCACGTCTTGGATGATGTGAGGGTTATCAGTTAGTATGAAGTCAATTTCGTTCTTTGTGTTTCCGCCTGGGCTTTTCCATGTCCATTTCCTGGATGCTCCTCTCTTGAAGAAAGTGTTCATTATTTTCATTTTGTTGCTAATGGCAAATTCAAGAAGTCGGTCCCCCCTGTCGTTTCTTTGCCCACTTCCGAAGGGGCCGATTGTGCTTTCTTCTCCTTCCTCTCTTTTCCCGACCTTGGCGTTAAAGTCACCCATGACTATTGTAAACTGTGTTTTACTGCCTTTCATCACGTCCGTTATTTCCTCGTAAAGTTTCTCTACCTCTTCATCGTCGTGTGTTGAAGTTGGAGCATAGACTTGGATAATCTTGATTTTGTATCTCTTATTGATTTTTATTGTTATTTGTGCCAGACGTTCATTTATTCCTTTTATTTCAGAAATGTTACCGGCGATGCTTTTGTGAACTAGGAATCCTACTCCTGCTTCACTCTTATTCTTCTTTCCTATATGGTAGAAATGGTGCCCACTTTTCAGTACTGTGAGTTCTTCTCCTCGTCTGCGGACTTCACCCAGTCCAACGATGTCCCACTTTATTCCTTGTAGTTCTTCCTCGAGTTCCAGTAGTCTCTCTTCTTGAAGCAGTGATCTTACGTTATAGGTTGCAATGTTCAGTTTCCAGTGGTGGCCTGTCCGAACCCAGGGATTCTTAGCACCCCCTGCTCCTTGTTTTATCGGGCCGCCACCTTGGTCCGGAACAAATGAGCTGCTGGGGACTGGGGGCCTTTGCTTATTTGTGTCTGTCATGCTGGTTTGTGTGGGCCTACCCATCCACGCTGGCCCAGTGCGGGTTGAATGGGGGATTTTACATCAGAGCTCCGACTCCTAGGTCGATGGCCTTTCTGGGCTACGAAGTCAACCTCTCCGCCTATTTTCCCATAGGTGGGGCTATTTAACCCATAGATGGAGCTTGGTTGATGGGCGCCAGGGCATGTCCACACGCCGGTGGGCCTGCACGCCGCATCTCTGGGGCCCAAAGCTACTCCGAGATCCCTTACAGTTTTGCCTGGGACCGTGAGGTACCAAGTTACCGTGTGTTGTCGCGAGGAGGCACTGTAAGAGTCTTGATGGAGGAGAGGCTATGTACTGTCAGGGGGAGGCTTACGCACTCGGCTCCCTTTTTCACCTTGCGGTTAGCCAGCGGCAGCAGCTGAAAGCAGAAATTGCAAGCACTATGCTAAAACTACACTATGCTAATCTATTTCTACACACTACTGCACTAGACGCTTCACTACATCCTGTGTCTACTGACACTAGCACATTGTTTAATAGAGACTAAATTCGGTGTAAACAGCTACCAAATCTTACTTACTCCAACCAATTTAGACGGACTGTTAATAGCTGCAACCTAATCATTGCTACCGAACAACTTTTGCCAATATTTGCCTTAGTCAAAATAGCGAAACTTTGCTGACCGTACCCTTTGCAGTTCATCAACAATCACGTTATTCACTTATTCACTTATATTATGCGTGCATATATTAAACATGATTGAAAGACTTGTCCAAGGTTTACAAGGCATAACAACATATATATCACATGAAAGATTTCGTGCATATATAGATGGCGATTAACTTTAAAGTGAAATAGTTGAGAGGGGTTTTGCTGTTCATTTCCAATGAACTGAAATACATTAGATGGCCTAAATTGGTTTATTGTTGCAGTATTCGTCTCTCTCTCTCTCTCTCTCTCTCTTCCCCTCTCTTTTTAGCTCTCTATTACGATTCCTCTCTCTCTCTTTGTATGGGATATTGCGTATACATTATGACGGGAAATTAGCCTCAAGTGAGCTGGGGAACAGAAAAAAGAAAGAGAACACGGGGAACTCAGGGGAAAACCGAGGAAATGCGGACAAAGAATATCGAAGTTAGGAATCCATTAACATATCTATTGATATGGAGCTACTCCTATTGAAGAGTCGGTCACGGTGAGTGATGTTATTTGCACAACTTCTCGAGTCTTTTGTAAACAAATGAACTCCTCCTTTTTCCCTTCTTTTATTGGAAAAGGGGGCGTTTTCGTTTTAAATTCTAATACGCAGTAGATGTATAGATGAATATGAAGAATATATATATATATATATATATTATGATATTCGTCAGATTGTATAGAGTAGGAATATCGCTATATCATAACTGATTTCAACTGTTTTCTTGCTATGAAATTTCCTTTTCTGTGTATTCTTCTTCCACAACTTAAAATAAGGAATATTAAGTACGCCTCCCAAACTTAAACTGGTACACTTTATTTCTTCTATTGGCGACACTATCTTTTCATTAGTTTTGTTCTAGTCTTAAACGCCTCATGAATTGCGAAGCAACTCGGTCTGCAATGATATTCTGGCGCGGTTTGATTCAAATATCTAAATGTAAAATCTCGCACCCAAAGGCTCCATAGCTCTGCCATCCACACATCTTTCCGTTGTTGTGATACTCTCCCATTGATCTAAAGACTTATGTTGTGTCTTTGTCTCTTAGGACCTGGCTCTCAAAACTTCAGGTCCAATGTATTAATGTAAGTTTAATCCAAAGACCCGATACTACTTGGCAATGCAAGAGAATGACATGTATTTATGTTTTTCATATTTTGCAATTTATGACTCTTACGATATATTATTTGGAAACTTGCAATTCAATTTCCCTTGATGATATTCTTAATTTGTACTGAATAAAAACAAACCCATTGTTATATTTTTATTTTTGTTTTCTCCAAGTCAGCTCCATATGATCAGCCACTCCCAAATGTTTAAAATTCGAATGCATAGTTAATGACCTTATATTATAAAATGCGATTTCCTTTTAATCCAGGTCAGTCCCATGAAATGTGGCCATTCTCAATGTTTAATTTGTGCCCACCTGCACAGCGCCCTCTTCATATCCATGTTTATGTTCAATGTCCTGCTTGAGCAACGACATGTACATGTATTCAGTTTATATATTTTATCTAGAGCAATATAGGCCTATGCATGAACATTATGATAGTTGGCTCACTCCTTTTTTTCTAATTCTAAGGTTAATACCAATGTTTTCAATCCGTTTAAATTATACTTACAATGAATTGTCTGATGAATCTAGAAAAAGACGACAGGTTATAGTTATTATCAATCGTTTTCCTTTCCCTGCATCCATGTGACTTTTTTAAAATTTGGTTGGCTCCGCTTTTCACTCATTTCTTGATTTTGTTTATGCTGAACAGATCGTTATTGTAATAATGATAATAATAACATTAATCATCATCATCATAATAATTATTACCTTTCTCATCCGCAATTACTTTCTACTATTAAGTAATACATTTGTTTAATCCTATTTTGATAAATGCAGCATTCGGAATTCCCCTTTCCATATTCATACGTATACAAAATATACAAGACACTCTTTGCAAATAAAAGAACAAAAGTATCGACTTGTTTCAGATTAAGATTTTATTGTACTGTTCATATACATGAAAAGTGCCCATTTTGTCATAATATGTCATAATAAGTCGTAACCAAATCTTGACACAACGCATATTCTTTACTATTATTGTGAAATACAATGCTCAGGATAGATGCAAGCAACCCTTGAGACTTTCATAACCCCTCCAAATATACAATGGAGGTGAACATATACTGATTACTGTCACAGTATCATACTCGAGTATGGTAGCTGTAAAAAGTATCAACCATCGTATGCACTACGTTGATATTCAACGGAAAATATGATATTAAAGTATCTTTAAAACTCAAAACATGATATATTACAAAATGAGTCAATGAATTCATGATAACACTTATACAGTTATTTCATTAGCAATACCTGGTAAATATAATGAAATATATGTAAATCAGAAGAGGTTTACTATGTCATACAAAAACGAATGCTAGAACTCAAATCCTTCATCAATGTTACATATCGTCACTTTGATAATCATCATCACATTTTTACTTTTATATGAATGCAGTGTATATTAATTTCAATTTAATACGATTCAATTTGATTCAATTTGGTTCAATTTGTATTTTTCCAAGGTAAAACCATGAAAATGTTACATGGGAATTGTTTTACAAGGAATAGAAAATAGATATGTAAACAACAAAAACAGTAATAATCGGAATACATGAATGATAAATATACATGTACATAGAAGTTGACATCTTAGACATTAAAAGGTAAAATAACCCATAGCATGAGCAGTAAGAAAGAGTACCAGGGGAAAGGTGTGATATAGAAAGAAGGACAGCAGATCGAGGTGGGAGAGAAGGAAATGAGTCAGAAGAAGGAGAAGGATAGGGAGAGAAAGGGAAATGGAGCTGATGCGAGGTAAAGAACAGAGAAGTAGGAACGGTTGTAAGAAGAAAAAGAGAATATCATGAAATAATAAAGGTATTAAACAAGAAGATAATGAACTCCCATTATGAAATTAGCTAACACATTCGTATATTGACATGGAAGTGCAACAGAAGACAAATAAAAGGAACTATAATGAAATAAGAAAGAACGGGGAAAGTAAGAAGGAAAAGAAAGAGAAACTGACATAGTAAATAGTGATGATCACCATTCATAAAAAGTGTTATCTAAAATATAATATATGTATACAGGGTATACGTACGTGATGGTTTTCGAATTGGTTGCTATTCACATATCTCATTCAAACAAAAGCTATACTGCAAAATATACAACATTATAGAAGATGGATCAAAATATTTCACCTGTTAATTAATACAATATCAGTTTTCGCATAAGATTACAATGTCGGTTGTAAGTACAAGACTTGTACAAAAATATGAACAAACTTCATATGGGCAATTATTGCAGTTATACATGTGTATACAATTATTATCATTATTCAAGATGAGTTTTCAAAGGCCCTTATGGAAAAGGGAATGAAGGATTTCAGATAGCGGTATGTTCTACACTTTGCAGACTTGAGTCGTTTACCTGATCGCATCCAACAACATTCATGTTAGTCTACCTTATAAAGAAAATACATCCAGTAACAACAAACAACAGAGTAGTGAGAAAAATTGTTTTAAAATAAAATAATCTGGAATGCAAACAAAGACTTGTAGAGATTACATGTAGGCATACCACAACAATCGATTTAAGATCGATGGGGATAATGAATAAAACAGTGGCCTACAGTCAATGGGATACAGGGGTATATCCCTATATACCCACGAGCTCCAGAGCATATACGACGATTGTCCACGTGGATGCACATAGTATGCTATTCCAATCACATTGACTATCGCATCCTCACCGGGTACCTATTCTTAAAATGTAGATTTAATGCCTTGCTCTTTGATATGAGTGTCGTGCAGGGCCTCGAACACAAGCCTTGCATTTCCAGTCAAGTGATGAAACCACTCGACTACGACACCTCTATGATGATGATGGAAAAAGAAGCAAAGAAATTCCGTAAATTAAAAAAAAGAACGTTAATTGCGCTGGTCCATGATTGATAAAACTCGACAATGAGGAGAGAGAAAGAGAGATAGCTATAGAGAAGGGGGCTATATAGGCCTATATATCTGAATTAGAGACTGGAGTAACATTTATTATTACATTCAATAAGGTGGACAAACGTCCGACTAATACAAAGTTCAAAATAGTATATTCTCGGATCAGAAGGGGTTTCATTAAACAACATAACAATAAGGATACATTTATACCGCGCATTATACTGCCGGTTAAATCCCCTTGCGCTTTACATGGTAATGCAGAATAATTGTATTCCGAAAACTAATTACAACAAAAAATATAGCCATGCTCATAAACATACACCAAACTAAATATACATTGGAACATACGCAATAAACGAAAAGATAGATACATAAAGTAGACAAAGGCACATTATATTATTTCCGTTCAAATTGACATGCAAACATTCTTTTCACTTTATGTTACAATACATAAATGAGGGTGAATATTCTTTGTAAAAAAAAGAAAATTAATTCTCACAGAATCAAACGAAACTTACACTGAATGTTCAAGATTACAAATAAATGACATGTGCCAAACAATTTTAGAAGAAAATGTATACTGGCTGAGTAATGAGCAAAGACAAGGAAATCAAGGTAGTACTAGCCCCGACACCATGTGTGTTGTCCCATATATAGCTTTATGTGTACACTGTACAGTGCTTGTTACTTTACCAAGACTCGGCCAAATTTATTATGAGTTTGATGACTCCAGAACCTTGCAGTGCACACCAATACTTACATGCTACATGATCAACTGTTTCTGATCCATTCCACACCTTTTCTTTCACAATGCAATCGCATTACCAGTACTCACCTTTATCTTTAAATTCAAGATAATGGTTTCTAATATATATATTAGTTAGTCATGCGTGCAACAAAATAGACCTACATTGTAAATTAACGACGTATACGTGCGACATTCTTTATAATCTAATCAATATATACAAAATACTCAAGTTTCAGTAAACAATATTTGGCGTTTCAACAATATTTTGCTGATACCGAATGGAATACTTGATATTGATAAATCATGTTAATCAATAAAAATACTTATAGTAATACCGCCACAACAACATCATCGTCAACAAGACCACAACAATAACAACAAAATCAACTACTACTATTACTAGTGATAAGTTGTGCGTTCGAATATTTTCGCAAAATGCGGTAATGTCTCAGTGCCCTATGCAATAAACAATTAGTTCCATAAATACAGAAAAAAATATTGAGCTTAAAGGTACTATGTCCCTTTTGCAGGCCAAAAAAAAAGAAAAAGTTAAATTCCAATGGCATTTGAAAGATAAAACTAGGTTAGAACTCCCCTTTAAAAAATGGGGCTTGAAAATGTCTTTAAGTGGGAAAATAACGACTATTAGTTGTCAAATCGACTTAGGAGCTATAGAGCTAATAAGTAATAGCCTTGATTTTCAGACCATTGTACCGCATGGTCATATGTTTTATGCTGCGCAAAGATTCAATCAGTTTAATCTTGGCCATTAAAAGAAGTGGGCTATTGATGTAGAAAAATCCTTTACAGCTCATTTTATTACCAAAGAAAAAGAAAAAGTCAGTACGTCGATCACTCAATACTGACAATAGTGTCTGACAGTGAAGTCTAAAAAGGAAACGGGTTTCCTTGCATAATTTGAATATTAGGACAATGCTAACGTTTAAATTTCACAGATAGGACATACATGACATATTCATAATTCCTGCAAAGTTCTACAGAATTTAAGGTTGGCTGCAAAAGGGACATAGTATCTTTAATGCAAAATGATTTACTCTTAAAGGTGAAATTCAAAGAAGATCACAAATATGTCAACTAATGTATCACTAGAAACTGGTAAGCGGCCATCGTACAAGTTTTAGGTCAACTACATATCGGGTGATTTATAAAACTACAAATACAACCACCTCCATAGCAGCTGGGATATACGAGAGATTCGCCGGAAAAATAACGATGTTTTAATGACGTCACTATATGGACCAACACTGCCCAAGCAGACGACATTCCATAGAGAATGAACATAATTGCAAAGCTATTTTTCCTCAAATTATAATGAGTTTAGTGTATATACATGTAATGGCATGTCCAACCATTCAAAAAGGGATATGACCAGATTCTGATAACTAAAATCTTTTGCTTGTAAATACACAGGATAGGGGTTAATTAACAATCAAAGAAACCAGACTTTCAAATTGAAAACCCCCCGGAATGATATTAAGGACGGCATTTGTTCCCTCTTGAAACACCGAACATACCCCGGTGTGTGCAGCTGAATATACAATGGCGTCTGATTTTGTTTACAAGCGAAACATTCCTTTATTTTGGTATCGCTGCATTTGTTATCAAAATAAAACCACGCACGGGGTTTAGAGTGAGGCAATAGATTATACATATGGCCTGACAGTATTGAAGTAAGAGAAAGAACTCAAGAGAAGATAAAAACACAGGCACTGACAATGTGTGAGATGTCATGGGACATCGTCTGCTTGTGCAAGTCATGTTCATACTGTGACCTTACACATCTCAGCAGCGTTCGGAGAGCTCTTCAGGTGCTATGCCGGGGCTGTATTTAAGCGTTTTGTAATTTATAATTACTTCGAATGTTTCCAAGCATTGAAGCATTCAACCTTGTTGAATCAAAGTTTCAACTTTGCAATAATAAAAATAAAGTTAGTTTTTAAAATCAATGAATATCTACTTTAATAATGTTCTTGCATTGAATGTAATAGTGTACAATCACTAGTTGAACTTGTAGAAAAACAGCTGATTGAATATTTAGAATTCGTATGCACTTATACAGCCTTTAATAATTTATAGTTAGTCAGTAATGTATAACTTGCGTTGCAAAGACACTCCTTTGTATTAAGGGTACATACAATTTGGCTACGTTATTTACAAATTATCAACAGACAAAATTACCAACTCAAATATATCAGACAAGATTGTTTTCCCTTTCAAAATGAAAATCATAAATCATAAGACACCTTTTATGTGATACATGCAACAGTTCATATACAAGAGATATTAGATAAAACAAATATAGATTGCTTTATTTGTGAATTAAAAGGGTCTTCATTTGGCCTTTTTGGAAGGGCGATATAGGCCTACATGACTAGATACATTCCTTCATTTCCTATCTGTGGATACTACTCAAAAGGTTTACCCTAAAACTCCTGCGCTTGTTTGAAACCTACATAGCAAATATGGCGTGTAAAGCACTGCCAGTTGAACAATTCAAATTCGAAAAGAAATATTACTGTATTTAAAAAAAACAATAACAATGATATTTTACAACATTTTGGCCCTTTGACAAGTTTTGAGATTTTCACCGTGTTAATCCACGTAGGCCTAACACCCTTTAAAGTATATTGCCTGTGTATAATAAATGAATGAACACTGAGAGTGACATTTTGAAGGGAAGTCCAAATCACAATTTCTTAAACAAATTAACAAGAGCTGCAATACCGATGTAAAGCATATATTACACATACGTCTAAATCATATGAATGTCAACGTGATTCAGTGGATGAATATTAAAGTCGATTGCATGAAAATTGCCAAAGGAAAAAAATCTGATGATGTGTTTGAGGCACTTTTCATTTCAGTCCATTTCCTGTTCGAGTGCAAAGATTGTCTGCTCCGTCTGATTCGTCAGATCGAGTGTGGTGCCATCTATATGATTACTAATAAAGTTAATATCTAAAGTGATGGAGAGAGAGAGAAAGAGAGAGAGAGAGAGAGAGAGAAGTGTAAATGTGCATGTGCTTCAACATACAAACAGCGCTACATTACAACATAATCACATAGAGCAATAAAGGGAGGGCAAAGAAGCGATATTGAATATCACACAGCTTTACGTCAAACAAAACCATTTTTACTAATAACAAATCAAATTTATTTTCTTTTACAACATGTTACCGGGCAAAATCTGTTAATCAGTTAATTAATACGTAGAAAACGTCTTAATACCAACATGCGCGAATAATTTAAAGAAATAAGCCAACATGTAATATGAAAAATAGTATACATACCTTCAGTTTATCACTTCGCTAATCCAGTAACCTAAGCCAATTATTTAATAGGCACCCTTGAACAATCATGATTACACACTTCCAAAGGAATATTAATTTATATGCACGCCATTTGTCAACTCTTTGTTACATTTTGCACAGATTAATTGATATGAGACTATTTTGTGTATTTTTTTTGTATTCTATTTATTTAATCACGGTTAAGAAGCCTGATATCAGCTAGAAGCTGCTTTTCAGCAAGGCCGTGAACAACAATTGAACACAACAAGTACGAAAACAACAATTATATCCAAAAGAAATCACAAAAATTATCATAACATAATGAGATGAAAACAAACAAGATTAATTAAAAATTGCTTGGATAACAGAAACAATGGAGGGGTGTAAGGAATATAAAACCTGCGAATATTGCCAGGCTATCTTCGAATCGGATGTTTGCCAGTAGGTTATTTAAACGTTTTGAGGCTGAATACAGAGGGCTCTCTCTGAGGTTATTTGTATATGAGTGGTACATAATGACAGTTCTTTTCATTCTCGATGAAAACAGAGATAAACAATTAAACATAGTAACTAACACTGTATGTCTATTATAGCATTTTGTTAATGTGAAAGGATACTTCTACAACCAGGGTCTGGAAATCAGACTATTACTTAGGTGATTGCAATCACTTATGTCGTTTCGACAACTAATAGTCGTTCTTATCCCACAAAAAAATCCATTTTCAAACCTTTTCTTTTTGAGGGAAGTTCTTAATAAGTATTAAATTCAACCTTTTGATTTTGTTGACCTGCAAATGGGACATGAAGTACCTTAGAGAGCATTGCAAGCCTGGAAGTAAGAGTTTGAATGACTTACCCACGCGGTTTGCCATGCTCCACCTCCACCTCCATGACCTGATCTTTATTGCAAGCGATAATGACATCATCCACGCCCTCATCTGACCCGCATCGTATGAATCTACCAGTATCAAAATAGACGTAATACAGCATTTCTCCTTTCGTGCTCCTCGTGATTTTCGTATTGTTTTAATTTGATTCTACAAGATGGAAATGCTCATTAATAATTTAAAAGACCAAATGCCCCAATTTTACGATTTTCTTTCATGATAGACTATTGTTAAATGACTAATCTCACTCATGGGGCGAATGGTATAAAACCAATTGCAAATCATCTTAAAAAGGATTAATTTATGTTTATTTTGAGATATGAAAGATAAGTACTATTCAATTTTTTAATTTTTTAATTCTTAATATAAATAGTGTACAATTTTTCGGGGGGGACTGAGTGTATTATGGATAGGGGAAAAAATGGGAGAGAGAAGAGAGAGAGAGAGAGAGAGAGAGAAAGAGAGAGAAAGAGAGAGAAAGAGAAAGAGAGAGAGAGAGAGGGGGTAAAAGAAATGAAACATATCAAAGTGCTTTGTTAATAAATGACATAATGTCTCACCTGATGATTTTCAGATGTTTGAGGTGGTGAGGTGATCTGAAAGCTTGTAAGATTAGTTCCATCTTACTGTTGCCAATATTCAGTTTGCTGAATGTCACCTTGACAAGCTGAGGGGAGATATTCAGCAGGACATTGGATAGTGAAGTGGGCTCCTTGTGGAAACCAGCCGGTCGACCTGCATACTTTTGTGGTTGAAAGGTGAGTTCTGTTGCTCCTGGTAGATGGATCCTCTGGATGACGTTACAGTTGATCGTGCTCCATACCTGTATAGTGACCCTCTTCACATTGTCAAACATCGAACAACAACCCTGCCATCCTTTTAGTGTGTCATGATCCACTGTCAGCTCAGTCAGGGTGGGGCTCGTGTTACAACTCTGGTTGTGATCATGTACAATTAAAAACAAAGGAAATCAAAGTGCACTAGCACCTGTAGGAGGTTCGATTGTTGGTAAATATTTAATGTTTCATGAAAAAGTAACCCAAATCGTGAAAATGGATTATGCTAGCCTCATGGGTATTGTAAAATATAAACAAGGATTTTTAAAAGACATAGCCCGGGCAAATGCGAGAAAGCTTTTGCAAAGGCAAGTAAAAGTGGCATGATAGTCAAAGTCAATTTAACATTTAGTTCCTTCCGGGCTCATTCACAACCAATATTCCAGGAGTTAAGGTTATTGAATGTGTATCAACTACATAAACTATCTATTTGTGTTTTTATGCATCAATTGTTGAATAATAGATTGCCACAGTCCCTTATTCAGTACTGCTCTTTCGTAGAGCACAGATATGAGACAAGGCAAAGAGAAAATAAAAAGCTAACTGTGCCTAAAGTAAGGACAACAAAAGGTTCATTTTCTGTGTCATACAGAGGTGTATGCTTCTGGAATGATTTACCCGCTGGCCCGATTTAAAAATGTTAACCCCCCCCCCCCCTTTGAAAAAAATCCTGCGTACGCTATGGTCTCAGATGCCCTTGTACTCTTTAAAGTCCCTTTTCGTACTGAATTATGTATAATACTTGTTCTGTTTTTATCTTCTTAATCGTTTGAATGAAATATCGTAGTTTTATAATGTTTTTTATTGCCCATTGACTCTTTTTTTTAAACACAGTGTTTGAATTGATGTTGGGATATGGAAATAAATGATTTTAATTGAATTGAAAGTGTTGAGAGCCACAAATTCTCAACAAATGTAAAAGCAAAATTGCACTTAAACTATATCATAATGTGAAAAAAGAACTTCTGCAAATATCCTCCCCCCCCCCCCCACAAAAAAAAAGAAAAATGTATTTGAAGACAAATATGATTTTAAAAAATACATAATTTTTTTGTTTTTTGTTGTACTGTTGTATTCTTTTATCAATATTTATGACATCCTCTTTTACATTATGATACAATTTAAGTAAAATCTTTCTATCAAATTGTTGGGGCCCCCAACACTTCAGAGGGGCTTCAATTATCTGACCAGCAACCAAAAGTACGTCTTTCCTTCGTAATTCAATGGGTCTATTTACTTTGAGTTTATTTCTATGTAAGCGCTATAGAGTTTGTATTTAACTTCTCTAAATATTCGATACATAGTGAGATGGAGAGAAAAAGCAAGGCTTATGACATTTAAGTGCCGTTGTGGGCACTGGCGTACTGGTGGGGGGGGGGCTTGGGGGGCGACAGCCCCCCCCCCCCCCCCCAAAAAAAAAAAAAAAAAAAAAAAAAATTAACCATGACTTATTTTCACAAGTAATGTATAAATGTTCGTGATATCACATGATTTTCAACAAAATGCTATAGTTTCTCCATTATTTCTTGCAAACTGACCCATTCCCAAATAGCCAGGAAGAGCATATGTTTTTTATAGTCACTAAGGGCCTTATAGTACACTAATTCCTTTCCAGAAGCTACTGTGCAAAGCACAGTCGGGAGATAACATACCCACCACTCGGGCTGAGCATGCACAGATTTGCGAACGAGCGTTCCATACTTACATCATGTAACACTGCACATATACCGTTAAGGGACCCAGTGGGGGGAATTGAATTCAGACAAGATTAAAAGTAGAGAACGGTACAACGAATCGTCTTCTTTCTCTAATAATTTAATGAAACGGCAAAGCTTCCGCGCTTCGCGCGGGAGGGGGGGGGGGAACTAATTTCAGACTACGATTAAGAGTCGAAAACGGTACAACGAATCGTCTTAATCTTTCTCTAATAATTAATGAAACTCGAAAATGATTTCAGACAAGGATTAAGAGTAATAATTAAATGAAACGACAAAGCTTCCGCGCTTCGCGTAGGAGGGGGGAACTGAATTCAGACAAAGACACAATAAAACGATTCGTCTTCTTTCTCAAATAATTTAATGAAACTTGAAAGCTAACGCGTTTCGCGCGGGATGGGCGAAAATGAATTCAGACAAGGATTTATAGTATTAATTGATTGAAACGTCAGAGCAAGTCGAGAACGGTTCAACGGTACAATGAAAATGAATGATTCGTCTTCTTTCTCTAATAATTTAATGAAACTTGAAAACTTCCGCGTTTCGCGCGGGATGGGCGAAAGTGAATTCAGACAAGGGTTAAGAGTCGCGACCGGTACAATGAATCGTCTTCTTTCTCTAATAATTTAATAAAACGTGAAAGCTTCAGCGCTTCGCGCGGGATGAGCGAAATTAATTTCAGACAAGGATTAAGAATAATAATGAATTGAAACGTCAATGCTTCCGCGCTTAGCGCGGGAGGGGGGAAACTGAATTCAGACAAGGATGAAGAGTCGGGACCGGTACAATGAATCGTCTTCTTTCTCTAATAATTAAATTAAACGTCATGGGCGAAACGAGCTTTAAGAGTCGAGAACAGTACAACGGATCGTCTTCTTTCTCTAATAATTTAATGAAGTGTCAAAGCTTCCGCGCTTCGCGCGGGAGGGGAAAACTGAAAAATAACTTAGTTCCTGGCCCCGGGTTTAAAGGGTTAAATTTGTAGACATTTGGACATTGGTATTTTTATATTTGTCGGTAATAATATTGGTGGCTCGTTTTGTCGGTAATCGGCGGCCTCTACACCCCCCCCCCCTCCCCCACTAAAAAAGATCTGGCGACGCCCCTGATAACGACACAGTTTATACACTCGAGATAATTTTTGCAAGTACTACTGGTGAAGTACCGGACCACCGTCTTTGTGCATTGTGAGGCATCAAAGCATAATTTATACAACGTCTCACGACGTGACAGATCACTTTTCTCTAACTTCTAACTAATCAGAGGGCCCTTTTTTTCTCCATGAAATGCCGGTGGACTTTAATGCGCCAAATGTGGTTCTCAAATTGCAAAAGATCCCTACTCTTGGAAGGGGTAGGGGAAAGCAATTTTACGTCATATTACTCCAGGAAGTGCCTGAAAATGCGTCTAATTTGGTTCTAAAATTGCAAATGCTTCTTACTCTGGGAGGGGGCCAAAACCCCCTCCCAGACCCACCCCCTGCTTGGTCGCTCCGCTCCATCGCCGTTAAAGCCTCGTTCTGTTGCTTCATCGTTTTACATATATTTCACCCCATGCCATTTTGTGCCCCCCTCCCCGGTAAGAAATTCCTGGATCCGCCACTGATGCCCATACCCCTTGAGCTTCGGGGGTTTCGTCCTTTGAACCCCACCGGGGCTTTGCCCCTAGACCCCACTTTGAGAAACGTAATTCAGCGGGGCCTGCATGTTAGAGTGGGGTGATTCGGATTTTTTTTTTTGTCAGCCCCCCCCCCCCCAAAAAAAGTTTTTGCTCATTACGCCACTGGTTGTGGGTGGGGGGGGGGGGGTAAATTGCATAATTACGGACCCATTCTTATTTTGATAATTATGCCAGATAGGGTTTTGCCGAAGGAGGGGGTGGGGGGCGTTTGCCCCTATTCTCAATCCGCCATTATTCAACCCGTGAAGTGATCACGTGGTGCCAAAGGATATCATTGCTGACACACAGCGTCTTGTCAACTCTGGAAAAGGAGCTGTTTAAATTCAATTATTATTATTACTATGATTATTATTATTATTATTTTAATTACTATCAATACCATTATCCTCTGAGAAACGCATCTCCAACGAAAAAGGTCTCAATCTGTCGCACAAACTATTACCTGATTAATTTAGTGAAAAGCAGAATTACAGGCCCTTGGTGTATATTTCTATATGGCTGAATCGATACAATGATATGCACAATGTTCACATTTCAACAGTCCTTCCTAGATATAGTTTTGAAAGAACTAATAGAAGTGATCAATTCTTGTTCATCATAGAAACCATCCATTGCCATTTGTCAATATATTTGGATGAAGTATAGCTATGAAAAAATTTGTTTTTAATATAAATCTTTAATATTACGTTTGTCCGTTTTTGTATTATGACAGAAAGTTCGCTTTTCGCATCAACTTCCCGAAACTTTCAGCTTTTCCTACCTGCTTCCTCTTAACGGTGGAGTACTTTGAACAGTAAAATCGTACAATTGCGTTTGACTATATGGGAAAGAGTACACCTCCAGTATAACAAAAAGATGTAGTGATTTGTTGAGAGTTCTAAAATATATGATTAAATCAATACCTTTGCAGATGATGCCTTCGATGACGATGCTGAGTAGAAGTCATCGTGATACTGACCGTTGAGTGTCAGGTCCTTCAGATGAGTCATCTTACAGATGAACTGAGCCAGATCACGTGATGCAAAAAGACGTTCGTTGAGATCAGCAGAGTAGATCTCAAGAGTCTCAATCTGTTATGATAGCAACATTATGTTGAATGAATACTAATAACAACCAAATAAACTGAATTCAAGAATCAACAATTTGTGTTAAATTGAAATAATATCGCTGCGACAATTTAAAAAAACCTCTTAACACAATAACATTTATTTTGTTTATGAAACACAAGTCTTGACACCTGAAATTAGTACTAATTTCAATAGTTCCTGGATTCTGTTGAGACCGAGGTAATGGCGTTTATTCATAACTGATATAGGTAATGAAGCGATCCACGGCGAGACGGGCCGGTGGCCAAAGCCGCCCCGCCTAGTACCGACTCAGAAAATGTTAAAGTATAACTTTAGTTCTTGAAGTGTAGAAAACGAAGATAAATCAAAGTCACTAAAACAAATTCTTGATTGGAGTTGAAGATTTATTAAAATAAACGTAGAATTAATAAAATCACGAAGTTCATGTTTTGGGGCTGGGCAACCCAATTGAAGCAAATTAGTAACTCATGTCGGTATCGTAACGGAAAAGAGGTCCCGCTCCAGAGACGCAACTCGGTTTTTATCCTCCCGAACTGACACGCCTCGTCCTCCCAAAAATTGAGGCGTGTCACACAGACGCTTTGCGTAATATCAATCCACCCATAATTAGTTTCCGTATTAAAAGGTCCTATATTTCTTGGCGAATTTACCCCCCGGATATAAGGCGCTCTGGATGATCCGCATCTCTATTCCTCACATACTTCTTTCACGCACCCACCTGTGTCTCTTACATTCTAATCTTTCAAACAAGAGATGCAAATCACCCGGAGACCCAACAACCCTGGAAATTAATTCAATGAATATAAAAAGGGATAAATGTTGCTATGTCCGTCCACACTAGCGAGCCCACATGCTTCTGGCTATTACACACCTGTAATCCTCACTTCCTCTCTCATACTATTTCGATAGTGTGAACAGACCCGGCAACAAGGAAAAACCCTTCCAATTGTAATACAAATCTATTTCCCAAATTTGCCTAATTAAATTTAAGTCAACTGTGGCGACACGCCCAGCGACACCTAATCCAATCGGCCAAGCCGAAAAAGTAGAGCCAAAATTAAGAGCGCAACGTCTCGGAACAGGTGTTAAAAATAGCATACAAGGAATTCACCATGTATGTTTGTAAACATAGTTCTAGCGAAATCTACCAGGAATTTGCCTTGTACATGTACGTCAATGAACCTTTGAGGAAAACGTAAACACGAGAATATCCATATCATTACAGTAATGACAGAGGTGATCAATACGTTTGTGATTGATCCAATCGGTACTCTGGGCATTACAGATAAAATGAATAGTAATATTTATTGGCATTTATTGTGTTTAATGATGTTTAAATCTTGACATCTGAAATGATTACTAATTGCAATATTTCCTGAATTCCTTTGAGACCGATATACATTGCATCATGCTACAGTAGCCTTCTTCATTCATTTAAACAAGCTCTACGTTATTTTGACATTTGATTTAAATAGAACTTTGAAAAATGATTACAGAAATAATACAAACGGGAACGAAGAGATTCGATTTTTCATTTTGTAGGTTTTTAAATTAAACTATTTAGTCTCATCAGTATTCACAATTGAAATAGCTGTCTTTCCATCAGTAATTCCGTAGCACTTCGAATCGTCATATGAAATGAAAAAATTGGTAAATATTATTCACTATCAATCATATAATCTTCACTCTGTTTTTGTATTATGACAAAAAGTTCACTTTTAACACCCACTTACTGAAGCGATCGACTTTTCCTACCTGCTTCTTCTTAACAGTGTTCCAATAGGGAGAGTAAAATTGTACACTTTCGATTGACAATATAGGAAAGAGTGCACCAACAGTATAAGAAAAACATGTACTGATTTGCTAAGAGTCCAACAAAATATGATCAAATCAGTACCTTTGCGCATAATGCCATCGATGACGATGTTGAGTAGAAGTCATCGTGATACTGACCGGCGAGTGTCAGGTCCTTCAGATGAGTCATCTTACAGATGAACTGAGCCAGATCACGTGATGTAGAGGGACGTTTATTGAGATATTTAGAGTAGATCCCAAGAGTCTCAATCTGTTATGATAGCAACATTATGTTGAATGAATACTAATAACAACCAAATAAAACTATATTCGAGAATCAACAATTCATTACAAATTATATTAATATCGTTGCCGTATAGTAACATTGTGTTAGATAAACTCCTAACACAATATCATTTATTTTGTGTATTATATACAAATCTTGACACCTGAAATTAGTACCACTTTCATTAGTTCTTGGTTTCTTTTGAGACCGATTCAATGGTGTTTATTCATACATGTAACTGATAGATAATGACAGAGATGATTAGTTTGTTTTTGATTGATCCCATCGAGACTGTAGGCATTGCGGATAAAGTAAATTATAATATTTTCTAGATCATGTTGACCTGTTGACTGAGGGAGTAGTGGGTAAATATGAATGAAGGACTTGGCTCCTGATCTAAATTCTAACGGAACAAAAGAGAAGAAGTCAACGCAAAGCGTAGCATCCCCTCGCCGGGTACAATTTCCTTAATTGAGCAATTTTTGCATATTCAATGGGATGTGACCTTTGAGCTTTGACGTGTGTACTTAACAACATTACTTACGTTATTGGATTAAAAAAAACATTTTCGCGTATATCTAAGTAGGGATTTTCGCATACACCTGTATGTAATGAGCTATGACCTTTGTCCTTTGACCTACATACTCCGAAATTAAACATAGGCTGTATTTTAATACCATGTGCCTTCATATTAAATTTCATTAAAATCCGTTAAACATTAAAGGTTATCAAATGGAAACCAGATTACCTACGGAAGAACAGAAGGAAGGACGTGCGGCAGCTTTACTACATGTATATCGCCTCCGACTTCGTCGACGAGGGGTTTAATAAAACAAGAAGGTATAACGGTCACAAATCAGTCCTCAACCACACTACTCTACATGAAAAACGTGTGCCTTCAATAGGGGGGGGGGGGGGGGATCAGAACACCCTGATTATGTTATCGACTACATTATATTGATGGATCCATGATTGTCAGAGAAGAGGGCATTTTATCCTGCGGTCATATGATCCGGTAATTTTACTGACCCTACCACATTTAAACGTCGGAATGATGAGGGGTGGTCGAGGAGGAGGGGGAACGATCCACATATTCGATGTCAAGTCTTAATCTGTTATAATAGTTACATTGTATTGGATAAACAATTTCTGGCATTACATTACTAAAAAATAATTTTAAACATTACATCATGCTTCAGTTGCCATCCTTATTATTTTACTTAAGCTATACGTTTTTCTGAAATTTGATTTAGTAAAAAATATTGAACAAAATAATTGTACAAAACCGAAAAAGGTGAAATAAAATGTACATGGAATACTTCGCAGTTTCCAAAGGGTTTCAGATATAATACAAACAGGGACAAAGAGATTTGACTTTTCATTTGTGTAGGTTTTTAAATTTAAATATTTAGTCTCATCAGCATTCGCAGTTGAAATAGTTGTCTCTCTACAGCAATTCCATAGCACCCCGAATAGGCATATAACATTTAAAATATGGTTTATATTATTCACTATTGATCTTAAAATCTTCCCTCTGATTTTGTATTACGACAGAAATTCACTTTTCGCATCCACTTCCTGAAACGATCAACTTTTCGTACCTGCTTACTATAAACGCTGTACCAATAGGGAGAGTAAACTTGTACACTTGCGTTTGACTATAAAGGAAAGAGTACACCTCTAGTATATCCAAAACATGTAGTGATTTATTGAGAGCCCTGAAATATACGATGAAATCAATACCTTTGCAGATGATGCCATCGATGACGCTGTTGAGTAGAAGTCATCGTGATACTGTCCGTCGAGTGTCAGGTCCTTCAGATGAGACATCTTACAGATGAACTGAGCGAGATCACGTGATGCTGAGGGACGTTCTCCGAAATCTTTAGAGTCGATGTAAAGAGTCTCAATCTGTTATGATTGCAACATTATTTTGAATGAATACTCATAACAACCAAATAAAACTATATTCAAGAATCAACAATTTGCTTTAAATTGTAATAATATCGCTGCCACAATAAAAAAAAACTCTTAACACAATAACATTTATTTTGTTTATGATATACAATTCTTAACACCTGAAATTAGTACTAATTTCAGTAGTTTCTCGATCCTTCTGAGACCGAGGTAATGGCGTTTATTCATAACTGATATATAATGACAGAGGTGATCAATAGGTTTGTGATTGATCCAATCGGTACTCTGGGCATTACAGATAAAATGATAATATTTTCTAGATCATATTGACCTGTTGATTGAGGGATCAGTGGGTTAATATGAATGAAGGACTTGGCTCATGATCTAAAGTCGTACAGAACTAAAGAGAATAAAACAAGTAGGCAGAACGGTCACAAACCAGTCCTCGACCACACTACTCTTCAAGGAAAACGTGTGCTTTTAATCGGGGAAATCAGAACACCCTGATTATGTTATTGACAACAGTATAATGGCGGATCCATGATTGTAAGAGAACAGGTGATTTCATCCCTCGGTCATATAATCCGGTAATTTCACTGATCCTACTACATTCAAACGTCGGAATGAGTTAGGGCTGGTGGATGGGAAAGGGGGTGATCCATATACTGGATGCCAAGTATTAATCTATTATAGTAGTAACTTTGTATCAAATAAACAATTGCTGACATTACACTACTTTAAAATAATTTTAAACATTACAGCATGATACAGTTGCCATCCTTATTCATTTATAAAAGCGATACGTTATTCTGAAATTGATTTAGTAAAAAATATTGAAAAAAATAATTGTACATAACAGAAAAGTGTGAAACAATATGTACATTGAACACTTTGCAGATTTCAAAGGGTTTCAGATATAATACAAACTGGTACAAAGAGATTCGATTTTTCATTTTTGTAGGTTTTTAAATTTAAATATTTAGTATCATCAGCATTCGCAGTTAAAATAGTTGTCTCTCCATCAGCAATTCCATAGCACCCCGAATAGTCATATGAAATTTAAAATATGGTTTATATTATTCACTGTTGATCATAAAATATTCCCTCTGATTTTGTATTATGACAGAAATAACTCTTAACGGTGTACCAATAGGGAGAGTAAAATTGTACTCTTGCGTATGACGATATAGGAAAGAGTACACCTCCAGTATAACAAAAGCATGTAGTGATTTGCTGAGAGTCCAACAAAATATGAGCTAATCAATACCTTTGCAGATGATGCCATCGATGACGATGTTGAGTAGAAGTCATCGTGAAACTGACCGTTGTGTGTCAGCTTCTTCAGATGAGTCATCTTACAGATGAACTGAGCGAAATCACGTGATGCAGAGGGACGTTCTTTGATATCATCAGAGTAGATGTGAAGAGTCTCAATCTGTTATGATAGCAACATTATGTTGAATGAATACTAATAACAACCAAATAAAACCATATTCAAGAATCAACAATTCGTTTTAAATTTGCCACAATGATAGACTCTCATTACAATCACATTTATGGCCCGAATTCACAAAGCAAGGTTTGAGCTCAGACCAAGGTTTACGTACGTCATATGACGCGTTTTAGACCTTGGTTCAGACCTTGGTCTGAAATGCATTTCACAAAGCCGGTTTGTCCTCAGACCAAGGTTTATGTACGTCATATGACGCGTTTCAGGTTTGAGTTCAGACCTTGGTCTGAAATTACATTTCACAAAGCAAGGTTTGTCCTCAGACCAGGTTTATGTACGTCATCAGACCCGAAATTTACAGACTGCTCAGATAGGAGGTTTGTAATTTCTCAAACCTGGTTTGAGAGCTATCAACCAATCAGGATGCAGCACTGGGTGGAGATAATTTATGCTCGATTGATTTTATCCAAATAATTCACCGCCAAAACAATCTGCGATAGTATCTGGTCAGCCCGATTTTAGTGCAATTGAAATCTCTCAATCTCTCGATCCTTTCCTTAAAATCGTAAGTATAAAACCTGTACATGTAGTCGAATCCATACTCTTCACGTTACTGACATTTCAATATGTGATATGTTTTATAACTTTCCATTTTCCATGAAATGTTCGGTGTTTACATATCCGACGGCCTCTCAATTCCAGAGTTCAGGGACTGAGTCCGAGGGAGCTCGAGTCCAACGCCCAAGGCGGCGGCGGAGCTCGCACCCTCTGACCCTGGGCTGGAGTTGGGCCTAGCCGGGCCTACAGTACATATGACTGTCATGTTTAATTTCGTCTTGTTGTCAGCAATGCCATGACACATGCCAATTAGAATAGGCCTAGACCTACACTAGTTATTACAAATTCATGATAATGATAATAATACCAGGCTCTAGCCTAGTATAGGCCTGGCAATGATGTCCATCACTTGACTTGTTTCACTGACACTGGTACCTAAATAAATAGAAATTGAAATGGCATCAGCAATGCCAATGTTCCCCAAAATGAATCACACTGACACTCAGGCATAGACCAAAAGCTTCAGTCTCTCTATATCGCCGGTTGTTCACTGAGACTACGCCTGGCTCCATAGGCACTAGACCTAACTTAGACCTCCGATTATAGAATGTCAACAAATGTCAGTTTTAATATTATTTTTATTAAAGAAATGACCCATATCACTCAGACAGTTATTTCTGTCTATGACTACTAGATCTAGATCTAGTCTAGTATGAGTCATGACAAGCAAAGCTTAGTTTTATTAAATTTAGATCTGGTTCTGATTGTCTTAATTAACTGGCTTAGTCTCCGGAGAAAGGATCACCCACAAAGTCACAAGCACAAGTAGTCTAATAACATTTCTTTAATTTAAAAACATTGTTTAAACATTTGTTTAATTTTATCTTCACTCTAGTAAAGATGGTAGAAATGCAGCTGATTCAGCATAATGAGCTGGTGTACCTGGAGGAGGAGCTGGAGCAATATATAGCAGCACAACCGGGCAGAGGCCTCTGAGTCTGAGATTGGGAAAACCCGCTTGATGATGAGCCTTTTGTTTTAGATTGAGGTAGGCTACTTTGAAGTTGAACTCAAATTCGAATTCTGTATTGGGAAAGTTGCTGAAAACATGGCCAAACTACTTGATGAATATTGTTAACATAGCTATACAAAAAAAGGGCTTCTGTTGTAAAATCCAACCCTAGTGTCGTTATTAAAATGCAGAAATATTTCAATTCATGTTGACCGCCTAAATTCACTGTTCGTTTGCCCCGCTTCGCTGGTCTGCCTACGACCGTGCAAGCCCCCAATGCAATACACATGTGCATTTACATAAATTTATTCAATTTCTAAGCATTTTCTGTCATATTCGATACATTGATAGATTAGTTATGATATTTATTCTTTTACAGTATGGTACTGTAGGTGATGGAAGCATTAATGTTCATAATTTGTGTGTGGGGCATTTCCCAATACTGTTATTTGGCTTTAATACATGAGGAAATTATTCAGATTATGTGTTGGAAACAGGTTTGTGATTTCTTGTTTTGTGTAAAACTACTTAACTACTTAAACTTATTCTTCAAAAGGTGAAGCCGTGAAGGAGATTAGAAAAGGCATAGACAATTTGTCTTTTACGTTAAATTGATTCACACCACATCTAGAAATCAGGATTTTTTTTTTTTTTAAGTGACAGTGACAGTTGGGGATGTAAAAATATAATAGCATAAACCAGCAAAAAAATGATTTATTTGAATGCTTGTTTTTTTAATTTTTTTAAAAAGGTAATTCGATCTAAAGGATGCACCGTGAGGAGGCGGCATGCCGTGTCATATTCATCTGTTTGCCAAATGGAGAGTAGTGAGGGATGTTTCCGAAGCTGTTGTCAGAAGAAAGGGACAAGTCATGAAGTTTCCTACAAGTTACAACAAGGCAAATAGTGACTACTATTCAGAAGCAGTTTTTCCAGTACTGCAGATTTCCAGGAGTTGCTGTTGATGGGACACATGTTTACATCAGGAGCCCTGGTGGGGCAAGAGCCAGGTACTACTTCAATAGGAAGAACAGGTACTCCATCGATGTTCAGGTGAGAATAAATGAATACATCATGACTGGATCCAGCACGGCTTTCCCTTTAGACCTTTTTTTGTACCTTGCAAAATTTTCACATTAGATATATACACTCTCCAGTCTTGTGTGTTGTACATCCATGCTAATTCATTGGTGACCAATGCAAGATTTCTAGTGGCCAAATGGATATTAAAGTAATATTCGCGTACAGGTACTCATTTCACTGCCTTTGTACACAGTTAAGAATATCCAATGGATAGTTAAACTTAAAAATCCTAACACTCGTTAATATCTTTTTAACTAAAGGGAAATTTGAAAAATCAAAACTTGTTCCATCCTTCTATTGGCAATACGGATATGACCTCTAGATTTCTGATATTTTGTTGATGGCCATGGCAATTGGGCCACTGTTTTTGCCATTGATCAATGAAAGAAAAAACAACAAAGAGAAACATGTAAATTGATCAATGGCAATTACCACTATATATTTTAAACTATAGAAAAACAAACAGGTTCATTTCCAATAAAAAGATGCGAGAGTGGGTACCCCCCCTCCCCCCCCCCCCCCCACACACACACAAAGCATTTGTTGTTTTAGGCTCGAAATGTTTTGTTAAAAGTGAGATTATTTTTGTTTACATTGTTACAAGATAAACAATGAAAACATGAGTTAAAAATGAAGAAATACTTCATCAGTCAATAAATATAGGGTAATTAGAATTTTCTTCCAATTTTTGTTGTATGAATAGATATTGAAAAGCAATTATCACATATTCAACTGCATTTGCATTAATTACCATAAATAACAAGTGAAATTTATACATTTCACGGCCTATCTGAAGTGTGAAATGAGTGAGTTTTCATAACTAATGAATGCCAACATGTTATTTCATATTGACAGGTTGTCTGTGATTATGCTGGGAAAATAACTAGTATCGTTGCAAGGTGGCCTGGACTGGTAGCAGCCACGATGCCAGGATCTTTTCTGAGTGTGCACTGAATTGGCAGCTTGATGCTAGGGCATATGAATAACAGTTGATTCTTGGAGATAGACTATAGGGTAGGTACTGTAGATTATTTCTTTATATGAAAACATTTGTTTATTCTTTTTCTTAATCAATCTTGTTTCCTTTTTTGTATTTGGCCAACATGTGACATGTTAGGAATATTCATTTGGTAATATAGTAACAACTCGCATTAAGTAATTAATTCAAACGAGCTCATGTGCTTTTAAATTTCAGTTCACAAATCACAATTAATGTTTTTGATATCTGGATGCAACTTGATTAGTTTGTTGTCAAGTGGAACCTCATAGTTTTTGTATTAGTGACACAGGATTGAATAATTCCTGATTATGTGTATAATACATTGTATCCTTTCTATAGTATTACCCCCCCCCCCCTACCCCCCTCCAAGAAAAAAAATGAACAAGTCGAAATTAAGAATATTGTTTATGATTTTGTTTATTTTGTCCATTCAATTTTGCAGGTATCCATGCCTTCTCTGCCTCATCAGAAGCCATTTCTTCATTCAGAGGGTCGACCACAGATGTGCTTTAAAGGCCATCTGTACTGGTTCAGCCAAAGAGGATTAGACAACCCAGCAAGGTCACTGACGGGAGGCTATCTCATCAATTCAGTTCTCAATTAAAATAAGAAAAAGAGGATCATGGGGGATTAACAGGCACAGATTGGGGAAGTTTTCTATAAAGAGGGAGCAAGTAGCTAGAAGTAGTACAGTGGGGCTTTAACACTTCACACACAAAAAAGGGAGATGTGTGATTGAGCGCATATTTATTAAATGCAAGGATGAGGACGTTCCATGCCTCATCAATACTAAGAGTATTTCAAAATACGGCCCCTCCCTGGTGTTCCCACAATACTTCGTAGTTATGCAGCATTACATCAAGAACCTGTGTGTTGAACCGTTGATTATTTATGAATATTTTTGAAGTTATGTTTAGTTGATAAGTATTTGTTGTCACTCTGACGGTATTTGTAATTAAGTGTTCTCTGTAGATTAAATGCACCCGATTTAACTATAATTAGCATTGTACTGCTGAGTTGAGGGGTGGGTCAATATAAATTATTTGGTTGGCAGCTAGGGGAGAGTATTCGAACAAATATTATTTACTGTACTAAGCGAAGTCAGAATTAAAGAACTTTTATGTGCAAATTTGAATTTTCGTCACCCATTTTGTTGTATTTCTGATTTTCTTTCTGCTAACAGCGCTACAGTGAGACTTTTAATTGGCCTTCCAGAGCCTCTCTTAACCTCTAGTGGGCTATATTTCATATAAGCATGCTACAAAATTTACAAATGTGAACTGCATTGTTTGAACAAACGGTAGATTACTATTGTGTTGTATGCTCAATTATTTATGTAAAACATAAAAATACGAATACCATATTCTTGCTTTCATATATTTACAAAGATAACTGAAATAGATATGTGTCAGATTATCTCTCTCTCTCTCTTTCTCCCTTTTTTTTTGGGGGGGGGGGGGTGCAGATGTGTGTGTTTGCAGTTTGCATGGTTTTGCATTATGTGTTTCATTGCAAAAAAGTAGAAGAAGAGAGAGAGAGAGAGAGAGGGGACAAAGAAAAAAATTAATAGAGAGAGAAAGGGAGGGAGAGAGAGAGAGAGGGGGGGGGGGAAGAAAAAGAATTAATAGAGAGAGAAAAGGAGAGAGAGAGAGAACAAAAATGGGTATAGAAAGAGAGAGGAGGGACGGGGACAGAGAAAGAGACAGGGAGGGAGAGAGAGAAAGATGAATAGAGAGAGAGAGGGGAGAAAGAAAAAGAATTAATAGAGAAAGATAGGGAGAGAGAACAAAAATGGGTAGAAAGAGAGAGGGACGGGGACAGAGAAAGAGACAGGGAGAGAGAAAGAAAAGATGGCCATAGAGGAATTTTTTTTAAATTAATATTATATGGAAACAAATCATTTACCAGTTACAATTTTGATGTGAAAAAATAGCCAGTTGGGGAAACAAACGGGGAACTAGTTAAAATAATAATTGATTGACCATTCTAACAAAAGAACTATATAGATCTATGAAGTAATATATTAATCACAATAAAAACTTAAGTCATATTAAATCATTATTATTATTATTATTAGGTGATTTTATTGATAAGAATTTGTAACCCCCAAAACAATAATACTCTTACAGTTAATTTAAAAGAGCCCTTGACAACCTTAGATGTATTTATCTAACGAAGGTTTTCAGGTGTCGATGTCAATTTGTTCTGGGTCAGATTGAGTGCTTCACCAGCACCACACAAATGTGAGTACGTGGGGCACTTTCTGCATCGGCGCGCCAGTTTGGTTCGATTAATTCATGAAAATGCGATTCAAAAGTTAATTTCAGAGATGTTCTAACCATCATCTTTTCAAGATTGCTCATTAAGATGTCCGGATCGTACTAAGAATGCTTAGTTTAACAGTTTTTTCAATTCTTAACATTTAAACCCTAGCCCATAAAAATTATGTTAGAAACCCTATGGCTGAGACTAGTTTTACAAACCTTGGTCCGAGGTTTGGGAATTACAGACCAAGGTTTATACAAACCTTCCTTTGTGGAATGGGTTTGAAAATAAACCAGGTTTGAGCTCAGACCGAGGTTTGTACAAACCTTGGTCTGATCAAACCGGCTTTGTCCTCAGACCTCCGTTGTGAATTCGGGCCATGTTTATGACGTACAAACCTTGACACCTGAAGTTAGTACTAATGTCGGTAGTTCCTGGATTCTTTTGAGACCGATTCAATGGTGTTTATTCATAAATGATCGGTAACAAAAGAGGTGATGAATATGTTTTTGATTGATCCAATCGGGACTCTGGGAATTACGGATAAAGAAAATTATAATATTTTCTAGATCACATTGATCTGTCGACTGAAGGAGTAGAAGGGAAATATAAATGAAGGACTTGGCTCATGATCTGAAGTCTTACAGAACAAAAGATAATTACAGAAGAAGGCAAAACCGGGCGGTGGTCGCAAAGCAGTCACCAAACAGACTACTCTTGAAGAAAAACGTGTGCTTTCAATCGGGGGATAGTCTGAACTACCTGATTATGTTATTGACGACAGTATAATGGCGGATCCATGGTTGTCAGAGAGGAGGGCATTTCCCCCCGGTCATATGATCGGGTAATTTTACTGACCCTACTACATTTTCACGTCGGAATGAGTGAGGGGTGGTGGTGACTGGTCTGGGAGGGGGAGGGGAGTGATCCACATACTGGATGGCAAGTCTCAATCTGCTATAATAGTAACATTGTATTCGATAAACAATTGCTGACATTAAAATACATACAAATATTGTTATACTTGTCATCCTCATTCATGTACAAAAGCAAAACGTTATTCTGACATTTGATTCAAGAAAAGTGTAAAAACAAATATATGACCTTTGGCATAACCTGCACTTGCTACTCTCCGGGTTACGCCTGGCTGGAATGCTCCCCAGGGAGTGGAGATTGTGCACACAGTGTATGCGGGCAAGTATTGAATCATTACAAAATGGTCAGACTAAACCTTGTTTAATGTAGAAACCTTTTATAATTGTTTAATATTATTGTTGATTTTGAATTATGATAATTGTATGCCTTAAACAAATATTTTCCCTTATTTGAACTTTATCAGAGTATTTAGAACTGTTATCATGATTTCTACAACCAAACACAACCATTATTTCCCAGGGAAGAATTATCTGTCTCCACTACTCATCAACTGCTGATATATAGTGGGAAAATTTAATTTTAATTTTTGCGTCTTTAAAAAAAAAATTAATATGCATTCTCAAGTATTTTTTTTAAAATGAATTCCTAACATTGATTTAAAAATGATTAATAACAATTTGATATCAATTCACTCATCCCTGTTATGAAGAGATAAATGCTAATCTCTACTCGCAATTCCGCCTGTTCGTGAATATATGCAATCATAACACAATGTTAGTGACATGGGCATTCTAATTGTTATGTCACATCTGACAGGTATATATATCCGAGTTTGACGGACCAACATGGTATCATAATGTGCGTAAGACCTGAAGAAAGAGACATGAAAGGACAATGCGAAATGCAAAACGGTTTACGACGTAACGGAAATGACGATAGGAGGGCGTCCCAGCCCCCTTATACATTAAGTGTTAATTTGATATGATTCACATGTTATGACCTCTGTGGTAATTTATTTGTTATAGCAGAGCATGTGGAAAGATATGCTTCTGTATTACATGCCTCAAAACCTAGTTAAAATAATTTGAGATTGGGTCATTGAAATAATTAGAAACACCCTAAACAGACATTTTGACAACATAAACAAAAAAGTGTGATGGGATAGGTGAAGAAATGTCTCCACCCCATCGAAAAAGTAATTGAAAACTTCAAGGATGGTGCTAAATGGGGTTGAAATAGTGAGAGAGAGAGAGAGAGAGAGAGAGAGAGTTTATTTCAGAGAGAGAAAAATATTTGTTTTGTTTCGGGCAAATCAAAGCATTACATAAGGTCCAATGGTCATAAAACTCAAGGCTAACCCTGGTGATTGACAACACCTGTTATTGGTAAAACCCGAACGGTGTCGAATTCCCCATGAGAGCCGACTACTCAGTGACTTTAAGCACATTTCTGTTTCCCAGTATTTTCCTAAATTATTTCAATCCTGACTGAATTTGGCATCCTTTTTTTTAAAGAATGATGTACCAAATAAACGACAATGTGGATGATACAAAGATTTATACTGACCTTGGAATCGACTGCTTTATTCGCAAGCACCGAGTAGAAGACATCATGTATAGTATAATCGATCCTCACAGATCTCAGTGATCGTGATGAGCAGATGAATTCAGCCAGGTCCTCTGAAGCCGTGCGTCCACATGGCTTCTTAATTTCCAGGTCATCCTACAATGTACATGTACACAAATAATATTGTGAGGCTAGAAACATAAACTATCAAAATTATACTATATTATCCTGATTAATCACCTGCATTGATACTGATTTTTTAATAAGTTTGTTTTAATTTTCAATTTTCCGTTTGGTTCTTATTCTGTTTTCATAATCTATATGTATGAACATGAAATAATATCTTTAAAAATAAATAATAACATTATGCATTTTAAAGGAATTATTCTGATCCAATCAAATATACAATTTTCTGGGTTCAGTACGTGTCTCATAATAATTCAAGGTAGCGTTTTATCATATTGGTTTGAACAGTAAACACGTGAAAATCCTATTGGGATTCGTGATAATAAAAGCCTTATATTATTAAACAAGGTTTTATTGCATATACATTCAAGACAGGTTGTACTGCAATAACAATAAATCACAACTCCTATATAAAGAATAAAGTCCTAATGATAATTAATCCTTGTTAAAAGTAAATTTTAAATATGATGATCAGACTTGTATCCATGCCAGATCCATAGAAGTTGCTTTAATTTAAACATGCAACTGATTTCAATTTTAAAAAATGTATTCTATCAAGCTTTTGGGTGAATTTGGGTGACGAGAGTTTGTACAGAATGCATTGCCTTATTAGCGCATGTCGGGGTTCAAAGCATCGTTCGTATACACAGTATGTGTATACAGTCATGTGTTCAAACCAAACGAGGTCATTCTATTAAAGTCTGAGAGAATGAAATTTAAATCAATTCTTTCACTCAAAGAGATCAAACAAAGATAAAAATGTATACGTTGCTAGAATTCGATGTTACTTTCCTTACCACCTCACGATGGTTCATGATGAAAGTATGCCCTGATACTGTGTGTGCCTGCATCCTTGTGGTGATCTTCAGTGTCTTTCTGGACGTCGATAGATGATCCGCCACGGCTTTGGCCACTTCTTGGTATTGGCTCTCGTATGCTACATCTACGATGAAGTCATCAGCAATACGGCCCTGTGTGCGCTCTGTTTTTTGACTCTATGAGACGAGATACGATATCCAAGCCGACCTCATTCTGCTGAGCCGAAGTGAAGTACAGTAGGTACCGGTATTCCCCTGCTTTTGTTATGATATTCGCTATCAACCTGTCATACTCATTACGGTTTGACTTGTAAAGGGATGCAAGATACATTCCTGATAGATACTCCTGGAAGAGCTTATGGGGAAACTGCACCGATTGGACTACTGATTTCGGATTATTTCTTCTGGCTCGCCTCGGAAGAATTTTCTTCTCTCTGGTGAGTACACCAACTTTACAACCTACATCGATGGACTCTGGATAGCTCTGAAACTCTTCTTCTGTGAATACTAACCGTCTCTCGAGAAGTCCCTGGAAGGCAATGCGGCCAATGTGAATCATGTGTGGACGAATATCTAAACAATGTTCCCCTAATTTGCCTTCAACAATACCTGAAGATGGAATGTGCTTTGATAGGTGATGATCAACCAAAAATTCAATCATCTGATTGAAGAGCTGGGAAAATGTTTGCAGCTTGGACATTGCCTCTCGGCGCTCTCCATCAAACTCTTTCCACATGATACACAGCATGGCTGTGTATATGGGGTAGGGAGCCATGTTCTCTCTGATCACATCGTTGTTTGATATGAATCGGTTCAGATCTTCAGAGGAAGCTGTGTCTGGATGAAAGAACTTGGTGATGTAAGAAGAGAGGTTTTCAGCAGAATACCCTTCTACAGCAATGAAAGCAAACACCTTTCTGAGATCGGCATTCTTCCTAATCTCATCTGATCTCCATTGTCTCGATGTGATTAGTACTGTACCTGACTTGAACAGACGATTGAGAGTGATCAGGGCGATTTGCTGATTGCTGTCAAGATCGACAGCTAACTCATCTAGGCCGTCCAGGACAAGAAAGACGTCATCCGGATTTGAGAGGATGTGCTTGTCTAGCTGTTTGGCTGTGACGGGATTGTTGTCAGAAAGATACGACTTCACTATCTCTCCAACAGTCTTGCCCTCTGTCTTGCGAAGGAGGATGACAAGAACCAGTTTGAAATCTTGGTAGCCTTTTCCGTGGATCCAATCCCAAGCGATCTTGGCGCAAAAAGTGGTCTTTCCTACACCACCTTCACCTTCTACCAGCAAGCGTTTGGGAAAGCTTCCGTTGACTTTGGTCCTAAGGAGGTTGTCGTAGAGAAGCGGTGTTTTGCGTTTTGTACCTTTGTCTTCTTCCATCAACGTTAGATTGGTGAAGATACGTTTAAATTCAAGTACAAGTTCGCTGTTCAGTGGATCGGCTTGAATCTGACATAGATGAATTAACAAATAGTGTTTGACCTCTTCAGCAACCTGTTGGATTTCCTCCTCTGTCATGGACGGTATGTGATCACCAACCTGACCTGTGATGAGAATGGTGAAGAACGTTGTCTTTAGAATGACTAAACAAATATGACCAGTGGTTTAATATCACACAACAGCAGTACTAGCAGCAGCAGCAGCAGCAACGACAACAACTGGGGGAAATTATGTAGCCCAGTATCGTATCATCAGAATAAATAACTTCCTAAATATCTATTTATATTTTCGTGCGGATCAGGGGCAACCATTTTCTCCTAGGGGCTCTCACATTGTGTAATTTATTGACGTTGTACCTTGAAATCAGTCCTCCAGGAAAGGATTACTTAAGTCAATGGTAGAACTTTAATCCCTTTGGTCAAAAATGAGGTTTGGAGCAATCTTATCCAGCGCAAAGTGTCATAAAAATGTGCATGATCTTGTATGTTTAATTACTAAACAAGTTATAACGATTGTCTTCTTTAAAAGGTACGCTCCTGGTTTGTTAGGCATACCATTCATCACGTTGCCTGTGTACGCATGTATATTCCCCGTGTCCACACACACTCATTTCATCGTTAAGCTATCCCTAAACGGTATAGTTATCCCGTTTCGGGATAGCCATACGATGAAACTGTGTGTGTGTACGCTTACTAACGATACGTCGTATAAAGAAACGTCGTATAACTAAACGTCGTATTACGAAATGTGGGTCTGGGCATCGTTTAGAACTAGAACTCTATAAAGAATCACGGAATGTTTTGCGTGTGGACGTATGGTCGAACTAGAACGGTATAACTAGGCGGGGCTTAACGAGACCGCACTCGAAAGTAGACATGACCTCTCATTTCCGCTTCCGTTTCATGACCGCAGTACCAAACTAGAAGAATCATGGGCTGGGCTTAACGTGACCGCACTCAAAAGGAGACATGACCTCAAATTTCTGCTTCCGTTTCATGACTGCACATATACGACGTTTCGCTGTATAGAGTTTCGGACACTTGTTCTTGTATGTGTGGACGCCCGGTTCGCTATACGATGATTCTTTATACGACGTTTCTTTATTGAGTTTCGGGATAATTATGTTTGTGTGCGGACACACTGTATGTGTAATACTGTACCTTTCTGTACGCTATCAGCAAGCTGCACCAGCTTAATGCGTTGTAACGTGACCACCAACGTCTCCCTCGCCTCGCTTTCACGTACTCTCTTCCGCCATTCGTAAAGCATCTTATAGGTAGCATACAGAGTGTTGCCCATCTGATCTTTCTCAAACCGTCTTAGTTCAGCCTCAGTAAATCCCAAAGCTAGTCCGACCTTCCTGAAATCTAATGGATCCATACTGTCAGCAAGGAGATATAGTTCGAGGTCGGTCAGGTTCCCAGGTCTAAATCATTAGACAAAAGAAAGAAGAAAAATCATATACAGCTTACATATATTTGTGAGGTTTTATAATCAAAGGTCTTTCCTTTGATTATCATCTCGAGTGAATACCCTTGTTTGGATTGCAATAAAATATTACTATTTTCCAACATTTTGAATGCAAGCACTCCAAAAAAATTGCAAAATATGGACCTGTTAACATAATGGCAATACGCGAAACTTGGTTTATTCCAATCATTATTTTTTACCAACAAACTCTTTAGCCCGTATTCTGCCGAAATTCAGACCTCACGGTGGGTTAAAGCTTTAGTTTATAATCGGGTTTAGAATGGAAATTAGTCTGAAGTTTAATGAAGTTTATCTTTAAACGTGATCTCCTATCAAGGGTCGGGCCGATTAACAGAATAAGGACCAAAGTCGCTCTTTCATTGTGCTTACTTATCATTCGGGCCAGGGTTTTGTTCTACATCCCCGGATCTCATTAGAAGTATGTTGGTCATGTCTGGACAGTCATTCCCTTTAGTTTCATCTGCTTCACCGCTGCTTGTCCCTGATCCGAGGATCGGATAGATCGGGGATCCATGATACTCCGTTACTATCTAAGAATGAAGAGAAAATAACGAATAGATGACACAATTTTAACTCTGAAAACTATCTACATGTCATACTGAGATAACATTATTGTGCCACAATGTATTTCTGGCGGGAATGCTTTATCAATGGTTTCTAGTTTATTCTTAAATCCATAATAGGACAATGATTAGCGCAGGCAGATGATAGAAGGGTGTTCATGTAGCCATTGGACAAGGTGGGCGGACAATTCATGATATTCCGTTACTTATGGACAAAAGACATTATTTGAAGGAAAAAAGGAGAATCACGGGATTATAAGAATTCTGTGAAAGGGTTAAGGGAAATTTAACCACTATTTACGGTTGCCACAAACTTCAAAATTACACTTTTCACAGCAAAATCAAATAAGCTGTCCTTTATAATACATCTTTTTTAGCTCCAATTTTCCTAGTTACATGTTCTGGTTAAAACCCCGTTTACAAAAAGAATTGTTTTATACAGTTTTTATTTCGATTAAAGTTCGCATGTTTTTCTCACTGTTTTTGTTTTCTTTCTTTGTTTTTATGTGAGTAGTGAGGTTCTAGGAAATGCATATCAATCATACCCTGATAGATGATGTTTTTTGGTCGGTATTTCTCGTTGTATTTAGCCTGTGTTTAGGTGATAGGTCCGATGATTGGTCCTCTATCCCAGACGGCGCAGAGTCAGTTTCCTCCTTGTCTCGATTGATACGATCTGTCTCACCATGAACGCATGCAGGTACATGTGAGTGCGACTCTGATGTGCCAACTTCAGGTTTTGTCAGTTTTTCCTATTTGGGCGGATTTCGGGGTGTATTCATGTGACATGAGATTAATGGCTATGTCATTATTGTCCGATTCGTCTTCTCCACAGGGTTTGGGAACTAGAATTGTCACGTCAGTGGAATCAGGGACAGGGTTGGTCTCTTTTTCAATTGAAGAACCACTGTTTTGAGCACATGAAGACTCAGAGTGAGAGACATCGTTATGACCGGGATTATTTACATCGCATGTGGATCCACTCTCCTTGACAGTATCACACTCTGGAACGTCAGAATGTGAGAGAGTCGGTGAGCTTGCGTTACCTTTGCCATTGTTGACGTCACGTGAATGCCCTGTTTGAGCAGAAAATGCAGACTGACGGGCGGTGTTGCTTGGAGATCTATTCGCACCGGGAGAAGAGCCAGTGCGAGATGAGATGTTACACTCAGGATTGTTGTTTTCTTTAGGTGGCTCAGCATTCTTGTGTTTTTTAATTAAGTTGTGGAGTTTCCTCCAAAAGTAGTGGTAGTCATATTCTTTCCTCCGACGGTGCATGAACGTGCCAATCCTGACACGCCATTCACCAAGAGACACAGGCATGGTGACATCAGGGTACTGTGTTATTCAAGAGGGAAAAAAAATTAATGCAGAGTTAGTTCATGAGACGGGCAACATGACTTTGTAGAAGAAAATAGTGCCAAATCTTTGTACGGATTTATCTTAACATGCCATGTATGGAATATGTATTCATTTTAAATTACATAATATCTCATCTTTTGAAGTCAATTTAATGATGGTGCTTTATAATGCAAATTTGCACAGCTCTAAATTATGTAATCGCCTCCAGACAAATATACCACCGGTTATGGTTGTTTTAGATGTTTCTGGGGCCGGATGTAAGTCCGGGGTAGCCATCCAAAAACTATATGGCAGACGCTGAATATTTTCAAATGCATTATTTCAGACAAAGACAGAGTAAGACCGAGTTACAAAGGAAGATATTGTATACTGGAGAGTGGTATGTATTATGTGCCCGCGTTGTGCGCGTGTTGTGGTTGTGCGTGCAGTGGCGGATCCAGCCCCCCCCCCCCCCCCCCCCCGCCTGGGGGAAAAAAGGGGGAGGAAGGTGGGGAAAAAGAGAACAAAAAAAAAAGGGGAAAAAGAAAGAAAAAAAAAAGGGGAAAGATTTTTTTTTTTTGGAAAAAAAGTGTTCCTTCCCCCCCCCCCCCCC